>NC_072768.1:26312222-26912222 GCF_022539595.1 Amphiprion ocellaris
CATTTCAGGGTGCAACTTGCAGAGCTGAATGGTTACATTAGCGTTTCCCAAGCATTTACGAACAGCATCTGTGCAGACAGAGATATCCAAGGGAAAATCTGAAACAGCAATCTGACATGAGAAAACATACACTACCATTCAAAACTTTGGGGTGACCCAGACAATTTCATGTTTTCCTTGAAAACTCACACGTTTGTTCATGTGCTAACATAATTGCACAAGGGTTATTTAATCATCAATTAGCCTTTCAGCACCATTAGCTAACACAATGTAGCATTAGAACACAGGAGTGATGGTTGCTGGAAATGGGCCTCTGTACTCCTATGTAGATATTCCATTAAAAATCAGCCATTTCCAGCTAGAATAGTCATTTACCACATTGACAATGTCTACACTGTATTTCTGATTCATTTAATGTTATCTTCATTGAAAAAAAATGTGTTTCTTTCAAAAATAAGGACATTTCTAAGTGACCTCAAACATTTGAATGGTAGTGTATATGTTTGGGGATTTGTTGACATTAAGAAAATATAGAATATCACCAGAATTGTCCTTTAAAATGTTAGAAAAAATGTAGTTTTGGACAATAAAATACAATAAAATCTAACAGGATGTGTGCAGTTTCCTCGCTGCCACATCTCTGGTCTCACAGGTCAGCAATCTCACATCCTGAGATCCAACTGAAAGATAAGGGACTAATAATCACTGATGACTAATGATGCAATAATTAGCCATCATTATTAGAATAACTAAACAATAATCAGAGGACAGGAAAGTTCAGTTTCTCTTCTGTCAAATGTCCTCGGTCCAACACAGGCTAAGAGACTGAAGCCATTCAGGGTAAAGTCCAGGCCAGCATTGGGGGTCAGAGGTCAGGGGTTGGGGTCAGGTTGCATTAGGTCTGAGAGGATAGCACAGGGCCCGGGGGATTGACAAGTGTCCTAATGGCTTGTTTTTGGGTGTTTTTTGAAAGGTGAAGTACAGGGAAAGGGCCAAGTTTGGGGACAACAGGCCTGAGAGGCAAATAGGGGAATCGAGGACAGGTATTCCCTTGTGCTTCTTCTGAACCACATTTGCGGCGGAGCATCAGAGGACACTTGTACAAAAGAAATGTCTGTTATTAGACTATTTTAAATTTTAGAAATAGAGACATCATCACTGTATTGTTTTACCTGTCACAATGGCAAACTCCCCTGTGGTAAACCAAAGGTAAAAGGTAAACCATCTTCCATTTCAGAAGTGGCCACACACAAACAACATGCCAGTTAGTCAAAATCTAAAGGAGCACTTTAACCATTATACACATAGAAATCAATCCTTTTAGATGCATTGATCCTCCTCAGTCGATGAAAACTGTTCTTCTAAGTTGTAAAAGTTTAGGGTTGTTTTACCAGATAGGAAGATTCTAGTTAAATGACTCAGTGCATCATGGGAAATGTAGGATCCAATGTTTCTGGAGCTTGACTCACTGCATAGATTTTGACCTTTATTTGTGTTTTTCTCTGACTTTTTTAGATCAGCAGGGGATTCCTTTAAAGTAACTTTAAGCAAAAGTCAGAAAAGGAACTTAATTAAAGAATGGTTTTCCTTTTAATGTAGTTCCTGCAATTTAACAACTTGTACCCTCATATTAATTAATCCTGAAAGACTAATTTAAAAAAAAGCAGCTTCAGGTTTAGTAAACAGTTTTGACTGCCACCAGGATTTTTTGAAACACTAAACATCCATAGGTGCATATTTTGATGCTGCTATCTTATAACATTTCATTTTACAAAGAGTGACATTTGTCTGATTTTAAGTGTAATTTACCTCCAGTCTAAATTCTGTCTCAGCTTCCTCTGCACAGCCCAGATATAATGGTAGTGTGCACAAATACTGCACACATATTCATTTAATCAGGTATTTTGTTTCCCCGTGAAGCTATCAAAATTCAAACTGTTTAATTGAAAAATATCAGAATCAGCTTTCACAGTCCAGCATTTGTATTTTTCTAATGTAATTATGCACAATAAAGTGCTCAGCAGATACCAAAAAATAACATGAAGGACACAGCCTCAGTGGTGGTGATGTTGACATCTTTGATAATATTACAGATGAGCAGAATTAAATAATTTCAGGGTACAAATGACTAAAATGATGCAACAAAAGAACTATATTGAGCACATATAAAAAGAAATTATAGGTCAGATTTAAAGATATTTAGTCTTAAAAAGCTTTTAAGGGTATGTTCAGAGTAAAAATACTAACTCCAGGGGACAAAACACAATATAAATTAATATTTATGGTTTAGCTATTTTACGGCACCAATTATTATTAATCATGTATAATTAGAGTGAAGAAAGCACAGAACTTATTAACATGGGGGTATAAGTTCCTAATTGATGAAAATTCTTTTCCCTGACACCTGCAGGGCTTCTTAAATCTGCCTTCAGCAGACAGACGTTTAGTGTGACATGTGATGGTGGAGGTCAGGGGGTCTCAAGGTTTCTTTTTTTCTTTTGATGTGTTGTGATGAAGGGGACAGAGTCGTTGTTGGGGTCTCTCAGGCTTGTGGGGGTGATGGTGCGCCAGCCGGATCATGCAGCTTCCTGATGTGTTTCTTCAGGTCAAAGTTCCTGCAGAAGCCCTTGCCACAGGTGGGGCAGGTGAAAGGCTTCTTGTCGTTGTGTGTGTGCATGTGGAAGGTGAGATTGTACACCTGGTGGAACGCCTTGCTGCAGATGGAACACTTGAATTGCTTCTCCCCGCTGTGCGTCAACTTGTGGTTCTTGTAGTTTCCTGCATTGGGTCAGAGGACAAGACATGGGGTCAGGATGAGAGCGAAAGACACCTACAGGACGACACTGAGATAACACACTGAGCTCCCCTATATTTCCCAATGCTTTGTCTGTTGCCTTAATGGCATCAGCATTACAAGACCTGACTGGAAGTGAGTAGAATGTGTTAACTGCATTTTTACTCCATTTGTGATCATACCATTAAATATCTCACTACTGTATTTAGAACAAGAAAAGCAATGAAATCTTTAAAAAAAATTTGTGGTTCGCAGCGGTTGATTTGTCGTAGGATTGCAATCATGTGCTCATTTGTAGCCATAGTTACAGTGACCCCGTGCCACTTTCTTGCACTGATACAGAGATCTTTAACAAATCCATGGATCCAGACCATGAGCAGCATCACTGCCGAAATCTGATCAGCTGGTCCTTGTGTCATTTCTGACCTTCCCTGAAAATTTCATCCAAATCCATTAGTCCATTTCTGAGTAATGTTGTGAACGAACAGACAAACCAATGCTGATCGTCACAAAACTCCGCCACATTCCTTGGAGGAGTAACGATCATAACGCTGTGCATGAGGAGCATGATTACTGTCCTGATTAATTGTTTTAACTATAATAGGTAAGGAAAGTGTGAAAATTTGAAACTCAAACTTTAAAGAGTGGATTGTTTCGCCACATCAAACGTCAAAAATACACAACACACACCATTTGATATCATAAATGACAAGAATAGGCATCAAATCTTCAGATTTGAGTAAGGGAGTCCACCAAGTGCTTCACATTTTTGATTAAAAAAAATTCAAAATTATTTTGAAACTAATGTGTTGTCCCTATATTTTTACGCCAATACCATACATTTTTAGGAACACCTTTTAATGTAATGCAGACACTAATATCACCACCACCCACTACAACCTCAACAATAAACAATAAAGTAGAATCATCACATTTCTTTTTTTGAAGACAACCAGAAACTTGTGAACGGCCTCCAAAAGCACCTAATTGAGGTGAAAATATCCAAGGGACTTTTAACCAGATATTAGCTTTAGCTGTATGTATATTTTTGAGTGAGCACACTTTTTTTTTTTTTTAGATATTTACCGAAGAACTAGAGAATGATTACATTCTCTACAAGACTGTCATGATATAGACTACCGCTCAAAAGTTTGGGGACGCAGACAATTTCATGTTTTCCATGAAAACTCGCACTTTTGTTCATGTGCTAACATGACTGCACAAGAATTTTTTAATCATCAATTGGCCTTTCAACACGATTAGCTGACACAATGTACCATTAGAACACATTTATAATCTTCCAGTTACCAAGATCCAGATAAGCAAGGAAAGCAGATGATAAAAATGTTGACAGACATGATTACCTCTCAGGTAATAAGTAGCTGCCCTCTTACTGGTGAATGCAGCTTTATTAAACACCACCAACAGCTATTATACAGCAATATATCAGCAGATTGCTATCACAAAATACATGGGGTATTTTGAAAAGGGAGTATAATACAATCATTTACAGACCTTTGTAATTTTATTTATTTATTGTTGGACCACAATTATTACAGAAGCACAATTACCATTTCATTTTTAGCTGCAATTTCATACTTTTAGTAATGTCTGTAAATATAGAAAATATTTAAACAAATATGGATTAAAATCTGTACTTCCACAAAAGCAGTAGTTTCTGTAACATTAAATACATGATCGCTGTTCACTTAGTGCAGTCTGGTGCTAAAATCCTGAGTGTTGGAAGTGAACTGACCCAGATGTTACCAACTCAAGCTTGGTTTTGCTTTAAAAAAAAAAAAAGACAATCAGTAGCATTCAGTTCTTAAAGCTTTAACTGCAGAGCTGTACAAATGAGAGGTGACAGGATAAATGAAGTGACCTGAGAGGACAGTTAGGTCAATCAAGGAGATTCATTTTTCACTTGACGAAACAAAAGCGGAGGACTTAGCACATGAATGTGTATTTTTTAAAAACAAGAAGATTTTTCTAATTTATGGCAGTTTTTTTTTTCAAAGAAGTCAGACGTACCCCTGAAAACAACAAAAAAGAACCAAATATTCACTTGTTCTGAGGCATTAGATTACATTATTAGAAATATAATCAAAAAATGACACGACGTGATACAATGTGTTATCAGCTGCCTGGTATATAAAGTCAGCTTCTTCTTTATCCACTGTGACATTTAAGTTGTGTGCACACATATTGTAAATAAACTAGTACTTATAGTTTCATAACAATATGTGTGCTAGTAGTGCTTACATGTTTGTTTTGTGTGTGTGTATGTTAAATATTTCTGGATTTTAACTAAAGAAAATCCAGGCTTCTGTGCCAGCTGTACGTTTGAAATGTCATCTGTGGTTTCCATGTGTGTGATTTGTATTTCTTGATCTGTATTATCAAGAACAATTACACAAGTTTGTGTCAGCAGGGCAAGTAATTTAGTTTAGCTGTACCAAGGCTGTCAGGATGAGCGGTCCAAGATACAACCAGAAACTTGTGAACGACCTCCAAAAGCACCTAATTGAGGTGAAAATATCCAAGGGACTTTTAACCAAATATTAGCTTTAGCTGTATGGATATTTTTGAGTGGGCACATTTTTTTTTTTAGATATTTACAGAAGAACTAGAGGATGATTACATTCTCTACAAGACTGTCATGATATACACTACCGCTCAAAAGTTTGGGATCAGCCACACAATTTCATGTTTTCCATGAAAACTCACA
This sequence comes from Amphiprion ocellaris, assembly GCF_022539595.1. NCBI lineage: Eukaryota > Metazoa > Chordata > Actinopteri > Pomacentridae > Amphiprion > Amphiprion ocellaris. The sequence goes on from NC_072768.1 coordinate 26,317,745, forward strand.
TTTTTATTCATGTGCTAACAGAATTACAAAAGGGTTTTCTAACCATCAATTAGCCTTTCAACATGATTAGCTAACACAATGTAGCATTAGAACACAGGAGTGATGGTTGCTGGAAATGTTCCTCTGCCCCTACATGGATATTCCATTAAAAATCAACCGTTCCCAGCTATAATAGTCATTTATCACATTAACAGTGTCGAGACTGTATTTCTGATTCATTTAAAGTTATCTTTAAAAAAAAAAAAAAAGCTTTTCTTTCGAAAATAAGGACATTTTTAAGTGACCCCAAACTTTTGAATGGTAGTGTATGTATAGAGGTATCATCTGCTCTAAGGAGAACAGCAGCATGGGTTCTGCTGCAGACTGTCCTCAGGGGAACAGTAATGTGTATTCAGCATCAAACCTGCTGCACATTGGCACATGTTATCCTGACTTATTTTTTTTTAGGTTTATATCTGTCCTGATTGGGTCTTTGTTATTTAACTTGAGTTGCTTTAAAAATGTATCAAAGTGCTGAGTGACAGGTATCAGCTGTTACCAGCTGCTATTCAGCTGGAGTTCAGTCACTGATTGTGAAGATCAATAACTGTCTTTCTGTAAGATGTTTACATCATTTAGTCCAAGCCCGAAGGAAGTCCTCCTAATAAGTCAAAGCACACAGACTTCTGCTGCATTCATAAGCTGCTAAATGTATGGAAAAAAGACGTGAAAAAATGGCAGCTTATTTGTGCTTTCTTTGGATTCATTTGTTGCAACTTTAAAAGGACCTACAATAACAGTAATTACAATAATTACTATATGTTAGGAATTAGAATAGACTCTGATGTATAATCTATGGTACTGTGTTTCAGTCAAAGCTGACCAGGGACAAAGACTGCAAATTAGCTGAAGCTAGACGTCTTACATGCATCGCATTTTCCCTTTTCTGTGGCAATGTTGTGTGTATCGTCCCATTATAAAAATATATATACACTACCGGTCAAAAGTGTGTCGTCACCCAGGAAACTTCATGTTTTCCATGAAAACTCACACTTTTGTTCATGTGCTAACATAATTGCACAAGGGTTTGCTTATCATCAATTAGCCTTTCAATACAATTAGCTAACACAATGTAGCATTAGAACACAGGAGTGATGGTTGCTGGAAATGTTCCTCTGTATCTCTATGGAGATATTCCATTAAAAATCAGCTGTTTCCAACTAGAATAATCTTTTACCAGATTAACAATGTCTAGACTGTATTTCTGATTCATTTAATGTTATCTTCATTTTTAAAAATACTGTTTCTTTCAAACTACAGACATTTCTAACTGACCCCAAGCTTCTGAATGGTAGTTTATGTGTGTATGTTTTCTCTGGACTTATTTGCTGCAACTTTAAAAGGACCAAAAATAACAATATAAACATGTAATTACAATAATAACTATTATTCTAGATTATAAATGGTTAGAACACACTATAATGGAGAATCTATGGTATTAGTACAGTGTTTCATATATTGGCAAATCATATAAACACACGTCCTGCTGAAGTCATTTGTTTCAGCTCCAGCTGTGCTGCAAAAGAATAAAGAAGAGAAAAAAGAAGATGCACAACACAGACTATTTTTTTCCTGAACCTCCTCACCTTTCTGATGAAATCCTTTGCCACAAAACTCGCACACGAACGGTTTGTATCCCGCGTGGATGCGCGTGTGCGTGTTGAGGGTGGAGCTCCGGTTGAAGGCTTTCCCGCACTGGTTGCACTTATGAGGCTTTTCCTAAGAACAGACAGGAAGGAATGGGGAATCCTCAAAAATATTCAAGAGACTCTGGGAAGTTTCTCACTGTCATGCACAAGGAAATAATTATAAAAGGCCTCATAGTTTCACAGATGCAATAAGTGAATAATATCGTGGGGATTTGTATTCTTTAGTTCCATTTTTAACCGGCATTAATCACGTTTGGACACAGCTGCTGTGACTGTGGTCTCTCTCTCTCTCTATCTATCTGTGTGTGTGCATGTGTGTGTGTGCATGTGTGTGTTTGTTAAAACATCGAGTTAATTTAATGCTCTTTTGAGGTAATTCGTATTTATTTACACTAAAACTGAGGGGATTCGACCTTCAACGTGTCACAATATAGATTTTTTAAAGGATTTTGTTTGTTTGTTTGTTTGTTTCTTACAGGATCAAAAACTCCGAGCTGCTTTAATGAGCACGATAATTTGTACGAATTTTCGGAACAAATTTACTGTGGGCTCGGTCTTTGAAATAGAAATAAAAACTGTCACCGTTTGCTTTATGTTTGTATGTTGCGACTCACCCCAGGCAGACCAAAAAACAAACAAACAAAACACCCAAAACAATCAAACAAAGCAAAACAAACAAACAACAAAAACAAACAACAATGATGTAGAAATGGACAGTGTGAGAGTCACAGTGATCCAGACGTGGCCTTGAGGCCCGCCTACCACTCACATATTAAAACATATGATTGGAGATTGTTTCCTTTTAAAGTGATTGACAGGTCGGCTGTAGGAAAATTAAAAAAAAAAAAAAAAAACACATAAAAAATTTTGTAACGTAACGTGCTTTTCTGAGGCAGAATAAAATAATCCGAGTCGCTAGTTGTGCTAGCTCGGCGCCCCTGTAGTTCTTATTTTTCCCAGGTTGTTCAGCTGGTTAAGCGGGCGGCACATGAACAGGGCTATCGTCCCCGACTCTGCAGTCATGGATTCGATTCCAGGTCACGGCCTTTTGCTGCAGCTCTTCCCCCCATTCTTCTCCCTACGTTTCCTGTCTGCCTCTCTACTGACCTGTCTAATAAAGCCAACAAAAAGCCAAAAAGGAACTTAAAAAATAAAAGCAACAAATACGAAGTAAATAAGTATCAGCACAAATAAACAGACTAGTGATGCCTGACTGTCTTTATCATGACCTTCATTTAACGTTAAAAATGTCAGCAGGGAAATGCACTATAAATATTAGAAATAAACACAATAATTATTCGGTTCAGGTGATAGAAGTTCACACATTAAGGTGGGACATAGTGGAAATAATAAGGAGTATTATAAAGCAGGAATGAGAGGCTGAGGCCGCCTTGGTACCTGAGTGTGGATGATCTTGTGTCGGCACAACGTGCTTGCCTGCCGGAAACCTTTTCCGCAAACTTTACACACGAACGGTCGCGCGCCAGTGTGCACGGGCATGTGGCGCGTCAGGTTGTAGTGCGCGTTGAACACCTGAGCAGGACAGAAACACCACAGAGTGACAATAAGTATGAGAATAAAAATAACCTGCAGTAATAATAGGGTAAAAACAGAAAGATCATATTTCCTTTTTAAACAATGAAGAATTCTCTTCAATGAAAAGGAAGCTACTAGTAAACAACAACAGCAATAACATAATAACAAGAACAATAAAATGGGAATTATATTATATAAATTACTAAATGTATTATGGTATTTTAAAAATATTATATTTTGATTATTTTGATTATTTAAAAGAGGAGTCACAGACACACACACACACACACACACACACACACACACACATATATATATAACTACACGTGACAAATTGGCATTTTCGTATGACTTGTGTGGTTACTACAAGATAAATAACATACTTCAACACATTTTTTAAAATTACTTATAAAACGAGAAGCTAAACATATTCAGCCACCTAAACTTATTCACTACTTCAAGCTAAAGGAAAAAACACGATAAAGGTTAGGAATATTCTCCTTCAAAAACATCAGTTTCAGCAAAGGAGTTTTGTTTTCTCTTCATAACCTTGTGTTAACAAACGTGTCAGGCAGAAAACATCTGCAATCCCGTGGGCCTGAGGTGGGGATCACTTTAGCATTTGCTCGAAGCATCTTCACATTCTTTAATGGAATATATATATATATATATATATATATATATATATATATATATATATATATATATATATATATATATATATATATATATATAGTATGTATTCAGATATATCTGAATGAATTAGAATTGTCTTTTGAATATGCTATAGTCTCAGGCCGCTTCACCTCCAGTTTAATGGTTTACGAGGTGAAAAAACAGAACTGGCGGCCCCTTCAATTATCAGATTGAGTCTAATTAAAGGGAGTCTACCGGGAGTCATTTAATGGCCTTTGAATAAACTAATCGTCTCATTTAGAATAAACATGTAAAACTGCGCAATACGCATCATGAGACAAATAAAATCAAGTCCTAAACAACCCACCAGCTTGTACTGGATGTTTTCATGAATAATGTATTGCTGTTTAATTACATTTAGATAGATTATTAATATTAAATTCCTTTTTGACACCTTTTTGTTGCTACAGTAAATCTCTGTTTTTACTAAAAGATCATCCAGCGGTTCCAAGTGCGGCAAAGAGCGGCTCAGTGTTTCAGACAAACAAAGCTAATTCTGAAATCACGCAGACATATTCTAAAATCAGAAGCAAGTGAAATGAATCCAGACATTTGTTAATAAAGCAGTTTTAGTTCATCTTTAAGGAAAAAATACATTTAATCATTAATAATAGTTTGTCCAGGTTTGTTTTACCAGCAAAATGTGTAAAAACGATTATTTATTCATACTGAAGGAGTCCTACTTTGTAGGGTAACAAATGTTCGATCCCTGTTAATATCCATCCTCCATTTCTTTTTATAAAAAAAAATTAAAATAGTAGCAACGGCAGCCTGAAAACGAATGTGGATTTTTAAACTAGAGGCTGTTTCCAAATAAGTGACAGAAATCTTTAAAAAAATATTCTGAAATCAAAGCCTCTGATGTGATTATTAAGTAAGCAATTTTGGAAAGTTTGCCGTAATTTGTTTCGGTTTTCTCCTGTTGTTAAAGATTAAATTAGATAAAGCCTCCGTGCAGGATGCTCACCTTGCCGCAGACCTCACAGGTGAAAACTTTGGGCTTGCTGCCTGAACAGGAGCCGTTCAGCCGGGCGGCCGCAGCCGCAGCCACCGCGGAGCCCTTAAAGATCTTGTCGGTGAGGATGTGGTCCCGCTCCTTCATGTAGTGCTCGATCTGGCTCTGAGACAGCTCCTTGAAGGCCTGCACGCCGGACACCGGGTACCGTTCCCCGGCCTGCTGCAGGCCCGGCTTGCTCTTCTCCGCCATGAAGGCTTTGTGCCGGGCGGTGAGCAGGTACGAGGCCATCGGGTGCAGGTTGACGAGGCCGGCCGACGGGGGACACGCACCGCTGTCCCCGCTGCAGTTCAGGTAGCACACGGTGCCCATGGTGGGGAAGGAGGACTGGTTCACCACCCGGGGTCTGAAGAGTTTGTACTGGCCTGTGGTTTGGCTCACAGTTGAGTCCTCCTGCTGGTTCTTATAGTTCAACCCAAAGCCCCAAAAGTCTGCGGGAGCCGGGAAAGAAGACGAGTCTAAGTGGCCCGGATCCAGGCCGGTGATGCTGAGCCGGTGGCCCGACTCATACCCGAGCGGCACCAGCGGGATCATGCAATGTAGCGAGGACGGACAAACATCGGGTTTCCCCACGGGAGCGGACTGAAACCAGTTGGGAAGCGGTATTGACTTGGGCTCGGGTGTCCTGGCCATAATCCGGTCGATGGAGAAAGCGAGAGGCTTGCTGCCGCTGCCGCCGGAGGTGAGCATGTCTGAGCCCGCGGGCTGGCTCCCAGAAGCCGGAGGGGAGCTGAGGATCCCCGCTGGGCGGCGGAGAGGACCGTCCATCACCTCCGCATACACCGCGCTGCGAAAACAACTACAACTACAAACTGTTGGAGAGAAGCCGGGGGTCGGTGTTGCTCCTTACTGGCCCGCAGGAAAGGGCAGCATCTGCCGGGAACCCCCCCTTCCAAATCACCGACGCTATTTCCCCGCTTATTGACGACAATCGGGCGGCCGCAGCTCGCTCGATAACGGCGTGCGGAGAGCCGAGACCTTGCCGATCGTTATCGTCCAGGAAAGAGAGCGGAAAAGTAGATAATTTGCTCAATTCTTCTCCGTCGATTCTCTGCGCTTGTCGCCGCTGGAAGAGGAGGAGTAGAGGAGGAGGTCGTTCTTTACTTGGCAGGACTCCTGCTCAACTGGAAGGTACTTGGTAAATCCCGAGTCCCCTTGTGACTTTGCATGACATCATTTTTTTTTTGAATCGCAACACGCCAGACGCGCAGCGGCCGCGGGGTCAGGAGCTCAGAGTTTTAGATCAGATTTGGAACCCCGTCTTTGGAACCCAGCCCTTTTACGCACGGTTCAGAGAAGACCCAGAGTTGCCGTATGGGTGAACTTAAGACAGAAAACGGATCGCGATATTGAGCAGAAAATGGATTTCAAGTCATCAGTGTCAACCTGGGTGGGTTTCTGATCTCTCTATCACAAACTCTGACTCAAACACTTTTCGTTTTACGCACCAGGTTTTAGATGGCAAGCGCGTCAGCGGCAAAAAAGAATCTTTTAGAAAGTGTTTTGACAGATATCTACTAAAGAACCAACACGAAATGTAAATCCTGCACGCTCTCCTCTCATTAGGTCCTGTCTTTTTGCGCAGTCACGGGAACACAAACGTCTCTTTTACGCACAGAGCGCAGACTCAGCGGACCGAAACACGAATTCCACAGGATTAATCAGTGAAACTATCAGCAGAAAACCTACAGCAATACCTCCATGCTGTAAGTGACAGACGCATGGAGGGAGAAGGTTTGAAGCTGACTGAGCTCAATTTGCCTTTTGAAGGTTTGAACAAAAGATGGAAAGAAATAAAAGTGAGGCCCCGAGAAGCGACATCACGACACAATAACCACGATCACATGAAGTGAAGAAAATATGAAGAGCTCAGACTGATGTTGTTTTAATAGTATATTAGGCAACAATAATGAAGTTAAATTAATGTATTGCATTAAACTGCTAAAAAAAAGTAAATGTTTAAGATATTTTTTCCCATTTGTACTAATCTGTAAGCACTGCTGGCAAATAAAGATTATTCTAACAGAGACCTTAAGGAATGCTAGTCCTTTTTGAAGATGATAAAGTACAGAGACAGACAAATGCTCATTTTCAATAAAAGCGCACTATTACGACAAAGCCGATAACATCTATTGACTGGTCATTATTACAAGCAGAATACAGAAGTGTTGTTTGGATGTTTTAAGAGGCCACAGCTCTCCGTGTCTGAACGAAGACGGACTCCATCTCTGAAGCCTCACAGTCACCTGCACTTTGATTCTGCCTGAAGGTTTTGCTTATATTTTAGCGTAAGTTGTATTTTACGCTTCCTGTTAAGGCTTTATTTTCATGTTTTATTTTATTATTTATACTGTGCGGAAACATGTTTCTGGAGCAAGTCACATATGTTATTATTATTATTATTATTGTTATTATTCATTAATTGTTTAAATCACGTTCTAATTCATCCCATCGATACCGTAATTACAATATAGTAAACTTCAGATAAATGTGAATTTTTCAATCTTTTATTGTATTGTATTGTATATTAGTAAGTACTTGAAATACTAAAATATATGTGTGCAACTACATTGGAGAGTGTAATTAACAGTTATTATATGTGTGTATATATTTTTTATTTCTAAATGCTTGGCTCGAGGGTAATACTACTACTACTACTAATAATAATAATAACAGTAATAATAATAATTTTAAGCTACATTATTTTCTTTATATCTATTTAGTATCAGAATTAAAACAGCAGTCATTTGTATCACAAATAAGTATGAATATTGTAAATACAGATGCGCAGTATGGAAGGATGCTGCTATGATATGATGGAACCAAGGATTGTTCCAACACTGAGTACAAAGTAACATCACAGGATGTGCCATTAACCATTTATTGTTAATAATATTATTGTACATCTTATGTACATGACATAACTCAGTTCCACCGTTTACTGGTCACATAACACCAGTGCTGGAGCTGCATTTACTGCTTGTTGGGGAAAACGGCTCAACTGATTACCAGGATGATTTCTTGTTTACTAGCAGCAGCAGCAGAATCTCCGGAAAAGAACAGTTCGACTATAGACTTAGCTTACATATTTCTTGAATGAATCCAATTTTTCAGTTTAGTTCCAGAAATATTAATTTGCTTCCTGATTTGACTACATTCCGTTGTGGAAACCTGACTGATTTAAACATCATTATGAGCTCTGAATTTCCTGTTTTTACAATTTCTTTCTTTCACTTTAGCAATTCATGGGCAATATGTTACTGTTATCATGGGGATGTTTTTAGTCTGTAACACTAGTAATAATAATAATAATAATAATAATAATAATAATAATAATAATAATAATAATAATAATAATAATAATAATAATAATGATGATGATGATGATAATACTACTGCTACTACTACTACTACTGATAATAATAATGGTGATGACAAAAATGATAATAATATAAGTAATAATACGAGTAAAAACAACAGCAACAACAACAGCAACAATAAAAAATTACACACATGATGACTGTTTATAACACACTGTAATGTAGTTGCATGGGGATATTGTAGTATTTTTAAGTACTCATTAATATAAAATACAATACAATAATAGATTGCAAAATTCATATTTATCTGAATTTTACTATATTGCAATTACGGTATAGATAGGATGAATTAGAATGTGATTTAAACAGTTAATGAATACAAATGATAATGACGACAATAATAATAATAATAATAATAATAATAATAATAATAATAATAATAATAATAATAATAATAATAATAATAATAATAATAATAATAAAGAGAATGTGTCCACTGTGTTCTGTGGTTTCTCTGTCAGGGTTTCCAGGGAGCAGAAGCTGAAATCTCTTTAAGTCTACAAGATTAAGGCGAAATAGAGACTAAGAACGTTTAAGGATTAAAATGACTGAGGCAGATCAGGACAAACCAAACCAATGTCACAGCCTGATAACTGTGATTTTAATATTAAAGGTTTAAAACCTCTGGGTGAAATTAAGGATGATTTTTAAAGTGGGTGCTTCTTTAAGCTTAAAATCCAAAGAGAGAAGCTCAGCAGAGATCTTCATTTTGTGCATATTGATGATGAAAGGGGCTTTTAAAATTCCTCTAAAGATGTTATAATTGAGATATAAATTAGTTCACTAATTTTACATGGTAGATGAGCTGATTTAAGTGATAGTCATCAATAGTGGACAGTAGTGACTGTCAGATCTGTTAATATGGAATAAATGGGAAACACAAAAAACCTGCAAGGATTTCTTAGTTATCTCTTCTTCTTTTTTCTCTCTCTATAAAGGATCTCTAGATCTTAAATTTCTTGTCTTGAAGATACATAAAAAAAGACATTTATTCTGAATAATCCACTAAGTCTGATGTGATTTTATTGAATTAAATTTTATTCTAAGGTCTGTGTACTGGATACAGTGCTACAGTTTTTGTGAGTGTTGTATATTAGAAAAAAATAAAACAAAAAAAAAAAAACTATCAATGCCTGCTCCACTGTTTCGATCTATGAACATGAAAAAGGTTTCATTTTTCCTCAAGACACACAAGACTGAAATCACAAACATTAAGAAATGCTGCATATATGAAAACACATACAAAAATGAAAAACACATCTAAGAAGAAACACACTTCTCCTTTTTCTATGTGTCTTTTTATATACATCTCGTATTTGGAGTGAGTTTCCTCTTGGTGTTTGTGATTTGACGCTTGCATGTCCTTTGGGGATATTGTATGTTCTCAGTGTTTGTGAAATGCAGCCTTCGAGTTTCCACATCACACCTGTGTAAATTATGTTATCTTGGACAAGGATTGGCTTCCAAAGTTGTTGTGATGCGACAAATCCGTCAAGCCTCAGATTTTTCCAAGATGAACTTAGAAAAAAAAAAAACCTCAAAAGAGAAGTAACATTCACCAAAATGTATTTTCAAGTGGAGGAACTGTCATTTCTATATGGAGTTTTAGAGAGCTTAAGTTGAGCTTAACGCATCTATAGACCAAAGGTACATGTACATGACGATTGAAAAGTTTGGGGTCACTTAGAAATGTCCTCACTTTTGAAAGAAAAACATTTTTTTTTAAATGAAGATAACATTAAATGAATCCAAAATACAGTCTAGACATTGTTAATGTGGTAAATGACTATTCTAGCTGTAAACAGCAGATGTTTAATGGAATATCTCCATAGAGGTACAGAGGAACATTTCCAGCAACCATCACTCCTGTGTTCTAATGCTACATTGTGTTAGCTAATAATGTTGAAAGGCTAATTGATGTTTAAAAAAGCCTTGTGCAATTATGTTAGCACATGAATAAAAGTGTGAGTTTTCATGGAAAACAAGAAATTGTCTGGGTGACCCCAAACTTTTGAACGGTAGTGTACATGCATGTGTGTTCTGTAATTTAGAGTGACTGTCATGGTCGTTCACACATTCTGGGCATTAATCTGCTAGAGATATTAGTGAGCTCCAGCAAGGATGTGGAGAGATAAGGTCTGGCTCACAGTCAGGGTTCCACTTAATTCCAAAAGAGTTGAGGTCAGAACTCTCGGTATGACGGTCAGGTTCTCCAAAAATCTTAAATCTAATCTAAACTATATAGAGGTGTCATTGTGTGGGGAGGTAATGAAATATGAAACTAATGTTCAGTTTGACTTGGAGCGCAAACACAGTGAAATAAAAACAGATGCTGTAAACACTGGTGCTTTAAAAACACTTTTAATAGTGACACTCAGATAAGACACCTGAACAAAACAGGTGCACAATAAGACAATAGAAATATACTTCTTCATATAGGTTTTTGCCCATGAGTTTTTGGCCTTTTTGAACTGCACTGACACAAACTGGTTCGGACAGTTGAAACAAGCGCCAGGGTGTTGCACACAGTCGATCAGAAGCTTACACTGAATTTACAGGTCAAACTATTTTCTCAACAACAACAAGCAGACTAGTGAGTGGATGCACAGCAACAATGAGATGCTTCGCTTGCTCACTTCTGGTCAGGTTAAGCACATTAATCAGATGAAAAACAGATCCACGCTCTCTCCTCTTAAAAAGTCTGGACTTTTTCAGTTTGTTGGCAAGATTTTGATCGATGTAGGATATGATGCACAACAGGCAGTATGACCATATCACTCTACAGTTCAATATTCTTTACAACAGTAAATCTCACAATGAACAGAGATGACAGCAGATTTACAACTGCATCAGCATGTAATCACGTTTCCAAAAATTATTCCCCAATGAAGTTTTGTGGTTTTTGCATGGACCTATGTAAAATGTATAGAACCTGCAAACCTGTTTCAGTGATATTTTTATGTTACAGTCGACAACCACCATAGAAATGAGTTATGTGTTGTATCTTTTACCACCTAAAGCCACCAACCTCAAGTAGCGGTGAGGACATTTCCACTTGCAGAAGGTGCAGCAGTACAGCAACATTTCATTAGCTCAGACTTGTAAGAGTTTGTCTGAAGATCTGACAATCAAACATTAAGCTAATAAATACAGTTTGTTTCATTGTTCTGATTGAAAACTCAACCGTACTGCCAGGTAAAACACTAATGGCTGATTCTGCACATCCTTGTATTACATTTTGCAACACTTATGAGACTTAAATGTGAATGTTAAATATATGTTACCCTATGTGTGCATTGCTGCAAAAGCATGGTAACTTTGAAAAGTATATTAAAGGATTCCTCTGTATCACTAAAATGTGGAGCAAATTTCTATACATTTCATCATCAAGTTACAGTAACACTCAATGGTACTGGAAGCCTAAAAGCTTAAGATATAAATGTTTCAAATCAAATACCCAGGTCAAACTAATGTGGAAAGAGAAATGGTAGGAAGAACTATTATCTGACTTTCAGGAAACTCCAGTTGGCTTTCCACTGCAGGAACTTTATGGCAGATACTACGTGGTTTGAGGTTTCTCTGAGTTTACCCGATCAACTTTATTTGCTCCAAGTTTAAGCTACAACTCTTTGAAATTGAGCCACCAAAAAAAAAAAAAACAACAACAACAAAAAAACAAGTTCCTGCAGTGGAAAACAGCCTTACTTAAACAAGTACTTTATAGAATCAAGATAACTTGTTGATTCCTACACAGCTGATAATCTGACTACATTTATTTTTTGGCCTATTTGACTCTACTATAATCTCAGCCCTCAGAAGTTAACTGGACAATATAGAGTTGAACAATGAGCAGCGACAAAGACCCAGAGGCTGATAAAACAAAGATTTGGGCAAGTTTTAGCTATTAAAACACATGTTGAAGTTTGACAAAGACATGCCAACAGAAAGTTTGGCACTTGATGCATACTGTGTACATAGAATTCTCCAATATATATGCAAGGGAACATAAAGGTAAAGGGGTTGATAGCTAAAGCTGGATATATCTCCAAAAAACTACATGTCAGGACTACAGGGTCGGTGAAGATTCTGCATGAGAATTAGAAAAAGTGATTGGCTTTGTGTTTTAGGAGAAAATCCAGCTTACAGGGCCCCAAGCATGGTGATGTTGATCAGACATTTGAGCTGTCTAAAATGTCTGTCCATAGGAAGTTATCTTAAAAACTGCCATTCATAACATTTACGACAGATATTTGTGGTCCCCTCACAATGAAGCCTAATTATCTCACTACTGTCTTCTATCAACGCAACTAGAAGGTCAACAAGAAATATCAAAAACATAGGAGCAGATTTTCATAAAAGTTCCCTGTCACACTCTGACATTTCACTTAACTCTTACATTTTGACGACTGCATGACTTTTACCCTTTCATCAGTTTCAGTTAAGGGCAAGGTAAAGACTGAAAAATAGTATTAAAATAGCATTAGTAATAGTCATAATATTGTCTGTCACCCAGTCCTCCAACCTAAACAACAATATGACCTCCAAAAATAGCCTGTAGAAGTGTATTCTGATCTGCCACATTGATTAAAGTTTGATTTAAGTTTTACCCATTAAAGCTTCTTTGTTAAGGTTGGAGAAACATTATAGTCAGGATTAACAGAAACAAACATTGAACAGTTGGTCAACATTTGTTTCAAGCAAGAATGGAGTGACTAATCTATAATTATCCACCACAATCTCCTCTGTAGAAGGTTCTGAGCCGCTGTAACAATGTCAGACTACATTTGCTTTGTCATTATTCGGACGACCACAAGTTGTCAAGGTTGGCTCTTAGGAAAATGTAATGTGTGACCAAAGCTGCTGTTTTATAGGTGAGGACAATCACTGTGGGTTGTAACAACTACTGCAGCATCCCGGGGATGCCAGTAGAACTATAAAGTATAAAGTAACAAATAACATTAGGTAACTTCACAATTTCAAGCTTTTTGTTAAGTAAAAATAAATTTCTTTTCTTGATTTCACTTCTGTTGCTGTCAAGAAATGGCAGCAAGGTTGCTCAGGGTTTGCAGGCTCAGAGCATCTTGAACATTAAGCTACAGCTGTACAGCTGTGGGTGACAACATAACAGAAAGGAGCTGGAATCGCTGAGCTCAACTGTACAAAATGACATCAATCAGAGTATGGCTGCATGTGAAGAGGGCGTGGCTTCCTGTCCTGCAGGTGAGAGAAGAGGACGAGGTTTATCTCAGCACCATCCAGAAAATCTGGTTCAGATGCCTCACCTCGACTTCCTGTTTGTCGTACATTCGGACTGGGGCGTGTATATTCTAACACATATGTACAGCAGTGCCTGGGCAATGAGCATGATGGGATATGTTACTACCTGAGTTTACTTCCTCACCTGATCAGGACCTTCAGATGTGACATGATATTACTTGCTGCACATGTACATACTTTTTACTGTTCCCACAGGGTAATCTGTTTAAAGAGGAAAAAAGAAAGTTTTTCAATTTCAAACTTCTGCATCATAAATCTGCCGGAAGCTGAAAAGTACTGAGAAAAAGATTCAATGTATTTCTGGTTTTGGTTCACAGGAGCAAAGGCACAAACAAAACAGCATAGTTTAATTTGTGTAAAGGATTTAGGCAGCCAAATTGTATAATTCTTATCTGTTTTCTGTTCGTACACAGATCACTTATAAGTCAAGGCAGACTTACCTCAATGGTTAATTAACAAAGCTTCGTAACAGCTACAACATTATATTTTTATTACTGTAACAACACTGCAGTACTGGAAAACTTTTGATTTCTGGCAAACAGCTGTAATTAACGTATGACAATGCCACCAAAAACTTGTAGCATGGTCATAATTTCATATGCTAATCTGTTTTATGGCAAACTTGCAGTGGACTTCTGGTTAACTTTGTGGAAAATTGAAGTGGGCTGTGGCCTATCCCTGCTAGCACAAGTTGTTCTTGTCTGTCAGAGTTTACTTGTACACTACTGTGCAAAAGTTTGGGGTCACTTAGAGATGTCTTTATTTTTGAAAGAAATGCATTTTTTTTCAGTGAAGATAACATTAAATGAATCAGAAATACAGTCTAGACATTGTTAATGTGATAAATGACTATTCTAGCTGTAAACAGATGATTTTTAATGGAATATCTCCATAGGGGTACAGAGGAACATTTCCAGCAACCATCACTCCTGTGTTCTAATGCTACATTGTGTTAGCTAATTGTATTGAAAGGCTAATTGATGATTAGAAAACCCTTGTGCAATTATGTTAGCACATGAATAAAAGTGTGAGTTTTCATGGAAAACAAGAAATTTCCTGGGTAAGCCCAAACTTTTGAACGGTAGTGTATATCATGACAGTCTTGATGTAATCATTCTCTAGTTCTTCTGAAAATATATAAAAATCTGCTCAGTGAAAAATATACATACAGCTAAAGCTAATATTTGGATAAAAGTCCCTTGGCCATTTTCATCTCAATTAGGTGCTTTTGGAGGCTGTCCACAAGTTTCTAGTTGTATCTTGGACCACTCGTACTGACAACCTTAATACAGGGAAACTAAATTACTTGCCTTTCTGACACAAACTTGTGTCTGCATCACAGTCCACAAATTCTTGATGGGCTTTAAGTGAGGACTTTGGGGAGACCAGTTTAAAACCTTAATTCTAGCCTGATTTAGACATATCCTTACCACTTCTGATGTGTAGTTGGGGCAATTGTCTTGTTGGAAGACCCACTTGCATCTAAGATCCAGCCTTCTGGCTGGCGAGTTTGAGTTTTTCTGAAGAATGTGGAGACAATCTTTCTTCTTCATTGTTATATTTACTTTGTGTAAAATACCATTTCCATTTGCACCAAATAGCCAAAGAGCAAAATACTATGACCACCATGCTTGACGGTAGGTTTGGTGCTCTTGGTGATGCAAAACACACTATTTTCAGCAGCTTCTAATTCATTGCAAATGTGCTTTTTGTTGATTCTTGGTTGACTCTTGACCATGATGACTACTTGTCTCTCAGCAGCAGGTAACAGCTTGTGTTTTCTTCCTGATCATAGCAGTGACACAACTGTATCATGCACTTCATATTTAGAAACAGCTGTTGCACAGATGATTCTGAGATCTGTAGCTGCTGTAAAATTAAAATTGCTTTCTACGTCACCAAAACTGGTAGATCAATTTGCAGTATGTATATTTTTGGCCGAGGAGATTTTGTTATATTTCCTGAAGATCAATAACACATTTTTGAAAATGCCAAAATGATGATTGTTTTCGTGAAAAAAAAGACACATGATTCCATCATAGAAAATTTAGAGTTACCGGAGTACTCAAGACTGCTCATGGTCATGCATATATAAAACTAGAAATACTATAAAAACTGCATAAAATTGATTATTTTTTGCAAAACAGGCAAACAGCGAACATTCTAGCAAACCTGCCTCATACACAAAAACCTTGCTGCTAATTTATGGCAACATTGCCAAAGGTTGCCCACAAATGTTTGCCAGAAACCATTGTTTCTGACACCACAAAGGTACTATTTTTGAAAAAGATTATCTTGCATGTTTGACACTAATGGCAAATTTCTTAACAGAAGGTAACAAGAAAGAACGTAAGTTGTAATGTCATGTGATTGAGTGAAGGGAAATTTACTGAAGTGGGAAATTGCATCAACATGGCTTGCTTGCTAGCATTAGCATTATTTCCTGTTGGTTGTCTGCTAACTTTATTTGACCACATTATGAAATTAATATTAACTCTGTAGGTCCAGCTTTTAGCTTTTTAGTTTAGATGTTACTATGAGTGACTAGAGAACAGCTTTTGGGTGATCACTTAACTCTTTCATCTAGCGGGTAACTCTTGTTGACTAAATATTAGCCTGTCCCAGTTACCAGGGATTACCATTTTCTTCCAGTAATTCTGACCAACCTTGTCCATTTGTGAGGAATGCAACAGCAGTTTTGCCCAGAAGAAATCTATTTCTCTTTATTCTCAGCAATCCTATTATAACATATTACAACATTGGTTAGCTTTTGTTCCAGCTTTGTGTGAAGTTGGTGAATTGCAGAACAGCATGACTAACTGTGATGGAAGATCCTGATCTGGCAGAGAGGATGGTAATCAAGTGTGTGAAAGGAGGTGTGACAAGTGTGTGTTTAGTCATCTTCCTCATCACTGTCTCTCATGCTGATGCCCTGCAGGCCGTCACCCGCCTTAACGGCCACTGTCGCTTCCTCCACTGTCAGCCTGTTGTAGATGGTCTCGTAGCTCTTGTTGTTCAGTGTGCCGTCCAGGACACCCTGCAGCCTGAAGTCACGGTAGGTTTTCTGTTGAGGTGGGAGTGTGGGGGATAGGTAAAAGGAGAAGGGAAAACAGAGAGCATCTTAGGAATGTAGTGAGCAAGAGGAGGCGGCTGCCATTCAGCGTTTGAAAGGACAAAAGCCGGAAGATTGAGGCTCAAGGACGTGCAGAGTCTTTTATGTGTTGGACCGGGAAGGCAGGCTGAGGTGTCTGAGGGGTTTTTACCTTCAGTCAGGAGCTATTATCATTCCTTGTCTCTTTGCTTTCAAGTTATCTCTGTACATTGGCAAACTATGAAAAGACAAAAGCAAAAGGAAGCAGCAGCGCACAGTTGAGCAGTTGCCACTTTCGTGTCGAGCTGCCCCTTCCAACTGCTGCTTTCAAGGACACTTTAGTGAGGTTTCATTTGTCTTTAGTTTTTCTGTCTTTTCTTCATTGTGAGGTCTGATTATTTTAAATTGAATAAGCCACAATTTAATAGATTTATTTATTTCAGTGTAGGCAGTCTTATGCTCATTCACTGCAGCTCTTCTCAAACAGTATAGAAAAGGAGACTTTGAATCAGGTAGGTAAAAGTAACCTGTCACTGAATGGCAAACACAAAATAGACTCAACATTAAAATAGGCTTTTTTAAATGTTTGACACAGAAGTTGTGGTGTCTGTTCAAGGTTTGACATTTGTTTACCTTCACAATCTTGATGAGTGTCTTCAGCTGGTATATGTGGAGCTGCAGGTCCAGTCTGTCAGTCAGCCAAACACACACCGCCTTCATACAGCCTGTGTACCATTGCTGTACAAAACAGAAAAAGACAGGCACACTTATTTGTAAGAAAAACAAAGGCAAGAAGTACAATTATTACCCAAACTGTGTATACATACAAAAATCTATCAGAGTTCACTAACACGGCTCTCACTTCAAATTTGACGTACCTATCTTATATAACCTATGGGGTTGCACAGCTACTCTGTATTGTGACGGGTTCAGTAACTCTTACCCTCAGTTTAGCTTCCAGATGAAGTGGTTTAAATAAACAGAATAAACTCTTTTTTATATATTGTATGCACTACCATTCAAAAGTTTGGGGTCATCCAGACAATTTCATGTTTTCCATGAAAACTCACACTTTTATTCATGTGCTAACATAACTGCACAAAGGTTTTCTAATCATCAATTAGCCTTTCAACACCATTAGCTAACACAATGTAGCATTAGAACACAGGAGTGATGGTTACTGGAAATGTTCCTCTGTACCCCTATGTAGATATTCCATAAAAAAATTGTAGTTTTCAGCTAGAATAGTCATTTACCACAATAACAATGCCTAGATTGTATTTCTGAATAATTTAATATTATCTTCATTGAAAAAAATGCTTTTCTTTAAAAAATAAAGACATTTCTAAGTGACCCCAAACTTTTGAATGGTAGTATATATATCCAGTTTATTTTACTGAAATTACATGTTTACTTATGTTTACTGAATCTTGTATAAATTTTTGTACTACTTTAAGCCATTACATGTTTGTATATATTCAGAGATGTTCAACATCCAGAAGTACAACATCAGTTACAGAGTGTAACTGAAGGATGAGGAGGATTCAGTGATTAATGAGTGTGGATTGTCAAAATAACATCTGAATGAATATAGCCCTGACAGTCTATATATGCGGAATCAGGAACAGAGCTGTTGTCATGTATTCCTTTCTCTGTTTTTTTTTTAATTTTTAAATCAGTGTTCTCTCTTTATTTCTGTAGTTTGAGAGGTACGGGTTTGGCCATCTGATTTATGTACAGTACCAGTCCTATTTGTCAGAGAACATTAAAATAAAACAGTTGGTTCATGTGAGTTTTCGAACAGACTGAAGGCTGCTGGAAACTGTCTGTCTTGACGGCCAGCTTTTAAGTCTGCCCCCCTGCTGCTGTCGCCTGCTCTCATCCACTTTTCAAGCGAGGTGTAGTTCACCTTGAATGAGCCTACTAACTTCATTATGTACTATAAAATGGGCTGGCAAAGCAAGATTAACTCTGTGCTAAAAGGGTGCTACTTTCAAGTGAGGGACAATGCTTAACTGTAATCCATCCTCTGTTCAAATGACATAGAGACTGTGACCACTGCATTAATTTCCTCAAGGCTAGATTTCTGTAACTCTCTGTACCTGAGTATTGGCCAGTCGTCTCTGCCTTGTTTGCAGATGCTGCAAGACTCCTAATGGGTGCAAATCAAATGCAAAGCGATACAACTGTTCTAGCATCCCAGCACTGGGTGCTTGGTAAATAAGGAACTAAATCTAAGGTTGCTTAATTTATTTATAAAAACCATGTGTGGGTTGGCTCCTGGGTGTGTCTCAGACCGTCGCTGTTCCTACTCAACCTCCAGGCCTCTTACATCCTCAGAACAGCTGCTGTTAACTGATCTACAGTCAAGGCTGGTGGGTGAAGGAGACAAGCCTTTGCAGTAGCAGAATCAGTTTTTGAATTTCCATTCTCAACAACAAAATGTTCCTCTTCCACTGACAATTTTACGAAAAAATCTAAAGACATACATCTTTTAAATGGCATTGATTGCTCTTAGGGTTCTTTATATTTTAGTTAGTGATGGGAAACGCTTAAAATGTCTAATCAGATTAATCACATGGTTGCTGTGGAGTAATTTTGATTAATCACGATTAAACATTAATCTATATTAATCACATTTCATTTTGCATGCGCAAACAGACTCAAGAAAGAAGAGAATATAATGCAATTAAGGTAGTCATTAACACTTTTAAAGGTTCATGTTAGAATCCCGACTAATGCATGTTTTGCGTTATTAATAATAATAATAGCTTTATTTCTATAGCGCTTTTCATACAAGAAAATGTAGGACAAAGTGCTTTACACTCAAAGATAAAAGATAATGTGGTACTTTAAGCTGGAAGTGCTTTGGTGAAAAGAAAACTCCTTCCTGCAGAGTGAGCATATTACTGAATGTTGGTTGACTGTTGTCTTGTTTTTTGTTGTATTCAAATTTCTCACCGAGAGGGTCAACATGCTGTTTAATAGGGCCTGACGGATATGGGTTTTTTGAGGCCAATGCCGATCCCAACATTTGGCAGAAAAAAATTCTGATAACTTATTTATCAGTCGATCAATTTTAAAAATACATAATGAATAAAATAAATTATTATTTGGTCCCTCAACACGTACAACAAAAGAGATATGAATTACAGGCAGAACATTTGACTGTTTTACAACACTTTGAAGTTTAGTATTTGTTTAACTTTACAATAGAGAGGAATTTTCAAGTACAAAAACATGCAACTAAGTATTAAAACCTCTGTGAAATTACAGAGTGAAGTTACCAGCAAAAAAAAATTCTTTATGCAGCCCTCTGATGCCCTTTAACGTTAATTCACATTTTCTCTACTCCATTATTTTCTTTGCCATGAAGTCATGACTCATATGAACCAAAGTAAAAACCAGAGACGCCTTTCTCAGATGTCAAAACATGTCATCTTTGACAGAGTTGCATTTTCAATATATAATGGTCACAAATAGTCCGACATTAATGTTACTCCATAACAACACACACAGTGAGTTGCTGTTACAGCCTGTGTGACTGTATTATAGTAGAGTGACATGACATCATGATGGTTGCTAAAGACAAACAGTAATGTGAATCATTTTAACTTTAACTTTTTCTCTTAACTGAAACAGAAGACATGTTGAGTCATTGTCAGTTCCACAACGTTGAACTTACCCATCAGCCCACTCCTGTAATGTTGCCTGGCTGTAGCTTACTCCTGTACGTTACTGAGAAGCCAGCAGTGAGGACTGAGGATTGAATGGAGTCAGAGCTCCGTGTATTGGACAAATGGTGCAAGGACATCATTATGCGTGACACCGACACTTAACAGCATTTTCTGTTTTATGAGAAATTAAGAATATATCTACAAAACTCCGGCCGATAATGATTATTTTGAAAAGGGTTGTAATCGGCCGATTTAATTGGCCGGCCGATAAATCAGTCGGGCCTTACTGTTTACCATCTTCCATTTCGAGTTGCTTGGCTCTGCCACTACCAATCAACTGCCCGTTTGCGCATGTGCAACGGCATGGGCGATGATAAGTCTGCTTGGACAAACTGCCCAAAATGCGTTGCCAGAGATGTTTCAGAGATTTTGAGTCATTCTGCACTGCAGATGTGTTAATTGCGTTAACATTTTTAATCAGATTAATTATGATGGTGGATTAATCCACGTTAATGTGGTAATTTTGACAGCCCTAATTTTAATATTCTATATTTACTTTAGGGCTACACAGTGGCTTGGTGGTTAGCACCTTCACCTTGCAGCTAGAAGATCCCCAGTTCTCGTCCCCACCTTCCCGGGATCTTTCTGCATGGAGTTTGCGTGTTCTCGCCGAGTATGTGTGGGTTTTCTCTGGGTACTCTGGTTTCCTCCCACAGTCCAAAAACATGCTGAGGTTAATCGGAAAATCGAAATTGCCAGTAGGTGTGAATGTGAGTGTGAGTGTTTGTCTCTATATGTAGCCCTGTAATAGACTGGTGACCTGTCCAGGTGTCCCCTGCCTTTACACTAAGTCAGCTGGGATAGACTCCAGCCTCCCTTGACCCTAATGAGGATTAAATGGTGTATAGATAATGGATGGATATTTACTTTAGAAATTGACCTTACAAGCTGCTATCTAGTTTTGTATTGTAGTTTATACTAGTTCATTATTGTGTGTACATTGATTTTACACAACCTCATCCTGCCTTGTTTTTCACACACCGTTTGTTGCTGCCTGACTGATAATGTGTACAGCACTTTGGTCAGCTCAGGCTGTTTTAAACAGGTTATATAATTGAACTTGATTGAATTTAATATACAGCTTTGGAGTCTACCAGCTAGAAGTAACTTTATCATCACTGAAAGATGGTCATTTACTTCATGTTAGTGTATGAAATAAGCAGTGGAACATAAATGTGTTCTAATTTGTATGTATAACACAACATGTACAAAAAAAACCAAGTACTAGGATTGCGTAACATTAACTACCTTCATTACATGAAGCAGCTGAAAAAAAACACAATTCCAGGGCTGTCATTTTAGTTTCAGTGTAGGTCCAACTGTCAGTAAAATTTTAAATGAAGTTGTTGTACTTCTAGAACTGAGCCTGTGAGTTTACACACATTCTTGCTGCAATAATCCTCAAGCCTGTTTTCAAAGTCAGATAACCACAAGCAAACATCATGAGAAGCATCTGTAAACTCGATGAAACACCTTGGTTCATTTGGCACTACAACGCAAGGCCAAAGGATGTGCGGCATCAAAACGGCAAAACTCAAAGAGGGTAAAACATTTACTTATTCAAAGACACCAATTTACTGGCAAACTCCTGAATACTGCACGTAGAGGGAAGAGTTCACGGCTCTGCTTTGAAGTTCAAAGGGAGAAAAAAAAATCAGGTTCCGTCTTTGTAATTTTCATCAAATGATCTTCCTTCACACCGTTTGCCACCAGGCCACAGCTGCCGGGAAATCAAATACACCTTTTCTCACCTGAAGAGCAATCCTCACTTAGAGCAGCATTCAAAACGCTGCTGGTAAAATGCACACATTGGGTGGCTTTATTCAGTCACCAGTTATACAAGAATGCTTGGGGAAATTGCTCTGACACTGTAATGACCTGTAATATTCAGATCTACTCTGAGAGAGTCGACAGACTTAATTTCCCACAATGACAAGAGCTGTAATTACCTTCCAATTTAAAAGAGAAAAACAGTCCAAAGGTTATTTCATGCACTTGACAAAAGCCAAAACAAGTCCACGATCATTGAGGGGTCATGCAAATATTTGATTCTCTCTATTGTGAGAGCAACCTTTGACCTATTTTATACTGGCTCCTAATTAGACCAAAGTAAGGAGGCAGTTCTTCACTTGGTCTAAGCAGTTTAGCCTCAAATTAAATGCTAGAAAATGTATGGTAACTTATGAACAGGGGTTCAAGTTCAATCACACTCCGTGATTTGATTTCTTCTCTGCCCATACTGAATAATACATTTGCTCTCTTCAAAATTCTTACCTTATAACTGAGAAGTCACCTGACCATCAGAAATACCATGTCTTTTCGTAAACTTCTTTGAAATGAATATAATGTACAACATTTCAGGAGTGGTCAAAGAAACAACTGGGATTGTGGGATCCCCCTAAAATGCCCCCCTCCCCGATGACCAAATTGAATCTCAAATAAAACCGATAAAATGAAACCTAAACCTCCTTTTTTTCATTGATGTCTTTTGTAATTGTGGGAATGTTTTTTAATTAACCTAATATTTTAAATAATAGTTATTTTGCATGGAACGTGTGACCCACAACCCTGTCAGCATAACCTTTTTAGCTGGTAGAAGAAGAAGAAAACAATGAATCACATGATACGCTGGAAATGACATCATCAAACAGTTTTCCAAAAGAATGGGTAGAGCAAAGGTATGTCCTCTCTTCTATTTTTCATATTTTCATAACATGAAACCTGTAATTCTTTATACTTTTTTCTTTACTGTTTTCTATCAGTAAATTTGTCCTCTTGGTGAGTAGTAACAGCCAGTTAAATATAATAATAATAATAATAATAATAATAATAATAATAATAATAATAATAATAATAATAATAATAATAATAATAATACTAATAATAATAATAAAATATTCTACGGCTTGAAAAAGCTAACATTATCATGGATTGGCAAGCCCTTTACTGTGATTAGAGTACGGTTAACAAACAACAAATACAGTCATGGATGAAAGTATTGGCACCCCTGGAATTATTCCAGAAAATACGCCATTTCTCCCAGAAATTGTTGCATTTACAAATGTTTTTGGTATATGCATCTTTATTTCCTTGATGTGCATTGGAAAAACACAAAAAGCAGAAGAGAAAAGCCAAAATTGACCTAGTTTTACACAAAACTCAAAAAATGGGCCAGACAAAATTGTTGGCACCCTTTTAAAACGCTGGGTAAATCATTTTATTTCAAGCATACAATGCTTGTTTAAACTCACCTGTGGCAAGTAACAGGTGCTGGCAATATAGAAATCACACCTGAAGCCAGTTAGAATGCATAAAAATCTACTCAACCCTTGGGTTTTGTGCCTATGTGTGTCACACCAAGCATGACATCCATAAACGCCCCCAACAAAGACTCCACATCCTCCGTAAGCTCCGTGCCCTCTCTGTCGCCCCACACCTCCTGTTACTATTGTACACCAGCATCATACAACCCATCTTTTTATACTGCTCTCCCTGCTACTTCAACATGCTCTCCATCTCCAACAGAAATAGACTCACTAAGATTACACACATGGCATCTAAAATTATTAATCTGCCCACCATGGACCTCTCCCACCTCAACAATAGAGCTGTGACACGCATGGCTTGGACAGTCAGCAGGGACCTGGACCATCCCCTCCACACTAACTTCTCCCTACTGCCCTCTGGCTGGAGGTACAGGACTCCTAGGTGGAAATGGGTGCACTTCAGCAAAAGCTTTGTCCCTTCCGCCATTGCTGCTCTTAATCACCCATAGTATGTTTCCCACCATTCTCTCACCAGCATGTGTGTTGTCCTACTGTCCTGTGTCTAACTGTTTATGATATGTGTATTTCTTACGTACCTGACAGTGCCTGTGACAATGAATATCCCCTTGGGGACAATAAAGGTCTATCTATCTATCTGTGGAGAAGAGAAAGAAGAGCCGAGAAGTGTCTGAGGACTTAAGCAGCAAAATTGTGAAAAAATATGAACAATCTCAAGATTACAAGACTATCTCCAGAGATCTTGAAGTTCCTTTGTCCACGGTGCGTAATATAATCAAGAAGTTTATAACCCATGGAACTGTGACTAATCTCTGTGGACGGAGACAGAAGAGAAAAATTGATGAAAGAATACAATGTGGAATAGTTTGAATGGTGGATAAACATCCTCAGTCAACTTCCACACAAATTCAGGCTGTCCTGCAGAACATACGTTTTAATCTGAGTGAGAAGAAGCGCTATGGCAGGAGATAGAGGAGAACCCCACTGCTGACAAAGAGACATAAAAAAGACAGACTGAAGGTTGCAAAAATGTACCTGAGTAAGCCTCAGTCCTTCTGGGACAACATTTTGTGGACAGATGAGACTAAGGTAGAGCTTTTTGGAAAAGCACGTCATTCTACTGTTTACAGAAAATGGAATGAGGCCTACAAAGAAAAGAACACAGTACCTTCAGTCAAACATGGTGGAGGTTCAAAGATGTTTTGGGATTGTTTTGTTGCCTCTAGCACTGGGTGCCTTGATGGTTTGCAAGAAATCATGAAATCTGGAGACTATCAAAATATTTTGGGCCGCAATGTAGGGCCTAGTGCCAGAAAGCTGGGTCTGCATCAGAGGTCTTGGGTGTTCCAGCAGGACAATGACCCGAAATATACCTCAAATAGCACCAAAAAATGGTTGGAGACAAAGCGCTGGAGAGTTCTGAAGTGGCCAGCAATGAGTCCGGATCTAAATCCCATTGAACACCTATGGAGAGATCTCAAAATTATTGTTGCAAGAAGGCACCCTTCAAATCTGAGAGACCTGGAGCAGTTTGCAAAAGAAGAGTGATCCAAAATTCCATTGGAGAGGTGTAAGAACCTTGTTGATGGTCATAGGAAGCGATTGGTTCCAGTTATTTGTTAGGATCCGGCTCTAGCCCCTGCCCTTCTTTCCCTTTTTCCTCTTTTTCCTCCTTTCTCCCCTGTCATGATTTGTTTCTGTGTTGACCTGTCTCTCTTTGGCTCCCTCTGTCTGTCTGTCACTTCTCCCTCATGTGTCTCTCTCTCTCCCTGTCTCTCACCCTCCTGCTTCACCTGCTTCACCTGCCTGCATTCTGTCTTGCTGATTGCTTCAATGAGTTCCAGCTGCAGCAATCAGTTCACACCATTCACCTGTTCTCCACCTCACCTCCACCTATTTAAGCTCTGCCCGTTCATTCACTCCCTGCCGGATCATCGACCCACATGCCCTCTGTTTTTGGACTCTGTTTTTGCACTCGACTTTTGGACTCTGTTTTCACCACCATTGGATTTCCCTCACCCTGGACTCAGTTCCTCTTTTAGGATTCCCGCTATCCCTGTTTTGATCCCCAGCCAGCAGCTCTAGTCTCGTCTCCGTTTCACCCCAGATTTCTTGAGCCAGCTTCCCTACCCCTTCTATTCAGTTCCCCCATGTTGTAAGTACCCCTCCTTTGCTTAGTTTTGTTTGTTCTAGTTTAGTGATCTTCAGTTCTCAAATTCATAGTGTTTGTTCGTAGTTTGGTTTAGTCTGTTTTCCCCTCGGTTATCAGTTTCCCCATTTTGTGAGTATCCCTCTTTAGCTTAGTTTTGTTAAGTCGGTTCAGTTTGTAGATTTCCGTTTTTATTCATGGAGTTAGTTGTTAGAGTTTATTAGTTTTGGTTTGGTTCTCCCCCCCCCCAGTTCAGTTCTGTGTTCCCGTATTGATTAGTTGTTTTGTAAAAATAAATCTCTTTCAGTTATTCATTTTGTCTGTCAGTTTCTGTGAGTCTGCGCTTGGGTTCCCCAGCTCCCCCCGCGTAACAGTATGATCCGGCCAGAAATGAACCCAGCAGACTCACAGACTGGCTCTGACCCGTCACCTACCTCCCCGCTGAGCAGGGTGGCTGTAACCGGCCAGGGTGAGTCGCTCAGTCCTGTTCGGTCCTGGTGCTTGAGCTCCCCCCTAGACATTTTCTTTACTTGTAAGGAATACAGTGTGTATTTCGACCTCCTGCTCGAGTTGTGGGGGGAGTGGAGGAAGGCTCAATGTCAGGAATTCAAGCAGGAATTGGTATCTTTGGGTCGTAGGGCGGCCTGCCAGATGCCATGGTTAATGAGCCATCTGCCGGACTATGTTCTTGAGTTTCTGAACACTCCCTTGCCTTTCGTAAACCTTCCTACCTTAGTCACACACCCTACCTGCATTCAGTCTGCCAGTCTGTCAGCTAGTCCGCCAGTTAGCACATCTTCCTCACCACCCAGCAAGCTCCCAGATCCTGCCCCCCAGCCGTCAGTTGAGCCACCTGTGAGGAAGCCTCGCCGCAGGAAGCGTGGCTCTAGAGGACGCCAGACCTCGCCGCTCCCCGGTGCACCGACCTCGCCGCTCCCAAGCGTCGCTGAGGTCCCGCCGCCGAGCGTCGCTGAGGTCCCTCCGCCGAGCTTCATTCTGGCCGTTTCCGAGGGGGTCGACGACGCCGCCTCACCCGTCTCCGTCTCCGAGGGGGTCGACGACGCCGCCTCACCCGTCTCCGTCTCCGAGGGGGTCGACGACGCCGCCTCACCCGTCTCCGTCTCCGAGGGGGTCGACGACGCCGCCTCACCCGTCTCCGAGGGGGTCGACGACGCCGCCTCACCCGTCTCCGAGGGGGTCGACGACGCCGCCTCACCCGTCTCCGAGGGGGTCGACGACGCCGCCTCACCCGTCTCCGAGGGGGTCGACGACGCCGCCTCACCCGTCTCCGAGGGGGTCGACGACGCCGCCTCACCCGTCTCCGAGGGGGTCGACGCTGTCGATGCCGCCTCACTCGCCTCCGTCTCCGAGGGGGTCGACGCTGTCGACGCCGCCTCACTCGCCTCCGTCTCCGAGGGGGTCGACGCTGTCGACGCCGCCTCACTCGCCTCCGTCTCCGAGGGGGTCGACGCTGTCGACGCCGCCTCACTCGCCTCCGTCTCCGAGGGGGTCGACGCTGTCGACGCCGCCTCACTCGCCTCAGTTTCCGAGGGGGTCGACGCTGTCGACGCCGCCTCACTCGCCTCCGTCTCCGAGGGGGTCGACGCTGTCGACGCCGCCTCACTCGCCTCCGTCTCCGAGGGGGTCGACGCTGTCGACGCCGCCTCACTCGCCTCCGTCTCCGAGGGGGTCGACGCTGTCGACGCCGCCTCACTCGCCTCCGTCTCCGAGGGGGTCGACGCTGTCGACGCCGCCTCACTCGCCTCCGTCTCCGAGCGGGTCGACGCTGTCGACGCCGCCTCCGCCTCAGTTCCCGAGCGGGTCGACGCCGCCTCCGCCTCAGTTCCCGAGCGGGTCGACGCCGCCTCCGCCTCAGTTCCCGAGCGGGTCGACGCCGCCTCCGCCGCCTCAGTTCCCGAGCGGGTCGACGCCGCCTCCGCCGCCTCAGTTCCCGAGCGGGTCGACGCTGTCGACGCCGCCTCAGTTCCCGAGCGGGTCGACGCTGTCGACGCCGCCTCAGTTCCCGAGCGGGTCGACGCTGTCGACGCCGCCTCAGTTCCCGAGCGGGTCGACGCTGTCGACGCCGCCTCAGTTCTCGAGCGGGTCGACGCTGTCGACGCCGCCTCAGTTCCCGAGCGGGTCGACGCTGTCGACTCCGCCTCAGTTCCCGAGCGGGTCGACGCTGTCGACTCCGCCTCAGTTCCCGAGCGGGTCGACGCTGTCGACTCCGTCTCAAAACAGCCCGGGTCAGCTGACCAATCCCCTGGCCGAGAGATTGTTGAGCCCGGGTCAGCTGACCAATCCCCTGGCCGAGAGACTGTAGAGCCCGGGTCAGCTGACCAATCCCCTGGCCGAGAGACTGTTGAGCCAGGGTCAGCTGACCAATCCCCGGGCCGAGAGACTGTTGAGCCCGTGTCAGCTGACAGCATCCCCGGCCCAGAGACTGTTGAGCCCATGTCAGCCAACGGATCCTCCAGTCAAGAGACTGTTCAGCCTCAGTCTGCTGACCAACCCTCCGGCCAAAAGTCTGTGCCAGTGTCCATTGATAAACCCCCTGCTTCTGAGTCTTCATCTGCAGTGGCCACCCCTGTTCCTGAGTCTCCGTCAGCAGTGGCCACCCCCGCTCCCGAGTCTCCGTCTGCAGTGGCCACCCCCGCTCCCGAGTCTCCGTCTGCAGTGGCCACCCCTGCTCCCGAGTCTCCGTCTGCAGTGGCCACCCCTGCTCCCGAGCCTCCGGAGGGGTCCTGCCTTCGTCGGTCCCCAGCCCGGCCTCCAGAGGGGTCCCGCCTTCGTCGGTCCCCAGCCCGGCCTCCAGAGGGGTTCCGCCTTCGTCTCGTCCGCCGCTGCCGGCCTCCCGAGGGTCCCCATCTCGTCCGCCGCTGCCGGCCTCCCAAGGGTCCCCGCCGCTGCCGGCCTCCAGAGGGTTCCCGTCTTGTCCGCCGCTGCCGGCCTCCCGAGGGTCCCGGTCTCGTCCGCCGCTGCCGGCCTCCCGAGGGTCCCCGTCTCGTCCGCCGCTGCCGGCCTCCCAAGGGTCCCCGCCACTGCCGGCCTCCCGAGGGTCCCCGTCTTGTCCGCCGCTGCCGGCCTCCCGAGGGTCCCCGTCTCGTCCGCCGCTGCCGGCCTCCCGAGGGTCCCCGTCTCGTCCGCCGTTGCCGGCCTCCCAAGGGTCCCCGCCGCTGCCGGCCTCCCGAGGGTCCCCGTCTTGTCCGCCGCTGCCGGCCTCCCGAGGGTCCCCGTCTCGTCCGCCGCTGCCGGCCTCCCGAGGGTCCCCGTCTCGTCCGCCGCTGCCGGCCTCCCGAGGGTCCCCGTCTCGTCCGCCGCTGCCGGCCTCCCGAGGGTCCCCGTCTCGTCCGCCGCTGCCAGCCTCCCGAGGGTCCCCGTCTCGTCCGCCGCTGGCCTCCCGAGGGGTTCCGCCTCCTCCGTCGTCGGCCTCCAGAGTGGTTTCGTTGCCGGCCTCCAGAGTGGTTCCGTGTCCTTCGTCGCCGGCCTCCAGACTGGTTTCGCCTCCTCTGTCGCCGGATTACAGAGTGGTTTCATCGCCGGCCTCCAGAGTGGTTCCGTGTCCTCCGTCGCCGGCCTCCAGAGTGGTTCCGTGTCCTCCATCGCCGGCCTCCAGAGTGGTTCCGTGTCCTCCGTCGCCGGCCTCCAGAGTGGTTCCGTGTCCTCCGTCGCCGGCCTCCAGATTGGTTCCATGTCCTCCGTCGCCGGCCTCCAGATTGGTTCCATGTCCTCCGTCGCCGGCCTCCAGAGTGGCTCCGCCGCCGGCCTCCAGAGTGGCTCCGCCGCCGGCCTCCAGAGTGGCTCCGCCGCCGGCCTCCAGAGTGGCTCCGCCGCCGGCCTCCAGAGTGGCTCCGTCGCCGGCCTCCAGAGTGGCTCCGTCGCCTCCGTCGCTGGCCTCCAGAGTGGCTCCGTTGCCGGCCTCCAGAGTGGCTCCATCGCCTCCGTCGCCGGCCTCCAGAGTGGCTCCGTCGCCTCTGTCGCCGGCCTCCCGAGTGGCTTCGCCGCCTCCCGAGTGGCTTCGCCGCCTCCGTCGCCGGCCTCCCGAGTGGCTTCGCCGCCTTCGTCGCCGGCCTCCAGAGTGGCACCCGGGCCGTCCTCCGGAACGGCCTCGTCTGCCCGCCCAGCACCCGGGCTGTCCTCCAGAACGGCCTCGTCTGCCCGTCCAGCACCCGGGCCGTCCTCCAGAACGGCCTCGTCTGCCCGTCCAGCACCCGGGCCGTCCTTCAGCTTTTGAATTTTTTGTTTTGTGTTTGACCAGCCTTTGAACTATTCTCTGGTCTGTTTTTGTTTTTGAACTTTGTTTTGCAGCCTCAGTGCTGCCCCAGACTGATCTGGACACTTTGTTTTGTCCCTCCGTCCTGACCCCCTCCGCCCACCCAACTCCTCTTGGACTTCCGTCTCTGTCCCTCCGTCCTGTTCCCCCTCCACCCACCCGACTCCTCTTGGATTTTTGTTTCTGTCCCTCCGTCCAGACCCCCTCCGCCCGCCCTGTGCTTCTTGGATTTTGTTTCTGGACCCCCTCCTCTTCAGTGACCAGCTCCTTGTTCGGTTTTTCGTGCGCCAGGAGGCGCACGTAGAGGGGGGGGTACTGTTAGGATCCGGCTCTAGCCCCTGCCCTTCTTTCCCTTTTTCCTCTTTTTCCTCCTTTCTCCCCTGTCATGATTTGTTTCTGTGTTGACCTGTCTCTCTTTGGCTCCCTCTGTCTGTCTGTCACTTCTCCCTCATGTGTCTCTCTCTCTCCCTGTCTCTCACCCTCCTGCTTCACCTGCTTCACCTGCCTGCATTCTGTCTTGCTGATTGCTTCAATGAGTTCCAGCTGCAGCAATCAGTTCACACCATTCACCTGTTCTCCACCTCACCTCCACCTATTTAAGCTCTGCCCGTTCATTCACTCCCTGCCGGATCATCGACCCACATGCCCTCTGTTTTTGGACTCTGTTTTTGCACTCGACTTTTGGACTCTGTTTTCACCACCATTGGATTTCCCTCACCCTGGACTCAGTTCCTCTTTTAGGATTCCCGCTATCCCTGTTTTGATCCCCAGCCAGCAGCTCTAGTCTCGTCTCCGTTTCACCCCAGATTTCTTGAGCCAGCTTCCCTACCCCTTCTATTCAGTTCCCCCATGTTGTAAGTACCCCTCCTTTGCTTAGTTTTGTTTGTTCTAGTTTAGTGATCTTCAGTTCTCAAATTCATAGTATTTGTTCGTAGTTTGGTTTAGTCTGTTTTCCCCTCGGTTATCAGTTTCCCCATTTTGTGAGTATCCCTCTTTAGCTTAGTTTTGTTAAGTCGGTTCAGTTTGTAGATTTCCGTTTTTATTCATGGAGTTAGTTGTTAGAGTTTATTAGTTTTGGTTTGGTTCTCCCCCCCCCCAGTTCAGTTCTGTGTTCCCGTATTGATTAGTTGTTTTGTAAAAATAAATCTCTTTCAGTTATTCATTTTGTCTGTCAGTTTCTGTGAGTCTGCGCTTGGGTTCCCCAGCTCCCCCCGCGTAACATTATTTCTTCCAAAGGGTGTGCAACCAAATATTGAGTTGAGGGTGCCAACAATTTTGTCTGACCCATTTTTTTGAGTTTTGTCTGAAATTATGTCAATTTTGGCTTTTTTCTTCTTCTTTTTTATGTTTTTCCAGTGCACATCAAGGAAATAAACGTGTGTACCAAAAATATTTGTAATTGCAACAATTTCTGGGAGAAATGGTGTATTTTCTGAAAAAAATTCCAGGGGTGCCAATAATTTCGTCCATGACTGCAAAACATGGAATAAAATTGGTACCATTGATGTATAAGCTGAGCCAATTAAGCCTTTGATAGTTTATTACCTATTATTGATGAATATGGAGCAGCAAATAGTAAGAGAGTAGGCAAATTTTTCAAATTTTTTTAAGCCCAAATGTGCTCCAATTCTGGAATGACCCCTATAATTTTTGCTCCTAACTGTATATAACATGCATTACAAAGCAGTAGTTTTGCTCTCTCTCGTTAAGTGTGAAACATCTATCCCCAAATGAGCTCATTAGTAATTCAGCCAAGAGTAATGGGTGTGGAGATCTGAGTGCAAAGCTGTATATAGATTGAAGCTATGATGTTGTGTGTTTTTGCAATTAATGATTATTTGCACACTACAGTATAGACTCTGATCGCAGCTCTATCATTTTTCTTTTTCTTTGTGTACATTAATATAATGGAAAAAATAAATTTCGAAAAGAGCACAATTTTTTCCCCTCAAATTTCCAAACATTTTCAATTTGAGCAGATGTGTTCAATTCATTTTGTGGCATCTACAGTGAATTTGCAACCAACAGTAATTGTACCTTTTCTAAAATGTGCTGCTCTCACGGAATATAATATATGGTGCAAACCTTTTTTTCATCTTCTCTCCCTCCATTATTTTCTCCCTCGTCCATAAAAGACTATTTTTGTGATGATATTTGTTTTCAGTGCAAATCATCTTGCTACTTATGAGTTAACAGCAGCTTGGAATGTTGAAATTACTGCATGACATCTTCTGATTTTCTTCATTCTCCTCCTCGGCTCAGTGGAGCCTTTATTTGAGTATCTAGGAAGCGAGTTTCCTCAGAGTGGCTAATCAGCTGCCTGCTGGCTACCTCGCGGGCCACGTTAACTGTTGTGGAAATTGAGAACGAATATGCCCCTTAATTGAGCTGATTAGAGAATGAGAGTGAAAACAGATGGAGGGAATATGTAGGGGAGACTAATGGGTCTGCATTAGTCCTGTAAAATAACAATATCTACATGATGACTCCGTCCACAGCATAAAAGACAGCACTTACTACCATAGTAATAAAGCAGCCACAGCAGGATTTAGGAAAGAATCAGTAGGCAGCAAAGTTAGTGCTCAAGCTCAATTTCCTGTCCCAATGAGCTCCCATTTCCACCATCTCTCCCCTATTGGAATGAGGAATAGTAGGAGTCCTTGATCTCCCGAATTCCACCACCAACAGCTTTGTCTGGGTGATGTTGAGCTTCAGATGGTTCAGATCTCACCAGTCCACAAAACTGTCCCCTACCATAAACTAATCAGTTTTCTAATTTGTGTTCTATCAGCTGCAGTACCAGCAGTATACACAGACCAAACATAAAAACATATTTATGTAATTTCTGCATCACCAACTAAATACATGTGGGGTTCCCAGGGCTTTGAGTTTTAGTTGAATACCTCTGTACTATACTATACATATACAATACCCCTGTGCTATACTACATATGTACAATACACCACAGATGTCCACCCATGTTCTACCAGGACGGTTATTTCTGTTGCACAGAGCGCTCATTTCAACTTTTGATGCTGTAACACGCATGCCTATTCCAGAATCCGATGACTCGATTAATCACCAGAATAATCGATAGAATACTCGATTACTAAAACAATCGATAGCTGCAGCCCTATATGACACACAGCTGGGGGATACAGGCATTGAACATCCTTGGGCTCACCATGCTGTCAACAATGTTGGCAGCCTTTGCCAGAGTTTAATTATTGTCCTCCTCACCAGGTCAGCAGAGAGGCTCAACATATTGGAGGTGTTGTTGTTGCAAGGTGGCTGCTGATTAATGTGAGGCTACATGTCCGCTCCTTGAATGTAAATAAAGCTCCTTCGGATAAAATGATTAACTTGTTTCTAATGATGTACTGAAAAACACAGAGTATTTTAGTAAAATTTCCTTTTCTCACAAAGAACACCAGAAAGTAACTTCTTTGCTTTTGTTTTTGTCACATCACTTTATTCTGTCTTGATTCAAAATGCTGACACTGATAGACTACTAAAAAAATCCTTAAGATGAAGAAAGTTGCAACAAAAAAAGTGGCATGATGGCAAACATTTTATCTTGTTAGAAAAATTACTTGAATGCTGAATGTTAGATTTATTGACTTCTGACAGGAGAGCCACATTTCATTTTTTTTTTTTCACAGTTTGGAGGTTTGTCCTTGCCTTGTCAATGAGATTTGACTTTGAATGTCAAGAGCTCTCTCTCTTTCTCTCTCTGTGTGCGTGTGAGTGAGTGAGTGAGTGAGTGAGTGAGTGAGTGAGTGAGTGAGTGAGTGAGTGAGTGAGTGAGTGAGTGAGTGAGTGAGGGCATGTGTTACACTTCTCCTTCACACAAAGATGTTCCCTGGTGAGCACTTGTACTCAAATAAATGGACAAACATACGCGCATGCACACGCAGGAAAAAAAAACATGAGCGTGTTGACCCCCATGTCTCCATCTCTTTTTGTCACATAACAATCTCTTTCTTCTTCTTTATGTCCATTGATGCTGATAAACTGTGTGTTTAAAGAAAAGGCGCTGGAAATTAATTTGACTTTCACTCACTCAGAGCCACATAAACACGACAATTGCATACCCTGGTGCTCCTGGTAGGTGGCCTGATGCCGCTATTGAACATAGGATTTGCTTCCTTTGTTGCACACAGAATGCATGTGTGTGTATGTGCAATACATGTTGAGGGCTGAGCAGAGACATTTGGAGGCTCCTCCACCACCTCTTCCCTGGTGCATGACTGGATGTATCTGAGCTCTATTAGATTCAACCCCTTCAACCCCCATCCTTCAAACACACACACACACATAAATCAGCACAGTGCAGCTCGAGGCTCAGCCACAACACTCTGAACCCTCAGAGGAGACAGTGGGTGGCAGAAATCCATCGCTTGGCTTCGTATTGCTAATGCGTACGAAGGTCTGAGCCGCCATGTCTGAGCCGCCGCGTTGACTCACAACAGTGATCTGACGCGTGTTTGACAACTCGCTGCTAAAATATTCTCATAAAATCTAAGAGTGGGGGTGGTCGGTGAAGAAAGCGAACAGCATGGGATGGAAGGATGGTTATATAGATGGATAGGTGGATGTGTGGAAGGGTTTTCAGCTCCAGCAGAGTGAGCCAAAAGCTCTCCGTGTTTTCTAAGTGATAAACAGGTCAACAGAAGCAGTGAGTGTTTTCAGCCTCAAAGTGACCTACTGCTGCTCTGAAAATTGAGAATCAGATAGTATAAACACCTGACTGTGAGCTCTGTTTCGAAAGATTTCACAAGCATTAACTGTATATCTTACTAACAGATCAGATACAATATCACCTTATTGTATATTTTCTGTGTGTGTGTGCATGCATATTAAGTAGTACACAACCACAATATGGAAATTTTTTTTGCAATTTTTCAACATTTTGTTGAAAAAACAGTTTTATCTCACTGAAGTAAAAAAAAAGATATTGATGAAAAGAAAATCCAACAAATGTTAATAGAACAAGAATAAATCAGTAATATGTTAAGCTGCAATTAAGAGATGAAAAACAATGGCAGATTAAAACATCAGATCTTTGGGAAAATATGAGGTGACTGGAACCTTCCTCAAATTAATACATGAAACAAACTGTTTTTTTCTTAATTATTTGAATCTTGAAAGTGCAAATCAGGCTACTAAACAGTTCAAATTTTCTTCAAGGTGCTGATCCTTATTATCAGGTTGTCCCAATAGCTCTCTGAAATATCTACAGCTGATCCAAAATGCTGCAGCCAGAGTACTGACGGGAGTTAGCAAGAGAGATCATATTTCTCCTATATTGGTTTCTCTTCATTGGCTTCCTGTTAAATCTAGAATAGAATTCAAAATCCTTCTTCTGACATATAAAGCTCTTAACAACCAATCTCCATCATATCTTAAAGACCTGATAGTACCATATTATCCTAGCAGAACTCTTCGCTCTCAGACTGCAGGCTTACTTGTTGTTCCTAGAATCTCTAAAAGTAGAATGGGAGGCAGAGCCTTCAGTTATCAGGCGCCTCTCCTGTGGAACCAGCTCCCAGTTTGGGTTCGGGAGGCGGACACCCTCTCTATTTTTAAGACCAGGCTTAAAACCTTCCTTTTTGACAAAGCTTATAGTTAGGGCTGACTGGGGGACCCTGACGGGGTATGCTGGTGTTTTCATTTGCAAAACTGACTTCCCCTCTTGATGTCCCTTTAGTTTGCCCCTAGTTATGCTGCTATAGGCCTAGGCTGCTGGGGAACCTCTCTTGATGCACTGAGCCCTTCTCTAACTACCTATGTATTTACTATATATACCATTATTGCATTACATTCACTCTGTTTCTTTCTGTGTCCTTTCTCCGAGTGTCCCTGGTCCCAGAGCTGGATGCTGGATGCTTCAGATGTGTGGCTGTGTTTTATGGTCCTTGTGTCCCACCCCCCACCTCTCTATCTCTACCTCTACACCTCTATCTCTACCTCTCTATCTCTACCCCTCTATCTGTATCCCTCTATCTCTACCTCTACCCCTCTATCTCTACCTCTCTACCTCTTCCGTCCTTCTCAACCCGCCCGGCCAGCAGGCAGATGGGTCCCCCCACATCAGAGCCGGGTTCTGCTCGAGGTTTTTTTCCCTGTTAAAAGGGTGTTTTCCTTGCCACTGTCACCTTTTGGCTTGCTCTGGGGGTCAGGCATATGGGTTCTGTAAAGCGTCTCGAGACAATTTGACTGTAATTGGCGCTATATAAATAAAATTGAATTGAATTGAATTGAAATATTTAATGGGTTATCATTATTCCATTTCCATACAGACAGAAGACTTCCTTCTTAGGAACGTGTAAACATCTTTTCAGTAAAGTGGTGCTATACTCAAAATCAATCTTGAGAGTATCATGCACAGATGAATACAGCTTAGAAAAAATGACCTATATTATATATAAGGTATATATAAGAAAGGTCTGGGATATGGGGCAACTGCACAGTGGCTAGGTGGTTCGGACTTTCGCCTTGCATCTAGAAGATCCCCAGTTAGCATCCCGGCCTTCCCAGGGTCTTTCTGCATGGAGTTTGCATGTTCTCCCTGTGCATATGTGGGTTTTCTCCAGATACTCTGACTTCATCCCACAGTCCAAAAACATGCTGAGCTTAACTGGTAACTCTAAATTGTCCGTAGATGTGAATGTGAGTGTGATTGTTTGTCTCTATGTGTAGCCCTGTGATAGACTGGCGATCTGTCCCCCTGCCTTCATACTAAGTCAGCTGGGATAGACTCCAGCTCCCTGTCCACGACCCTTATGAGCATTAAGCGGTGTGCAGATCATGGATGGATGGGTTATGGGGTTCCTAAAGCTTCTTGACCATCCAACAAGGACTTCTGAACCATTAGCATCCTCTGCTGCATTTCCACTCATCAATTGTTATATTTGTGGGAACACCTGACGGAGCTGGAGGTACAACATTTTTCCTATCCCAATAAAATCCCCAAACCAATCAAATAACAGAATGAGTAGCACCAACTTGATGCCTGTCTGGAAGAATCATATACCTATATTTAACTTTCTGCTGATAGTTTTGACAAATAAACAAGCAAGGAGAGACAGTAGATCCATATCGGGGTATGGTGAGAATCCATCAACACAGAATAAATGTGTTTCATGCTGAAAGAGTTTTTAGATTAACTTTATCACTCTTCACCTTGCGTTTCTTTATAGATCTACAGGGAAGAGAAAGCTTTGATAAACAGCAAATCAAGTGTGAAGAGGGAGGACAAAGAAAGCTGGAGTGAAGAGGCAGAGGAAATGAAAGAGGTAAAGGATGTGATCAGGGAATATGGAAAACAGAATAAACAAAACAGAAATATGTAGGGAAAGAGCTGATTAGCATCCTAAAGATCTGAGTGGTGTTTGTAGGAAGCATAAACCCTAAAAGAACCTTGAAACACAGAGTTTTTAAACAGAAAACAGTAAGAGGAGAGCTGTATTTGTCCATTTTAAACAAGTTTTAAGTGTTTAGCTAGGTTAGAGATGTTGAATTCAACCCAAGTTGAATGACTGTGCTTGACCGGATTTCAAAGACATTGTAGCATATAAAAGCATATCAATAGTCTTGTTGATATTTTTTAAGAAGCAAACTGTGTTCTGCGTCTCTACAGTGTTTATGGCAGTGAGAAGAAATGCTTCCTCTTAGGTTTTGTGTGAAGAGGCTGTTAACACCGGTTAACCTACCAGGAGAATTAACTGTCGCTGAGATGCTATAACGTGGAAAATAGTGGAACTAAGTTAGGCCAGTAATGTCAGATTTTCAAGTGGAAATGACAGTGATTTGTTGGTCCTTGGAAAATACAGCTGTATACTGCTTCCCCTTTGCCCTGATGAAGACCTGCAGGCTGAAAGTTCGTTTGCAGTGGACTAAAGTGTGCAGAGCCTCTTTTTTCATACAGACTAAAATATCAGAATTCTTAAAAAGGAGCAAATGAGTTTAAGTTGTTAGTATTTACCTCTGTAAACATTTCACTAGTTAGTTTCTGGTCTCATCCACTAGCTTCAAGACATTTTCATACAGCATGGACATAACTTAGTAGATAACGCTTCCATTTAGAGAAATGTACATGACAAAGTGGGTATGTTTTCGGGCAGGGATATCTTGTGATCGACAGGACATCTCTGCATCAATGTGTGTAGTGTCCTTAAATTCTCAGTCAGTGTTACTGCGGTCGTGTTTGTGTAGTTTCTAGCCTGTGCGCTGTGTGTTTCCTTTTTATGTGCCAGTTTGATATTCAAATAGAGCTGCGCTGTACGACCGTCAGGACTGGACACCAGGATGTCAGGTCAGCATTTGAGATCGAGGGATGACGTCGCCTTCGAGTCAGAGGGCGTGCCATCTGTCCTCCACTGATTCCAACCAGCAATACATCAGCATAACTCGTTCTTTGTTTAGTAGACTGTGAGTTTTGGTAATGTATAGTAGGAGTGAGCAGGTACTTTTGGGTTAATTGTTTTTTTCTCATGTCTAAGTTAGGATAGGGAGGTAAGACTATGTTTTTCTTTTAACAATTTTTGTTTCATCAGGCCAGTCTAGCTCAACAGATTTGTGGGGATTTTGTTTGTTATTTTGGTTTTGCTTACTCTGAAATGAAGTTAAACATTACCATTGCTTTGTTTTTGTTTAAACCACATCCTTTGTGTAGCACAACACCTTTACTGTAAAAAAACACTTAATTTCTCTGCAATAACCCATTTTGTGGCTGCTTGGACCAGTGAAGGATGGCTTTTCATGTTACGCTCCAGCAGCCCCTAGGCTGACAAAGAGGTGGCACACAAACAAGATGAACAACAAAACAGATTACATATACAGCAAATCACACAACATTACAAAACAAATTATGCTATGACTTGTAAAATAGAAAGGCTAAAAACAGGTGCAGTGGTCTTGAAGTGTTATTTTAATTGATTTTTTAAATGACAAGAATTATATATATGGGTTGAGTTTTAGGGATTGTTGCAAAGAGTTCCAGTCATTAGTGGCAGAAAACTGGAATTAAGATCAACCGGGAGTGGTACGGACTTTGGGAATGTGGAGGTTGATGAAACTGTTAGAACAAAGAGTAGGGGTAGAGTTATGAATGGTAAGTAATGAATGCAGATATGGTGATGTGAATGAAGGTTTTGTAGATGTACAGAAACCAGTGTAATTGTCTGTGGGAGTGAAGAGAGGGCCACTTCACCAGTGAGTACAAACTGCAATGGTGGGTGTTGTAAGAAGCTCCAGAGCAAAGCGGAGGGCAGAGTGGTAGATGGTGTCTAACTTATGGAGACGGGTTTTTGAAGTGGATCTGTACAACACATCACCATAATCAAATAATGGAAGGACTGTCACTTTAAAAAGAAGGAATTGGGTGGAGTGTATGAATGAAGATTTATTAAGACAGAGAAAGCTGATTCTAGATTTGACTTTAGAGAAGAGAATACTGATATGTGTTTCGAATGATAGTGAACAATCAAGACAAATTCC
Source organism: Amphiprion ocellaris (assembly GCF_022539595.1). Classification (NCBI taxonomy): domain Eukaryota; kingdom Metazoa; phylum Chordata; class Actinopteri; family Pomacentridae; genus Amphiprion; species Amphiprion ocellaris. Next base: position 26,357,372 of record NC_072768.1, read on the forward strand.
AAGATACTTGTAGCAGGGCACAAATTGACGATGTCACAGGTGCTATGTCCATCTTTTAGATAGTCTATGGTAGGCCTGTGTCATACAGCATGTCTAAAGCACTAGAACACTAGATAAGGTACCGTATCATCATGTCATGTATCGCAGTTTATTGACTTTTACTGTCTGTATTTTTAGTTTTGTTTCCAACCTGTTGGATCATTTGACCTTTTACTGTTTTTCCATTTGAATTCTTTGGTCACTTTTTAACTTAGGTAATGCTAATATTGATAGAAATTACAGGCTGAACTAAAAAGACTGAAATTTTAATTTGAATTGAATTACTTACTTCAAACACCTTCTCGGTGTAAAGCTCATCGTTGACGCGATCTCGAAGGATGTCCTGGTTCTGACGTACAAAAGTGATGTAGGTGTCGGCCAGATCCATCCCTGGTTTCTGCAGGGCAGAGGACAAAGACAGGCCTGAACACAATCCTTTGAGGACAGAATATGCAGAACATTGCCAGACATCCAAAGGCTTTTCATAAGCACTAAGTTGAGCCTACTGCTTGAAATGTATACATGGCTGGTATTCATATACAGCTCAAAAAACAATAATAGAAGCCAACCAGCAGACATCCTGCATGATGATCTATGCACACATTCTGATCAGTGAGATGGAACTGCCTCCTTAATGAAGTCAACAAGAAAAGAGATCAATGCCCAGAAAGATGAAGTCCTGATTCTTTAAATCAACACATTCTGTCATTGAAGGTTTTTTTCATTTGTCCTTCTGAAGTGGGAAGTTTCACTAGTGTGGCCTCCAGAACGATAAATCACTGACTACATTACATGTTCTGCTTTAAAAGCAGAATTAAAGGGTAATCTACATAGGTGGGATGCTAAGGAGTGTTAATGACAACCATTTTTACATTTTAATAATTGTGACCATTCACATAAAATTCAAGCCAGGTGAGTCAATTTGTAATTTAATTTCTACAAATCTCCAGCTATCTACTGTATCTGTTTTCACGAAAGGAGGCCCTGAATTTCACAGTGGGCTTTCTGGAGTAAGTGTGGGCATGTAGCTCTACAATGGTTGAGGTGAATAAAATAATAAACAATCAGTAACACTATGCATTCTTCCTGTCTACTCATGGCAAGTAGTTTACCAATACTTTTGTCTAGCAAATGTTGTATCTGAAGCACTCAGCATGGTGTGTGGGGTGTCCTGTGTTTCCTCTGCAGGTGTGTGTGCACTGTCCATCACACTTAATGTGTCAATTCTTGTGGTAGCTGCACTTCAATTTAATCGCCGATTGAAATTATTTTCCAACTCTGTAGTGGCACCTGTGGACGAATTTACAGTGATACGCCATAAGGCTGGTATAGAAGAAGAAAGCAGGCAATGCTATATGGAACATTTTTTCAGAACCCTTAGAGTAACAATATGTCCTCATCGCTCCACATGTAGATATAGATAGATTCTTTATTGTCATTGCACATTCTTTTACAACAAAATTTCGTTTGATAGTTCTCTTTGTCACTGCAGCATACAAAATAGTGTAAAACAATGCAGGGTCTAATGTGCAACTCCAGCTCAGGCTTACAACATGGTTTTTATAGCCCTGGGGAAAAAGCTGTTTTTAAGTCTTTCTGTCCCTCATGTCCCTGAGCCTGCCAGAGGGAGGGTATCTAAAAGACATTGTGCGGGGTGTGTGTTGTCCGACCTGATTTTTTCGGCTCTGTTTCTCAGCCGGGCAGAGTATATTTCTTCCAGGGGTGGGAAAGGGGCACCGATGATCTTTGATGTGTTCTTGGTGATCCTCTGCAGGTTTTTCTTCTCTTCTGAGGTGCAGCTGGAGAACCACACCATGCATCAATAGCTCAGGAAACTTCCTATGGTGCACTGGTAGAAGTTGGTGAAGAGTTCTTGTGGGAGCCCAGGTTTTCTGAGGATCCACAGGAAGAAGAGTCTTTGCAGGGCTTTCTTCACTACTTCCCTGGTGTTTACTCCCCACATCAGATCCCTTGAGAGATGAACACCTAGGTACTTGAAATTCCCCACCTGTTCCACCTCTACTCCAGACATCACCAGACTGGCATGTGTTGTGTCCTTGTGTTTCCTGAAGTCAATGCCAAGCTCCTTTGTCTTGTTGGTGTTGAGGAGCAAGTCATTGTTCTGACACCAGGATGTAAGGGTCTGGACCACCTCTCTGTAGGCTGCCTCATAATTGTTGGTCATCGATCTCACCATGGCTGTGTCATCTGCAAATTTGTATATGTAGTTTGAGTTATGAGTGGGAGTGCAGTCATGTGTGACAAGTGAGTATAAGAGTGGACTGAAAACACAACCTTGGGGGTTGCCAGTGTTGAGGATGGTCTTTGAGGAACATGAGGTCTTCAGTTCTCACGTGCTGTGGTCTGTTAGAGAGGAAGTCCTTAATCCAGCTACAGAGGTGGTAGTTCAGTCCCAGTGACAGCAGCTTGTTGACTACCTTGCCTGGGTGTGTTGTTCCCAGCTTGCTTCATTGTTTGTATTGCGTTTATGAGATACACTAACTGATGGTGTTTTTGAATGCAGCGGAAGTGAGAGTGACTGTGTTAGGTTTCCCACAGACCAATGAGGCAAACACGAACAAGGAGCACTGCACATCTGCATGTGTGTTTGCAGAGACTGGAAGTCCAGGTAGGACTGTTTGACCTGCTGCTGACAGGACAGTTATCGCTGAGAACAGATGAGCTATACCACAGGTCTGAGTTGCTGCAAAAATCAGAAAGACTGAGAGCTGCAGGAGAGTTTACATGCTGCTGGCATCTAGATTCTTAGGTGAGTTACCTGTTAAGTAATACATATTCTTTTGGAAAGTGACCAGTATGAGAGCATAGTGAAGACACTTCTGTTTTGTTTTTACTACTTCACCAAGGAAAGTGGCGGAGTTATGTGGTGATTGGTGTACATTTGTCTGTCTGTCTGTTAGCAACATTACTCATGAACGAATGGATTTCAATGAAATTAGCAGGGAAGGTCAGAAATGACACAAGGACCAAGTGATTAGATTTTGGCAGTGATGCAGCTTATAGTCTGAATCCACGGATTTGTTAAAGATTTCTGTATCATTGCAAGATAGCGACACGGTGCCACTATAACTATGACTACAAGTGAAGGTGTTTCCCATTGTTTCCCATCAATTCCCGCTGCCCGCGACAATTTAGGTCACGCGATTCGGTATCCGTACATAACATACACATGCATAACACACGTGTGTGCTCAGCGCAAGGTCATTTTCTTTGTGGGTACATTTATGTTAAATGACCACATTCTATGTTGCCGTGATTTCTGCCACAAATTTTTTTTCAATTTTTTTTTCTTAGAGATATTTGCTGTATTTGTGAAAAATAGTGTTGGACGATGTTTGATGTTTCTTTTTTAGGATTAGTTTTGGAAAGCTCACCAGACACTGTGCTTTTATATTAACTGATTTCATTAATTAATCACTTGATAAGTTGACAAGCTTTAATATTTTCTGACAGTAGGCTTCAATAAAGCTAAATGAAAATGTTATTCACTGACCAGGGATTCAAGACAACTGACGACATTTTAAAAGGGAAGTGACTTTCTTTATGTTGTTTGGCTTGTTAGGATTAGGAACTATGCAATACAGATATCATTTTGCAGAAAATATAGTGTCTGACAAATGCCTGCAGAGTCCCTGAGTACTCCAGCTATACCATTGTTGGAATTAGAGGAACTACCTACTCTCTGAAGCAGGAATGACATGATTGAAGCATTGCGCAGACGTGCAAAAATATGAGAGTTTGAACATCTTTGTCAGAACCCTATTCATTTGTCACACGGGTAATTCTGAAGCATCACCTGGATTTAAGCACTGGATTCACAATGTAAACAACTAGGGAACACATTCTGTCAATTATAGAGTGAACATTTTAAATTAAAAGAGCAGAATAGATTTAATTAGTGCAGAATCAGTAGTGTGAGGTAATGATTTATTTGAAACATTTTCTCCACAAATACCTACTCTGCACATGTTTGAGTAATGGATAACACTAGTACCAGACCAAAAACACAGATAACGGATGTTCAGCATCACCTGCTGCTTCCTAGGTAAAAAAAAAAAGGGAAAAAAAAACCTTCTTCATGTTTTGAGGAGCAAAAAGCTGTTGGAGGAAACATTAAGTGCTGGGGAAGCAGTGGTTTGTGTGGCTGGGAGAGGCCAGGGGCAGGGGAAGTGGCTAAAGCCCTGTTCATTCACACTCCCTACTGTCAGGGGAGATTACAACTGTAATGCTTATTGTAATTGCCTTGACATCTTTCACACCCGTTTTCTCTGAGCCAGCATGCGTTGGCCCCGGGGGGGTTGTTGTACTGCTGCAGCGCCACTGCAGCATGGCACGCTGATGGAAAAACAAGGAAATGGAACTTCAACAAGCCCAGAAACCTTTTGGCTTCACTTAAAGGCAAAAGGCAGGTTGGAAACTGATGCTGTACTGGGATTGTAACATCATGTTTTTGAAAGACAACACAATCAAGAGTGTCAAGGGGCCTTAATACAGATTTCTGAACAAAGCAAAGAGGCAGCCGTGGGACAGAACACACCACCCCTTTTCTGGTGCTGTTTTATTGCAACAAAGATCTTATGATGGATATGACTGACATGGACAAATTAATTTGTTCCCACAGACACGCAGAATCCGTTCACTCTAATGATTTTTTCCATGTAGACAAAATTGAGAGGGTCTGTGAGTTTATGATCATTTTCTAATGCATGTAATGTACGTAAGTTTATGTCCATGCTTGAGCAGATCCGCCCACAGAGACACCCTGTATAGTAGAGCTGAAAGAATGAGCTCATTCATCAATTAGTTGTCTTGCAGAAAATTAATTGGCAACTATTTTGATTATAAATTAACTGTTTAAGGCATTTTCCAAGGAAAAATCTCTACCATATTCTGTATGCAGTTTTTCTTGTGAGGATCTGCCACTCAGACTCACTCAGATTCTCTCAGATGAGTCAAAAATACTTCGCTATAATTCAGCTGGACCACTGGATAAGAACACCTGCAGGTGCTATGGGGGTTAAGGTGGGGTCAGACAGCTGGAGGGTGACTGCTGTGTGTTGAAAAAGATGTGGTGTCAGTGCAATATTCATCCAGAAGGAGGGGTTAGACCCAGTGACTGACAGGGATGTCAAAATCCCCATAATACTCTGGAATGAGAGAAGAGGTGAGAGTCTGGCAGACTGAGGGTCGCTGTCCAGTGATGATCAGAAATGTTGACGAATGTGTTACAGTACTTGTCGCATTGTCTCTGATGGGTTCAAGCAGACACTTTTAGGTCATGTCCACATTAACACAGATTACAGCATATCGAAATTGTGTTTGCGTGTCAAAAGATTTCTGCAGTAGCATCTGGATGCTGCATCAACATCATCACTGTGACTGATGGATGAACTGGGATGAACTTGTCTTGTTGCACACTGAGACTCTGAGACCTTTCCATGATGTATCCAAACTCCTTACAGTTCTTCGGTCAATAGGTCCTGAGTTCTTTCCTCTGTTAATTGAGTATCCGGGACCAGTCACACCTAGGCACCTTCCTTGTTTACTGCCGCTTCACCACTGTTGTCTGGGAGGGAATTCTTCAGGGCATTGCTTCCCAAACAAACTCATTTAACTGTCTAATTAGAAGTCCAAGCAAACCTTCACAATGGCAGCTGTCAACACGACCCAATATGATTAATTCTTCTGATTTTTTCTCTATCTTTCCTATGTTTCCAGAGAAATAACCCAAAACATGAGGAGCCCAAGGCTTTGATCCAGTCTTTGAACTACTCACATCCCAATTCGATGAACCATCAGTGGCCTGGGCAGGAACAAGTCTAGTTTACGGTGGCAGCAAGTTCTATCTTACAGGAGGTAAAATATGTACTCGTATGCCCGATATCAAAGGGCACCTTCTGAGATCATCCACACTCTATTCATTCATCATGCTTCAGCTCACATCGTGTACTAAAGACAACTGTTAGGTGAATGGAGAGCCAAAACTGAGAGATTAAGAAAACTAATGTAAAAATGTATCTGCATGATTTGGTCAGGCCAATATGAGAAAAAAATGTACTCTGTGTGTGGGTGTGTGTGCGTGTGTGTGTGTTACTGGCAACATATCACTGCTCTTGCTGTCACTCGAGACTTAAATTTTCCCCCTTTCCATTCCTTTAGGCTTGTCTTAATCATTCACATCCCTTTTCTCTTGTTCTGATGAGGTGACAAAGCAGCCTGACAGATCGGAGATGCCGCACAGTTTCAGCCACTGAGATTAGGACTTTTAACACTAGAGGAAAGAAAGGAAAGAAAGAGGCAGAGAAAAAAAAAACACATACAAGCAGCTCAGTGTTCTTGTCACGCTCTGCCCTCTCAGCCTGTGTTGTCTCCTTCACTGTTTTTTCACTGTAGCCAAACACCGGTAATCCCCTCTGTGTCAGGATAATAGATGTCTGGCTGCTTGTCAATGTTTGACAACAAGAAAAACTGAGAGTATAAAATTAAGCAATGTTCCTGTATGGATACAGACAGGGAGGGGTAGAGGTTGGAGGTTGGTGAGAGAAGCCTATTGATTATGAGTGGTTACTTAGCAGGGAAGGAGGACAGTGAAATGCCAGGTAATTACACACTGCTATGGTCCTGTTTCCTGCCCTGGTTCCAATTCATTTTTGCCACATCACAACATGACTCTCTCTATAACTTATACTGTTGGTGATGCTAACATACAATTTATCTTCTGCTAAAATGAAATATAAATTTAATTTATTGACACATGTTCATCAGCGGGCTGCACAGTGGCCTGGTGGTTAGCACTTTAGCCATGCAGCTAGAAGATTTTCCGGCAGCCAGCAGGTTTGCATCCCGGCCTTCCCAGGGATCTTTCTGCATGGAGTTTGCATGTTCTCCCTGTGCATGTGTGGGTTTTCTCTGGGTTCTCTGGCTTCCTCCCACAGTCCAAAAACATGCTAAGGTTGATTGGTAACTCTAAATTCTCCAAAGGTGAGAATGTGAGTGTGATTGTTTGTCTCTATATGTAGCCTGTGATAGACTAGTGACCTGTCCAGGGTGTCCCCTGCCTTCACCCTAAGTCAGCTGGGATAGATTCCAGTCCCCCAACCCTAATGAGGATTAAGCAGTGTATAGATAATGGATGGATGGATGGATGGATGGATGTTTATCAGCAGCCCAAAGTGATTGTTCATAATGTCTGTTTTAGCTGAACTATGAAAAAGAATCCCTTTTAAATTAAAATAAGTTGAAATTCCTTGTGTTGAAAAGCACTAACCAGATAATATAATATTTGACAAATGACTGGGCTGTTTCATAATGTTAATATTCATAAACTTATTAGGAAAGTATTTACTGGGGTAACAGATCAAGGGAGAAGCACAATAATTTTCTCAGAGAGTTGTATACAATCTGACATCTTTTTGCAGCCAAAGGTGTCGCCCTCTGCTGGCTGAAGGCAGGTTTAAGGCCATATAGCGCTGGCATCACTTTTCAGACCTGAGGGCTATGTTAGATGTTACTCTGACAAGTACTACCCACCTAGACAATGTTGCAGACCAGGAATATATCCCCACTGCAAAAGCTCTCAATGACAGCAGTGGTATCATTGAGATTTGGCCTTAAAGCTTGCCAGATCCAAATCCAATCTAGGATCCATGAGATGGACTGGAACAAGCCCAATCCACACACTACCTCAGGATCCTTTGGATCCTAGACTGTGTTAGTGGCCTAATGGGTCAGAGGTGGTTTGGCAGCAAAATGGAGACCTATACCATATTAAACGTGGTTTTAATGCTGAAGCTGATCGGTGTATTCTCTCCACAGTCTGTATTTTGCCTATTGTTTACGCCTATGTTTTTAAATGTAAACGTTTTTATTTTTTTTTATGAGTGACTTTGTGATCAACTGCTCATTCCACAAACCTAAAGAAGTCCAATAGCAAATGTTAGTCTATATCATTTTCTATACTGTGCAGAGCTTTGGGCCCCAACACGTTTGGAAGAATCTGATGTGTTAAAGATGGGGAAGAGCCAGTGATGGTAATTGCTCTTCCAATATTTGTGTTTCTGCTTTGCCAGAGTGCATATGTTTGATATGAGCATGTGTGGCAGTCAGTCACTGGCATCTTGGCTGTACAGGCGCGAACACATCCTGCTGAACACGTGTGAGTCAGTGACAAACACAGTAAATGACTCCAGCCCTTTACAGCATCAGTAAACTGTCATGTCACAATATTACACCACAAGCAAATGCTCTGTATTGATACTATTAATAAAGTTTTTAAAAAGTATTAACAGTAAAGTAAGTATTCGATGCAGGCTTAAGAAGTCAAGTAGGACCATGGATTCTATTTTAGGGGTAACTACTAAACAATAAAGTGGAAACTACACCTACAAGCTAGGTGACAGTTACAAAATAATATTAAAATAATTCAAAAAATCACATTTAACACCACATGCAGTAGGACAGTGTCTTTTATATGTAGGACAATACAAAATTACGAGTAAAAAAAAAACATAATTAATAAAGAACACCCAAAAGAAGGTTAACGAGTGTATTTTGTCACCATCAGTGCTGACAACAAGATCAATCATCTTGGATTTTGGAGGTTACAGTTCTAATGGCAATTAAAATTACATGCCTAGGATATTTTACTATGCCTAAAACTACTGAAAACAATAGTTATTGTCACAAAAAAAGTCCAACTGGCAATAAAACCTGAAGATAACAGATACCATCTAAATATTACTGCGGACAGATCTCATTCTTCACTGAACTGTTTTATTTGCTATTATTAAAGTTTTACAACCTGAAGCTCAATCTGAAATCCATCTCATGGCAGCTGGTAGAGGTATCAGTGAGCATCCTCACTGTGTTCTTTAGGAAAGTCTTTTCAGTACCTGTGATGTACAAATGGAATATACAAACCATGCTATTTTAACATGTAACATTTTGGATTTATAAAGCCTTGTGGACAGTCACTGTATTACACTGCCATACTTTATGTATGAATGTGTATGTGATGAATAATCTAATCTAATCTAAAGTTTGATAATGGCTGTAACTGTCCAAAAGACAGTAATATTGAGAGTTCAAGTTTCAAGTTAGCTGTTATTTTTTGTCGTAATTTTATAAATGTTTGAATTCATATGGTCATTAAAACTAATTAAAGCACAACTAGAAAAGCACTCAGAGAGCACAGTACTCCGCCACGGCTGCTCAGTTGACGTATCATTTCTGACGGATGAAATCTTTAATATAAAATGACCTTGTGCTGAGCACAGGTATGTGTTATGCATGTGCATGTTATGTAGGGATATCGAATTGCGTGGAAATTACTCTTATAAAGGTGTGTTGATCAGTTTATCACTTTTGGCAAGCCTTTATTTTGCTAGTGTTAAAATAACCGTTCCCTTCATGCTTTTATTTTGAAGGCATATTTTTAATGTTACGGGCTTTTATTTAGTCACCAGTCCAGCAACACAGGAAGTGTTTATCTAAGGAGCGGTTTCTTGACATGACGAAGACGCTGCCGAAAAGTTCGAAAATTCATGTAAAGATGAAAGAAAACAGTTCCACACTGTTGCTGTCTACCAAAGGATGTGTACAAACTTCGAAACACCTAGCTGGAATGGGAACTAGCTCTTACGGTGAAGAAAGGAGTGACGGACAGAAAGGTGAATTTGTGTTCAAAACAAGGCTGATGGCCAAACCTAAATAAAGGCTTTGTGAAACACCAGGAGCTTCACCATTGTCGGCTGGGGTTTGCTACATTGCGTGACCTAAACATGTAGCGGACGGCAGGAATTGATGGGACTCAGAAACAGCCCACAATTTAATCATTTGTTCCTTGTATGATTTCCAACTGATAAATCATGGTCAGTTTGTAGTAGGATCACAATCATGTGGTCATCAGCGGGTAACTGACACAGTGTTCATGTCATAGTTACAGCGACTTAGTGCCGGCAGCTATATCTCCCAATGGGAAATCCTTAACAAAAACGTGGATCCAGACTATTGATCCAGATCCATAGTCCACATGACAAAACATACAAAACACTTATTTGTTAAAGTGTATTGTATGGACAGTTTAATATATTATTGTCTCAAGCTAGAATATTGGACCAGTCTAACGACAGAAAACTAACTTGAAAGATTTACTTTTGGAATCCGTCTAATTAGACACTTTCTGTGAAACTTTGTGTATATCTGAAATGTTCGTATGTCTTTATTTCCATAGTTGTCACGGTGTCAGCTGACTGAGGAGAAAATAGACATCTGCATGATGCATGGCCTTCAATATATCAGACCGGAGTAGTTACAATGGCCTTTGGGGATTTTCAAAATTCTGTAACCGTGACAGTTGAAAAACCTCCTCCAAAAGTCAAGTTAAAACATTTCAAAGTTCCTAAAAAATTATGAATGACAAAAGTCACCGTCAGCCATAAATGTGTTATTCATTACCCTCTAAAATGAAATGAAACAAAAGTAGAAGGTCGAGGATGACGGCTCCATCTTTTCGTGACAAGCTGTGTGGGATGGAGCCATACAGCAGTAGTTTCAGAGGCTCTGCCTTCTGCTCTTCATCCCACAAGAGGCTTACCTGCGTCAGGTTCCCTTCACACAAAAGACCAAGAGGCCAAGGTAGCGGTTACATTATAATTTCAGGAAAGGAGGCAGCTGAGAGGGAAGTCTGGATAGGAGCCAGAGAGCATTATGGGATAGGTGGGAGGTGCCGCAGTGGGGAAGGGGATTAAGGAGGTTAAGTGAGGTTTTTGTGCTGCTCTTTATCTCAGCTGTATCGTGACTCAGTGCAGGATGTTCTCACCTATGGTGTTTCACCAACAAGTAAAATAAGAAAAAGAAAAAAAAGTAGTAGGAGTATAACCTAAAGTGCAAAATACCACTTCTGCTCTTAGTATACTGACTCTCTACCCTTTATTCAGTATTTCAGAATCAGAAATACATTATTGATCCTTGAGGGGAAATTGCTTATGTTACAGTTGCTCCCATTCAAAGTCAGAAATATAAACAGAACAAAATATATAGATATACATAAGTAGAAAATTATGACCTAAACATAGTAACATAAGTAGAAAAATATGGCCTTAAAATATATCCTAAAAATTTAAACATTATTAGCCTAAATGTAGAATGTGCTTTTCCTAACAAATATTGTGTAAGTGTACACTGTAATCAGTAGTGTGTTATTGCACAGAGATAACTAGTTATTGGACAAAGTTATTGCACATTATTGAGTGTTAACCTAAGAAATTAAGTGAGCTGAGAAATTAATTAACTGCTTGCATTGAAAGATAATGACTCCAGTCTATTGACTCAGAGAGCCTGACCCTCGGAGTGAGGAGTGAAACAGGCAGGAATGATTTCCTGTGTCGCTCCATGGTGCATCTTTTGTACGTGTGAATCAGTAATCGTACCCAAGACTCACCTAATCATTCTCCTATATGTAATTTTGTAGTTCCTATGAAATCATTCAAGTCTAAACTCTGACAGGTTTTCACTGTAAAGGGACATACCTGTGAAGGAAAGAGTACTAATCCAAATCTGACCTTATCCCAACTACAATATATACCCAAAGATCAGAGAGAATCTTGAGAACTGACACTGGCACTGCTTGCATCCACTGCTGCTTTGTTGGCGTCATTTCTCCTGATCAGCAAACCTTACTCAAAACTTAAGTCATCTGAGTCTCCAGTGTCTCCCTGTGTCTGCCTAGTCATCCTCTATCAACCTCGCTAAAATTCCACAACAGTTCCTATAAAGCTGGCAGACTCTGGTCACTGTTCATTACTTTTGTATGATGTGTTGAGTCGCACTACACAATTTAATTGGCCTGACCGCATGACCATTACCTGAGATTTTTCTGCTCACACAATTCCAACCACCATGTGGTGTTCATACAGGATAGAAGCTACCGGTTGGTTTAGTCCTCTACCCGTTTCATTAAAATGTATTAAAACAAGCTGATTGAGTGCTCAGTGCTGATAGAGAAGACAATGGAAGTGTGACTTTGTAGAGTTCTAAAAGTGAAACCATACTCCTAGCCTTAATGGTTCAATTAAGTTGATTTAAAAATGCTGCACTTGTCATAATGGGCTTTTTTTTTCTGTTTTTGTACTAGAAATGAGCAGGTGTCAGAGGATGACTGACATATGTCGGATCTCTTTATATTTTATTAACAGTATGCTGCATTTGAGTGTCTTACAGTCACAAACCATCAATGAAAAATGTTTTTATGCCTCATTTATTTTTTGCTGTAAATGTATGAAACTGAAAATGTACTGAACTTCTACCTGAAAAAACACTGGACGGTGCCACAGCCTCAAGCCACTCAGCTCAGTGACGGTATATATCTAGTATTAATCCTTCATCAACACATGCTTCAAAAAACAAAATAATCAAAGCAGAAAAATTTTAAAATGGGAGAATTGAAAAGGGGCTGTACAGTGGCCTGGTGGTTAGCGCTGTCTCCTCACAGCTAGAAGATCCCCGGTTCTCCCTGTGCATGCGATATTTTACTAGGGCTGCACAGTGGCGTAGTGGTTAGCACTTTCGCCTTGCAGCAAGAAGGTCCCTGGTTCGCGTCCCGGCTTTCCCGGGATCTTTCTGCATGGAGTTTGCATGTTCTCCCTGTGCATGCGTGGGTTCTTTCCGGGTACTCCGGCTTCCTCCCACAGTCCAAAAATATGCTGAGGTTAATTGATTATTCTAAATTGCCCGTAGGTGTGAATGTGAGAGTGATTGTTTGTCTTTGTATGTGGCCCTGCGACAGACTGGTGACCTGTCTAGGGTGTCCCCTGCCTTCGCCTGAGTCAGCTGGGATAGGCTCCAGCACCCCCCGCGACCCTAGTGAGGATTAAGCGGTGTATAGATAATGGATGGATGGATGGATATTTTACTATGCCTAAAACTACTGAAAACAATAGTTATTGTCACAAAAAAAGTCCAACTGGCAATAAAACCTGAAGATAACAGATACCATCTAAATATTACTGCGGACAGATCTCATTCTTCACTGAGCTATTTTATTTGCTATTATTAAAGTTTTGCAACCTGAAGCTCAATCTGAAATACATCTCATGGCAGCTGGTAGAGGTATCAGTGAGCATCCTCACTGTGTTCTTTAGGAAAGTCTTTTCAGTACCTGTGATGTACAAATGGAATATACAAACCATGCTATTTTAACATTTTGGATTTATAAAGCCTTGTGGACAGTCACTGTATTACACTGCCATACTTTATGTATGAATGTGTATGTGATGAATAATCTAATCTAATCTCATCTAAAGTTTGATAATGGCTGTAACTGTCCAAAAGACAGTAATATTGAGAGTTCAAGTTTCAAGTTAGTTGTTATTTTTTGTCGTCATTTTATAAATGTTTGAATTCATATGGTCATTAAAACTAATTAAAGCACAACTAGAAAAGCACTCAGAGAGCACAGTACTCCACCAAGGCTGCTCAGTTGACGTATCATTTCCGACGGATGAAATCTTTAATATAAAATGACCTTGTGCTGAGCACAGGTATGTGTTATGCATGTGCATGTTATGTAGGGATATCGAATTGCGTGGAAATTACTCTTATAAAGGTGTGTTGATCAGTTTATCACTTTTGGCAAGCCTTTATTTTGCTAGTGTTAAAATAACCGTTCCCTTCATGCTTTTATTTTGAAGGCATATTTTTAATGTTACGGGCTTTTATTTAGTCACCATTCCAGCGACACAGGAAGTGTTTATCTAAGGAGCGGTTTCTTGACATGACGAAGACGCTGCCGAAAAGTTCGAAAATTCATGTAAAGATGAAAGAAAACGGTTCCACACTGTTGCTGTCTACCAAAGGATGTGTACAAACTTCGAAACACCTAGCTGGAATGGGAACTAGCTCTTACGGTGAAGAAAGGAGTGACGGACAGAAAGGTGAATTTGTGTTCAAAACAAGGCTGATGGCCAAACCTAAATAAAGGCTTTGTGAAACATCAGGAGCTTCACCATTGTCGGCTGGGGTTTGCTACATTGCGTGACCTAAACATGTAGCGGACGGCAGGAATTGATGGGACTCAGAAACAGCCCACAATTTAATCATTTGTTCCTTGTATGATTTCCAACTGATAAATCATGGTCAGTTTGTAGTAGGATCACAATCATGTGGTCGCAGCAGGTAACTGACACAGTGTTCATGTCATAGTTACAGCGACTTAGTGCCGGCAGCTATATCTCCCAATGGGAAATCCTTAACAAAAACGTGGATCCAGACTATTGATCCAGATCCATAGTCCACATGACAAAACATACAAAACACTTATTTGTTAAAGTGTATTGTATGGACAGTTTAATATATTATTGTCTCAAGCTAGAATATTGGACCAGTCTAACGACAGAAAACTAACTTGAAAGATTTACTTTTGGAATCCGTCTAATTAGACACTTTCTGTGAAACTTTGTGTATATCTGAAATGTTCGTATGTCTTTATTTCCATAGTTGTCACGGTGTCAGCTGACTGAGGAGAAAATAGACATCTGCATGATGCATGGCCTTCAATATATCAGACCGGAGTAGTTACAATGGCCTTTGGGGATTTTCAAAATTCTGTAACCGTGACAGTTGAAAAACCTCCTCCAAAAGTCAAGTTAAAACATTTCAAAGTTCCTAAAAAATTATGAATGACAAAAGTCACCGTCAGCCATAAATGTGTTATTCATTACCCTCTAAAATGAAATGAAACAAAAGTAGAAGGTCGAGGATGACGGCTCCATCTTTTCGTGACAAGCTGTGTGGGATGGAGCCATACAGCAGTAGTTTCAGAGGCTCTGCCTTCTGCTCTTCATCCCACAAGAGGCTTACCTGCGTCAGGTTCCCTTCACACAAAAGACCAAGAGGCCAAGGTAGCGGTTACATTATAATTTCAGGAAAGGAGGCAGCTGAGAGGGAAGTCTGGATAGGAGCCAGAGAGCATTATGGGATAGGTGGGAGGTGCCGCAGTGGGGAAGGGGATTAAGGAGGTTAAGTGAGGTTTTTGTGCTGCTCTTTATCTCAGCTGTATCGTGACTCAGTGCAGGATGTTCTCACCTATGGTGTTTCACCAACAAGTAAAATAAGAAAAAGAAAAAAAAGTAGTAGGAGTATAACCTAAAGTGCAAAATACCACTTCTGCTCTTAGTATACTGACTCTCTACCCTTTATTCAGTATTTCAGAATCAGAAATACATTATTGATCCTTGAGGGGAAATTGCTTATGTTACAGTTGCTCCCATTCAAAGTCAGAAATATAAACAGAACAAAATATATAGATATACATAAGTAGAAAATTATGACCTAAACATAGTAACATAAGTAGAAAAATATGGCCTTAAAATATATCCTAAAAATTTAAACATTATTAGCCTAAATGTAGAATGTGCTTTTCCTAACAAATATTGTGTAAGTGTACACTGTAATCAGTAGTGTGTTATTGCACAGAGATAACTAGTTATTGGACAAAGTTATTGCACATTATTGAGTGTTAACCTAAGAAATTAAGTGAGCTGAGAAATTAATTAACTGCTTGCATTGAAAGATAATGACTCCAGTCTATTGACTCAGAGAGCCTGACCCTCGGAGTGAGGAGTGAAACAGGCAGGAATGATTTCCTGTGTCGCTCCATGGTGCATCTTTTGTACGTGTGAATCAGTAATCGTACCCAAGACTCACCTAATCATTCTCCTATATGTAATTTTGTAGTTCCTATGAAATCATTCAAGTCTAAACTCTGACAGGTTTTCACTGTAAAGGGACATACCTGTGAAGGAAAGAGTACTAATCCAAATCTGACCTTATCCCAACTACAATATATACCCAAAGATCAGAGAGAATCTTGAGAACTGACACTGGCACTGCTTGCATCCACTGCTGCTTTGTTGGCGTCATTTCTCCTGATCAGCAAACCTTACTCAAAACTTAAGTCATCTGAGTCTCCAGTGTCTCCCTGTGTCTGCCTAGTCATCCTCTATCAACCTCGCTAAAATTCCACAACAGTTCCTATAAAGCTGGCAGACTCTGGTCACTGTTCATTACTTTTGTATGATGTGTTGAGTCGCACTACACAATTTAATTGGCCTGACCGCATGACCATTACCTGAGACTTTTCTACTCACACAATTCCAACCACCATGTGGTGTTCATACAGGATAGAAGCTACCGGTTGGTTTAGTCCTCTACCCGTTTCATTAAAATGTATTAAAACAAGCTGATTGAGTGCTCAGTGCTGATAGAGAAGACAATGGAAGTGTGACTTTGTAGAGTTCTAAAAGTGAAACCATACTCCTAGCCTTAATGGTTCAATTAAGTTGATTTAAAAATGCTGCACTTGTCATAATGGGCTTTTTTTTTCTGTTTTTGTACTAGAAATGAGCAGGTGTCAGAGGATGACTGACATATGTCGGATCTCTTTATATTTTATTAACAGTATGCTGCATTTGAGTGTCTTACAGTCACAAACCATCAATGAAAAATGTTTTTATGCCTCATTTATTTTTTGCTGTAAATGTATGAAACTGAAAATGTACTGAACTTCTACCTGAAAAAACACTGGACGGTGCCACAGCCTCAAGCCACTCAGCTCAGTGACGGTATATATCTAGTATTAATCCTTCATCAACACATGCTTCAAAAAACAAAATAATCAAAGCAGAAAAATTTTAAAATGGGAGAATTGAAAAGGGGCTGTGGCCTGGTGGTTAGCGCCGTCTCCTCACAGCTAGAAGATCCCCGGTTCTCCCTGTGCATGCCTGGGTTTTCTCCAGGTACTCCGGCTTCCTCCCACAGTCCAAACGCATGCTCAGGTTAACTGATAATACTAAATTATCTGTTGGTATGAATGCGAGTGTGATTGCTTGTCTCTGTATGTAGCCCTGCAATAGACTGGTGTCCTGTCCAGGGTGTTCCCGCCTTAACCCTTAGGGTCGCAGGGGGCTGGAGTCTATCCCAGCTGATTTGAGGCTGGGTTATACTTTCCGCACGAACGAGCCGCGCTGAAATCCGTGCGAGAGAACGTGTGTGCATTTATACTCCGTGCGGCGTCTGCTCTGAAACTGCAGGGTGCAGTGTATCGCAAACACACATCTACCTGGTCTACTCTAATACTAAACTAGAGTAGAAGAAGTTTGCCACTGTTTACACCACTTACAACATGGCATTTTACCGAATAGTTGCATTTCAGCAGTTAGTTTTAATTTCACACCATGTATTGTTCATAACACGGTTACCACGGTGATCTCTGTGTGACGAATCATATAAGTGCACGTATTTTTAGACTTCAGCTACGAGTAGGTCCTGGTCCTCTGCCATGTTTTTCCGCGCAGCTCCGTCCACGTAGTTAGAAAAATGTGGAGGTGCACGGCCGCTCGAGGAGGCGTGGCTGCTGAAATGACGTAATTTGTCCGCACAGAGCTGCACAGACCTCGTGGACGTGGAAAGCATAAAACAAGCTTAATGAGGATTAAGCGGTGTATAGATAATGGATGGGAAAATGAAAAGGCTTAAAGATGCTATGAAAAACAATGCTTTGCGGTTGTTGTTCATTAAATTGCCCTGTTTTTGGGAGGATGGGCAGTCTTTGTTCTCAAGTGTTCCTAAACAATATTTTCCCATGGTCACTAATACATGGGGATTTTTATTTATTTATTTTGAATTGAAATTTTTTGAATTGTTCAATTCATCATCCCTATTAGAGAAAGATTAGATATGTTTTGAAAAGAAACATTTACTTACTCTTCAGGAGAGTTAGATGAGACATCTAACATCTCTAGCACCCTTATGTCTATATAGTAGGTATTGGGATACAATTAGCACCCAGTTAACTTAGCACAAAGACTGGAAACTACTACCTTGCCTCTGTCAAAAATATTTACTTGAACTTGTCTCTCATTTGTCTAAGCAACGGTAGAGCCTAACAAACATTTTGGTTTCAGTCAAGAAAATATTCCAGCATATAAGCTTTTACAAAATTAGATATACACTACCGTTCAAATGTTTGGGGTCACCAAGACAATTTCATGTTTTCCATGAAAACTTACACTTTTATTTATGTCCTAACATAATTGCTCAAGGGTTTTCTAATCATCAATTAGCTGTTCAACATGATTAGCTAACACGATGTACTATTAGAACAGAGGAGTGATGGTTGCTGGAAATGGGCCTCTGTATCCCTATGTACATAATCCATTAAAAATCAGCTGTTTCCAGCTAGAATAGTCATTTACTACATTAACAACATATAGACTGTATTTCAGATTAATTTAATGTTATCTTCATTGAAAAAAGCTGCTTTTCTTTCAAAAATAAGGACATTTCTAAGTGACCCCAAACTTTGAACGGTAGTGTGTGTGTGCTGGTTTAAGATACTTACAGATGCTGGTTGGTGGATTTCAACAAAGCTGCTTCAGGCCTTTGTGCTATGCTAATGGTAGCTTCACACTTAGCATATGCACAAAAGAACGATTTTTCCAATGTTTAAAACTATTCTTTTAAAGTCAATGAAAAGCGGATGAAATGAAAATGATGAAAGAAAAAAACATGACATGACACTGTTGCTTGAATGTCAGGTACGATGCTACGATGCTCAGTCACCAGCCCGACATCCTTCTTTGACCATAAACACACATTAGTTCCTATACTGGCAATGAGTGTTGAGCATACATGAAAAATCATGAGCAGCAAAACTTTTGAATAT
This sequence comes from Amphiprion ocellaris, assembly GCF_022539595.1. Classification (NCBI taxonomy): domain Eukaryota; kingdom Metazoa; phylum Chordata; class Actinopteri; family Pomacentridae; genus Amphiprion; species Amphiprion ocellaris. Next base: position 26,376,153 of record NC_072768.1, read on the forward strand.
AGGCATGATTGTCAATCAAGCATGAGTAATTATTGGAAAAAGATAAGACAAATTAAAAATATGCCACCACTCACAGAAGTGCTATTATATACTCAGAGCCTCCTTAAGCATCAGCTTGTTCTGTCTTGTTGAATATAGTACAAAGACTGCTTTTGTAGCTGTCAAAAAAATAAATAAAATTTAAAAAATAAAGGAAAACCATTCCTCTTCCTTGTACTTGTATTACTTTTTGGGTTTTGGTGGAACATTTGGACTAAAGCCTGACAGATTTGAGTTTTTTTTTTTTTAAAAAGAAAAGATTTTAAAATATCTTTCAAATCCCAGTGGATGCTTTTGAAAGCTGCCAGAATTCATATCAAAGAAATGGAAAATGTGCAAAAACACAAATCACAGTGGAATTGTCTTTGTTAATTTCAAGCAGTTTATCAGTTTACAAAAGCAAGGGTCACTTTATCTTTGTGAGATCTAATTCTGGAGACAAAGCCTCTCCCTGTCACACCTTAAGCGCTGTCCAGCGTTAACGCCTCATCACCTCAACACTTCAACACTTTAACTCCTGCGTTGTACACGTTGTCGGGTACCTCCTCACTGCGGCCTCTGAGCTCTGCTGCTCTACGCCGTTCATTAACTGCTTGACACCCAAACGCTGCCGCCGCCCACAGACTGACACTTTGGTGAGACACATCTCCAAGGACAAGAGTGCAATTAATTAGGGTTGTTGTGTGATCTTTGGCTCAGGAGCTGCATATGGAATAAAAATCCTCTTTATCTTTCACACATCTTTAACACTGTGTGATAAACCACAAAAAGAAAAAAAGAAAAACAAACAAACAAAAAAAAAGCAAATAACTGAGGCTCAATGCAAAGCACAGCTCCTTTGCATTTCCATGCAGCTTTTTATTTCCACCCAATGCTGCCTAAATGTAGATGGAAACAGCAATATATGACAGACGGTAAAAAAGAAACCAGCAGGCAGATTATCAGACTCACAGGGGCTTCCACATATTTGGCAGCTGCTTTCACCTTTCAGGGGTAGGCAGGAGGAAGACAAGGAAAAGGAAGAAGAAGAAGAATAAGAATGCTGAAGTTCCGCTGCAAAGATCAGGTTTCCAGCAAATAACAGGTTGCCTTTGTGAGCAGAGAAAGAAACAGCCCGGCACTCTCTGTTTCCAGGAAGAAAAACACGGCTACTCACTGTGAAAGAGAGAATTGAAGAGAAGAGTGTCCCTTCATCGTATCTGGAGAGCTTGGAGAGGACGCAGTCTAAAACAGCAGCAAACTGCACACAGGAGGAGAGACACAATAGTAATTTGATGTTTTCATTTTCCGTTTCCTTCAAGACATTTTGTTGTGTGTAAATGAGTTCTTGGCTTTTAATTTCTCACAAAAAGTGCAAAAATGTCTAAAATATATCAACATTTTTTCCAACATTTTCTTTTATCTAAAAACTAATTCAGCAACCCATTATTTAATCTTGTTTCAAGAAAATTCTTGAATAAAGTGAAATACTCTCATTGCACTGAGATACACTGATTTAAAAAAAGAGACATGAGCCCATTATATTTACAAGCAAGTTAATAAAAGAAAATAACACAGATTCAAGAAAAAAAATGTATTGCGAATAAAAAATAACTGAATAAATCCATCATGCTAACAGTAAAACAACCATTTTTTAAAAATATTGAAAACAATAATCGACAATAAAAGAAAGGCAAAATAAAATAAAAAGAATTCAAACGATAAATATACAAATATTTCAAAATACTATGCAAAGACAATGAGGAGATTTCACTGGAAGATTAAAATAGATTTACCTTCGACACGAGGGCGGAAATCATTTCTTTGAATGCTTCATCAATCAGAACATCGATTTTGGAGTGGTACTGTTGCTGTGGGGGAGGGTGGTGGGGAGCGGACATGTTTATATGAGGGAGACGCGGAGGGGGAACAAAAAAGCAATATTTTGTTATTTACAGAAAACTGATGAGACACAAAGGTTAAAAATGACTCCTCACCTCACTGATACAGAACAGTATTGTCTGTGCTGTAAAAGACAGAAATAAAAACCTACAACACTCCGTATGAACATCAAGTCAACACACACTCACGCACGCACACACACACACACACCCGTCTCCCAACACAGTGAAGCGTGAAAAACCTTCCCAACCGTGTAACGCTGCTGAGTTAAGCAGCTAATAGGATGCATTATGCGGCTGAATGACATTCCCATCCGCGCTGGAAAAGCGAAGGAATCTGAAGGATACTTTTTGTGCGTCTACCTACAATTAGAGCAGCCTTGTATTCCTCTAAAGCACCGGTCCAGCTGCGAGGACCAAAGGCTCACGCAAGATTCAATTAATCCGCCATTTCATGTGTCGTTTGCCTGCCCCGCCCCCCCCACCCACCCACCCACCCAAAAAAAAAAAAAAAAAAAAATCATGGCACCTTTTCCCTTGAAGGAAGGGAGAGAAAAAAGGCTGGGGCTGAGGCTGAATGGCAGCAGCAGCAGGGGAGTTCATCTCTTGGCGACAATGCCCTTTCACTGGCCGTCTAAAGAACACCCAAATTAAAAATTTCAATCAACAAAGCGCACAGATCGCTGACAAATTGCAGGTCCAGGGAGGTCACCGACAAATTTTGTCCCCGCCCCCTTCCACGATTCTGCAAAATGGCAGCTCTCTTTCAGTGTGCTAAATCTTTTTGGCAAATCTTGAGAGCTTTTCTTTTTTTCCTCTTCTTAACTCAATTAACACTGCTGCTTTTGCCTTCTTTTTCCTACAATGACAGCCATAAAAAACCAGGAGGGGAGAGAAGAATTTGTTTGTTTTTCTGCCACATGCAAAGCAAAAAGTGTAAAGAAGAAACATTTCTTTTAAAAACATTTATTTGGTTATTGAGCTGCTGCTACTTTAGCTCTGCAACATGTTTAAGATATGAATCGGGTCGCATTTTTAACACCAGCCCTGAAACTATTTAAATAATCTTTGCAACTAAATGACAGCAAAGTGATTAGCACTTTTTTCACCTGATCCCCCAGTTTTCAGGGGTGTGTAAAAGCCAATATCATTAATCAAGCAGAGAGTTTCTCATCTGGATTCAACTGTTCTTCACAAGCTGTCTGCTCATGTTTCCATTTAACACCCTATATTTCTGCTTTCCCTAAAGACAAGAAGCAGCAATGGCAGAATTTGTCACAAAGAGCTTCAAAATGGCTGAGCACTGGCTGCAGATCGATGCGCTTTAAGACTCGTGGCAGAAAACAAGCACGCCAGTGGCTTGGATACAGATCAGACCGATGTCCCTTCAAGACCCTTCAGACTGCTGGTCCCATTCACATAACCTTCAGGCAACTAAACATCGATGTGCCTCAACTGAACCACATTCCGTAGGCTCTACTGAAAAATTGTAGGATTTGAAGGATAATCACACTTTATTTCAATCAGCCATTTTCCTAATAATGGGACTACTGTGTCTGCATGAAGCATGCTAACTTCACATCATGCTAACATAACATATTTTTATGCACATTTAAGTGCCGCATTAGAAAAAGTTGATGGACAGGAAAAAATGTCTTAAATTTTTCAAGTGTTTACACTTGCTTGATGTGGTTTTAGACTTTTTCAAAAAAAGAGTTAATGCACATAGTGGGAGATGGAATCACATTTTCAGAACAAGAACAGCACTCAGAGAGTGCAGTACTCCACCAAGGCTGCTCAGCCATTGTATGATTTCTCACAGATGAAATCTTTCAAAAAATTTGTGGTCCACAGTGGTGGATTTGTAGTAGGATTGCAATCGATTACAATTGTTATCATAGTTATAGTGACGCCGTGCCGCTATCTCACAATGATGCAGAAATCTTGAACAAGTCCGTGGATCCAGACTAAAAGCCGCATCATTGCCAAAATCTAATGAAGTGGTCCTTGTGTCATTCCTGACCTTCCCTGAAAATTTCATCTAAATCCATTTTTGAGTAATCTTGCTAACGGGCAGACAAACCAACGTCAGTCATCACATAACTCTGCCATGTTCCTTGGTGGAGTAATAACATCACTCCCTGGTTGATTACTGTCATGCAGCTGGATGAGCTTGCTTTGCCAAAATGTTCATGAATTAATTTAGCAACCAAAAATAAGTAAAGAAGCAAAAGATTTCACTTCTCATGCATCTATTACAGATGACATCACAGGTGAACAATCTCGAATATGTGATTTTTTTCAGGAACTGAGACACAAGGTCTTGTTAATGTCACTTCAGTTTTCAACATTGGCTGATTATGTTTTTTGCAGGGGTTTGTAAATTTAATAAGTTTGACAATCAGCCAGTAACCACCAGAAATCTATTAAAGCAATGTCAAAAAAAAGTCTTCATCTGATTGCGATGACATGATGTTTTACAGTTGTGTTGTTCATTCCTGGTCATGGAGAGCAGAAACACTGTATGATTTTTATTTCCTCTGTTTAGTGCTAGGACTTTCTGGGATGATGGGTGAGCAACCCCAAAGTGAACTGTTTAGCTTTTACAAAAAAGAAAGGTTCAAAGGAAACTAAAATAAACTTCTGTTTGGTATTATATAATCCACTGAAAACTCCTAATAGGTGTTTAGTGTAAAATTTTACTCGTGCAGTAAAATTTTTAAAACAAGGAAATGTATGATTAGGTGGAGCATGTGTAGAGAAAATGTGAGGGAAAGAGAAGGTGATGAGAAGGTGGATGGACTTACCCATTGTTTGTCAATCTGGTGTTCAAACAATGATGTGGAGGACACATGGACATGAGGGACAGGGAAGAACATGGGGCAAAGATAAAGAGACAAGCATAGTGAGCCAATGTATAACAAAAAAAAAACCAAAAAATTTTCTCAATGTGTTTAACATGCAAATGTATGGGCCACAGTATTAAAGTCTCTCTCGATACAACCACTAAAAACTCATCCCTGTTTATCAAAGTTTCATATTAACAAGTTTTCTTTCGCCATGAAAATAATCTCATCTTGCCTCAAACACTACTTAGATGTAATGCTACATCATTGCTCTCTCCACCCATCCCTCCGCCGCTCACTGCAACTTCAGCACAACAGCTCACCTACGACTCTGCCTAATCACCGTAAAACTACCATGTTGTGGAAGTTCAGTGATGTCGAGAGATGAGGAGGCAGACAGAGAGACACACTACAGACTCAGATGACTTAGGTTGCGAGTAACGTTTACTGATATCAGGAGAAGACTGACAAAGCAGCAGTGCATGCGAGCAATGCCAGCATCATATTGTAGTTGGGAGAAGGTCAGATTTAGATTACAGACCAATGTGGCGACAACTAGTCTGCTTAGTCACGTCAGAATAGACAATATCTAATCTCCTGTAGTGTCTGCCTATCTAAAGGCCATTATGACCTTAGGAAAGGGAAAGTTATTTTTTCTTCACATACCCTACACTTTACAATAAAGCAAGTTCTACTACTGGACTATTTCAGCTATGTATGGTTGAACCAGAAACCAGTTCTGAAGGTAAAGAGTAATACACAAACCCCATCCTGCAAGTTAACCGGATCAGTTCCTTAGGATTGTTACATATGAAAACCCAGAAATCTGAATAAGTGTTTGAGGCTGTGAGACTTTTACTCATGATGTGTTTTCTAGCATATAAAAACCCCATTGAGACAAGCTTACAAGGTGAGTCGGACAACTGTGCAGGTCAAACCACAGAAAGTTGTATATACTGTAAAAGATGGATGTAGCAACTGTGGTGCCACCCATGGGTTTGTGGACTTGTGAAATCTCCAGTTTGGTATTTCGTTATCAATATGTTGGGCTTTTAAAATTGGGTATGATGAGGGAGGGTTGGATCTGATTAGAGAACTCATTATACATGGTCTGGCAGTTGTACTAGGTGTCTGAAAAGACAACAAATTTGCAATTTACAAGGTGTGCTTGGAGCACAACACAACCAAGACAGTGAAATACTGCAAATCTCATCTATGACTTTTTGCTTCTTGCCTCTTGCCTGCTGTATACTTACTTCCCTGTGATCATTTATTTCCTAAATGCAGAAAAAAAGAGGGCCAACTGACACGAAGCAATTCCTTAGCTTCTTTAGCCTTTTTTTGTTGCAGTTTTATCTCTAAACAACCAAAAGTTAGAGTAAACTGATAAAGGTCGAGTGTTTTATTCTGTTTACTGGAATGCATTTTTGCTGCCTCAGTAAAATGTATAGTTTTAACTTGGGGTGATGTGCCCATTCATTTTTTATTCCTTTAAAAAAAATCTATCATTATATTCTACATGAAATCTGTATTTGCTAAGCTCTAAGTTATTCTTGATCACCAAGAACAGGCTGCTTAGGTTTAAATTGTGTCTCCAAGAGAGAAAGTTGAATATGTTGCTCACGTTGCCTGCCAAAAGATATACAGTTACATTCTCATTTCTACATTTAATACTCAATATATAATATGGCTAAGATTAGTTAAATAAATAATGTTAGATTATAAATAGAAGCGTTCAAATAGATCTCGTCATTATTATTGGCTATACTGCTTCCAGCAGCACACCAAATCCTGACTGGGACATTCTTACTGGAAGTTACACTACCGTTCAAAAGTTTGGGGTCACCCAGACAATTTCAGATTTTTCATGAAAACTCACACTTATATTCATGTGCTAACATAATTGCACAGGGCTTTTCTAATCATCAATTAGCCCTTCAACACCATTAGCTTATACAATCTAGCATTAGAACACAGGAGTGATGGTTGATGGAAAAGAGCCTCTGTAGCCCTCTGTAGATATTCCATTAAAAATCATCCGTTTCCAGCTAGAGTAGTCATTTATCACATTAACAATGTCTAGACCGTATTTCTGATTCATTTAATGTTATCTTCATTGACAAAACTGCGTGTCTTTCAAAAATACGGATATTTCTGCAGTCATGGAAAAAATATTAGACGACCCTTGTTTTCTTCAATTTCTTGTTCATTTCAATGCCTGGTACCACTAAAGGTATATTACTTAAGAATACAATTAACATGACAAAAATGCAGCTGATTACATAATACTTCATGTCCTATTTGACATGTTTACGCGTAATTGTATACCTAGTGTATATAACACGCCATTTCATGTCATAAGCAGCACTGCACATGCAAAGGCCTAGAGTGGTTTCCTGCTTACATTCAAGCTGTAGCACAACTCCGAAATTGTCTGCTCTCACATAATGCCTAAAACAAAAGAATTATGTGAAGCCACAAAGGCAGCCATCTTGGCACTGCTAGAAATTGACATGAGTGAGAGGAAGGTAGCGAAAAAACTGAAAGATCTCCAAGACAGCCATTCATTATACTAAGAAACAACAAGATGAACATAGTACGACCAAATTGCTAGCTGGTCGCGACAGGTAACATCTTTCTACCTCATGAGATGACTGCGCACTCATCTGTTCCTGTGTCAGGAATCGTCAGACTTCCAGGGACCTTAAAAATGAGTGGGGAGCATCAAGAAATGTGACTTGTTTGGCAAGGACAGTTCAAAACTGACTTCTTGAAGCTGGTCTGAAGTCACACAGGGCACGGAAGAAGCCCTTCATCTACGAAAGGCAGAGGAAAGCTCGGTTACTCCTCGAGGAGGAAGGCTGGAGAAGCCTACAAACCAGACTGTCTTGCCCCTTTCCTGCCTCGAATGACTGGATTTTCGAAAAAGACAGTGCCCCTTGCCACACATCTAGGTCAGTTAAATCCTGGCTGGAGAACCAGAACATTCAAACCATGCCTTAGTCTACTCAATCACCAGATCTAAATCCAATTGAAAACCTGTGGAAAATTATCAAACACAAAATGAAGAATCACAAGCCCAAAAACAAAGCAAATTTGTTTCAATTTGTGTAACAGGAATGGGCTGCTGTGACAGCAGAACAATGTCAGAAGCTGGTGGAGAACATGCCAAGATGCATGGCTGCAGTCATCGGAAACAATGGTTATGCAATCAAGTACTAACTCCTGTGTGTATCATGTGACTAAAACAAACAGAAAAGAAAACATGGAAAGCGTAAAAGCACTGTTTTGGCAATACAATGCCATGGCTATTAATGTAAGAACTTAAGTGATTTTGGTTATTATCAAGATAATAATATCATGGCTAGATATCAGCTCTTAAATTAAACTCTTATGAGCTATTTTTGTTGTTATTATTATATTTTTTCAAGCAAATGTGTCTTTAGTTGTACCAGGCATTAAAATGAACAAGAAATTAAAGAAAACAAGGGGGGTTTGATAATTTTTTCCATGACTGTAAGTGACCCCAAACTTTTGAACAGTAGTGTATGCTTTCTGTCAACAGAATCTTCAATAACACTCCTTTGATTTAAGCTGTTGTTTTCACTTTTTATTTTTCAGCATAGTTTTTACCTTAGCAAATGATTCATTTTAGAAATCATGCTATCCAACAACACAAACACATATATTGTAACGCTGCATAAGTGAGTAGTTGTGATTCTGCCAGTTAAAATCCAACATTAGCATGATATTCAGTCTCCGTGAGTGCTAATGTATTACCCATTGTTGGGTTTAAAAATCAAACGTAAAAACTAGCAGAAATAAGACAAATTGTAAAGGACTTTCTCCTTTTGAAACTCCTGAGAATTACTCATTCTTCAGTCAAAAACTCTGAACTTTTATCAAGGTTATTCAGATGTTGGAGTTTTTAGGCTGAATGAAGTTCATCCTTACAAACTGAAAGAAACATTTAATGCAACATTATGTCAACTTGAGGTTTGTTATGGTGGAATCCCAGAAGGACTTCATAAAATCACATTGCCTCTCTCAAGTGATGGAAAATGCTCAGCTTTTACTTGTTTGTTGACATCTCCATTAAAGACTGAATCTGGTGTTATAACATAAAGTGTTTTGTGATGTTGCTGCTGGAAAGATTAAAAAATTCAGTGGAGACATTTTCTTCCATGAAAACAATAATAATAATAAATTGGAGAAAATACTTTCAAAACCTCAATAATTCAATGCACTCTTCATTTTTACTTTTCCTGACATATGGTTCTCTATTATATCCTTCAAGGGCTCCTCGTCAAGTCAGGACAGCTAAACATTATGGTCTTAAATTTGGTGAGAGAAAAAGACCGGTAGGCTGCACAGTGGCTTTGGTGGTTAGCACTTTCGCCTTTCAGCTAGAAGATCCCCGGTTCATGTCCTGGCCTTCCCGGGATCTTTCTGCATAGAGTTTGAATGTTCTCCTCGTGCATGCATGGGTTTTCTCCGGATACTTGGCTTCCTCCCACAGTCCAAAGACATGCTGAGGTTAATTGGTAATTGTAAATTGACCGTAGAGAGTGCTTGTGCAAATTTAGGTGTATAGGCCTAGCTAGCTTTCTACCTATAGAAATAACTATAGCCAAAGAGACTTTAATTGATTACATTATTATTAGCCCTGCCTTGAATATCTACAATACTAAAATTCTCTTGATTCAATTCAATTCAATTCTTTTACTGTCATTGTCAAAAACAATGAAATTTGTATGGTGTCTCATTGTTATTGTTGATGAGGCCGAGCACTGTGGTGTCATTGGCAAATTTGACAATGAGATCTAATGGAGAGGTGATGGAGCAGTCATGTGTGAACAGAGTGTAGAGCAGTGGACTGAGCACACATCCTTGGGGGGCTCCAGTGTTAACGAGGAGTGAAGAGGAGGTGTGCCCATCAACTCTCACACTCTGTGTGCGGTTTGTTAAAAAGTCCACAATCCAATTGCATATAGGGTGGTGTTTAATCCCAGGCTGAGTTTGGCTCGGAGTTTGAAGGGCCAGATTGTATTGAAGGCCGAGCTGTAGTTGACGAAGGGCAGCCTCGCATAGGTGTTTTTATGCTCTAGACGTTCCAGCAGTGTATGGAGCACAATGGTGATGGCGTCCTCAGTCGACCTGTTCTCCCTGTATGCAAACTGGTATGGGTCCAGTGTTGATGGTATTGCTCCTCTAATATGTTTGATGTTTGATGACCAGTCTCTCCAGGCATCTGGCAGGTATGGAGGTGAGTGTCACAGGTCTATAGTCGTTTAGACATGTGACATTCGACTGTTTGAGAATGGGGACTATTGTGGCAGCCTTGAAGCTGGCTGGGACCCATGTGGGCAGCAACAGGTTGTAGATGGAGGTGAAGATGTCCGCTAATGTTTATGTTGAATATTAGTTCTTTAAATTCATCTGATAACTAATCAGTTAATAGCTAATTATTTTGGTACTACAGTAGGAAATGAAAAACAACTTCAGAAAATTCAATTTTCTGTATATGAGGGGGCAGCATTTTTTTATCTGCATGAAAAAATTACTATCACAGTGTTAAAGGTGCCTTTTTAACGGTACCCAAACTTTTCTTATTCTTTTCTTGTATTGCCTCTATGGTCTAGAAACTGTGGAACAGAAAGCAGTAGAGACTGTCTTTATGTGGATGCTGTGTACATGGTCAAAGCTGGTATACAGAGCACCTCTCTGCAAGCAGACATTGAGTGTCAGTCGGAATAAGGGTGCTCTCGAGCAGCAGAGGCCCAGTTGAAGCTGGAGAAGAGAGGAAGCTGAAGGTCAAGAGAACAGCGAGTTTAGCTCTCTGTCAAGACTGCCAGCGGCCAAGGGTTTCGCACTCAGCAACGCCAAGGCCGCTGCCTCACACAGACTTCATGGTCATCCATTTAACAGCTTATGTTGAGCGTTTGGCCGTTTCAAGTGAAGATGAATACACACAAACTCCCCTTCTGCTGGATGTTTGCAGGGAAACTCATATTTTTGTGGCTTATCTGACAGTTTTACTCAACTTATTCAGTCTATGGCTGGAAATAAAAGAAGGGACTGGACATGGATGTTTGTTGAGTTAAGTGAACATGTATTGCTAAATTACTCCAGTATTATTACTTGCCATCGTGTAGAGCAGACTAGTTTTACAATATAAGGGAGTGACATTTAACCGTGGTAGATAGTATGGATGTTGCAATACTGACTTAACTTAGCTTAACTTAACTCAAACTCAACATCCTCCCTTGACAATGCTGACCTTTGAGCGAGCATGAAGTCAGAATCCAAGATGGTAGAAGCTGCCACATCATATATTAACTGTGAGTTATTCATTTTTACAAAACCCCATTCTGCTAGAGATTAAAGGGAGCCACAAAAGAAATGCTGCATATAGTCAGTCCTTACACAAGAGACTAAAGGCCATTTTCCACTGCAGGAACTATTCTTGGTCAGCTTTTTGCATGGACCTTTGTGCGTGTTCGGACCATACTAAAGAATCTCTTTCAAGGCTGTTTTTGGGGAAGAAAAAAGTACTCACTCTGAGCAAGATAAACTACTATGCAGGATGTCCTCACTGAGCGACAGTCTTCTCATCTCGCACACCAACATCGATAATAAAAAAATCTGTTATATTGGCTAATGTAACAAACCACCATTGTTTTATTGCCTACACACTCATAGAGCTGGAGTTACATCCAGTGACTACTATCTGTTGTTGTTTTAGTGCATTCAGAGTTAATATCGTGTTTGAAGCTGTTGGATCCTAAACTACAATGGAAACAGAAAGGCTGAAAGGGCCCTTAATAGGGTCATTCATAGAAATGTTTGTACCATCTTGTACCTGTGTCATGTTCCTGCGATGAAAAACTACTTAATTGTACAAGCACTTTCCTCGAATAAACTCTTAATTTCTTGTCTAGTTAGCGACCCAGCTTGCTGCCTCCCAGTGGACCAGCGAACAAGTCTTGCCCAACCCAGTTAGTAAGCTCTCAGCTACCTAGCATATTTCCTGTTAACTAGCCAGCTGCAGTGGTTCACCAACTAGCCCCACAAATATTCAGTGTGCCACCACAACAAAAAACAACAAAAGTGTCAAGCCTGACAATTATTTTTGTTTCTACCATCACACTGAGCATCATTGGGCTGAAGACATGTGGACCTATCCTGGTATAAAGGTGCTTGCTACACTAATATGATAATGTCATTCATTATGAAACCATGATTGTGTTTTCCTTGTATGGCAGAGCCTGCCAGTACTGTGCAAGTTTGTGTGAATAGGTAAAATAGTAAGTGCTGGGTTGGTTATATTAAGAAAAATAATCAATTTACTACTGTAAACAACATGACACTGAATAAAGCTGACCTGTGATAGAAATATTCAAAATTTTATAATTGACTTTCTTTTCATTATTGTCATTAGGAAACCTCCCTGACTGGTACATTTGTTTTGCTTGCTCAAAAAAAAAGTTTACAGGAGACATCGGAAGGGAAAACTAAAGGGTGGAATGGAGACTTATTTTTATTTTATTTTTATTTTTGCAGCGACAGATCATTTAGGACTAATCTTCTGATATCCAAGTGGAGATGCTTGTTTGTGACTGTTGACAACAGTGATCCTTTTACTCTTTTCAGTTCAATTCAATTCAATTCAATTCAATTCAATTCAATTCAATTCAGTTAATTCAATTCAATTCAGTTCAATTCAGTTCAATTCAATTGGAACGTAAAGAGATAAAACTAAAGCTGAAATATAAACCTCAGTGTCACTTTAGTTTACCTCCTGACCGCTGTCCAGCACACACAGTTTAGAGCATTGCTTTTTTGCATCCATCAGTACGTTGAACATGGTGCAGACTGACAGCGGCACCCGGAAGTCTGTCGACTTGCTTGCTTTCTGCATTTTGGCATCAAATGCAGATTTTGTTCTGTGGGACCAAACACAGAGGATTTGATGACTACTATTGAAAATGTGCTTTAAATACAAGTGTGACACATTTTTCATCAATATATTAAAAATAATAGACAAAAGGAAAAGACTTTTCACAAAGGAAAATGTCAGCTTTCGATGAGGTTGTTGTTTTATATTATCAAGTCAGCAAATGTGTTATAATTTATTATAGTATCCTGGAAGATATAAACACAAAGCTCCTGATTTGACTGTGGCAGCCTTGCAGTCTGACCTCTTGACACAGGCCTCCATCATGTCGCTTGCCATCAGTTTGAGTCTTTGTTCCAGATGTTTTGCAAACTCGATGTCTGGCCAGTGGAGGTCAAGCACGAACATCTGTAGAGCGTCCAGCTTCCAGAACAAATCATCGGAGGTGGCTGAGCCGTTACTGCAGAGAGGATGGACAGTGTGATTTAGTGAAATGCACAAAGACAATGTTACTACAAGCTCATCTATGGACATGTTGAGCTTTCCAACAGATCTTCTATTAAGTTCATTTGTTTAACCAAACTATTATTTTGAAAAAAAATATATAATTCCAGTGGAGACTTGTAGTTTGATGGGCCAACTTCGTCCATATTTTTCAACCTTTAAGTGTTGGTGATACATTATCATAGGAATAAATGAGTAAGATCTTCATACAGAATTCATACAGCAAAGAAACTTTTGTTTTACTACTAATTTTAATTCCAAACACTTCATCACACCTTTTATTTCTGGACTTTCTGTCTGTTTTCTTTTGATGTTTTGCTGTTCGTATGATATTTAGCTACTTTAAAAAAAAAATTCAGGTGGCATTGTTTATATCTTTTTAGGTTTTGGAGCTATATTGTCATTTTTGCAAAAAAAAAATAAGTTTACAAAGTGCTCTCTTTTGCTTTTTGTTCTTCTTCAGTCTCAGTGCAAAGACAACTTGTCAGTGCTTTGATTATTTATATTTCTATTCACTGAACAGGTGAAAGGCCATTCTGGAAAATGAAGCTCTGGTCAGAGTTTGACCATTATCATAACAGAGGACACCATAGATCAGGGGTGGCAAACTCATTTTAGGTCAGAGGCCACATATGTTTCTTTCTGTGCAATACTGCTGCTACATTTTCACTGTGCAATAAAGGTGCGATCTTAATAATAAAGGTCAGCTCTTAAATTAAACTCTTATGAGCTATTTTTGTTGTTATCATCATATTTGTCCAAACAAATGTACCTTGAGTGGTACCAGGCATTGAAATGAACAAGAAATTGAAGAAAACAAGGGTGGTCTAATAATTTTTTCCCTGACAGACAGACAGACAGACAGACAGATATAGTCTTACATGTACATATTGTAAGTATTTTTTTTACACTTTTTTAAATAGTTTTTGTTTTTTACCAGTCCAATGGCGAGAGAATGTGAGTTTTTACCAGCTAGTGTATGTTCTGTTTGACAAAACAATTGGCTATTCTATTCTATTCTATTCTATTCTATTCTATTCTATTCTATTCTATTCTATTCTATTCTATTCTATTCTATTCTATTCTATTCTACATACAGCCCAATTTGATCTCAAGTGGTCCAGACCAGTAAAATCATAACATAATAACCTATAAATAACTACAACTCCAAATTTTTCCCTTCTTTTTAGTTCAATAAAGTACATTCTGAAAATGTTCACATTTAAGAAACTATCTTTCTACAAAACATTGTGAACAAACTGAATTTCTTAAGAAAAACTAGTTAAAATTCAATGACACTATGCCTCAGTTTAGCATTTACACATTATAACTTCCAGATCAGTGTGTCTACAAAGGCACAACACATTTAGTCACAGCTATCTGGAACTGAAAAATATGACATTTTACTTCATGATCAAAACAACTTGTCAAGATCTAATTTTAAATTTACAGTCTTACAAATTTACAATTTGCAGTTGATGTCTTCTCTGTAATTTTTGCACTTTGCAAAGTCATTAGGAGGGCCAGATTGGGCCCTCTAGCGTGCCAGTTTTGGCCCACAGGCTGTATGTTTGACAACCCTGCCATAGATAATAAAGTCTGTAAACATGGAATGGGTATGCAGCTGTGAACAGGGACCCTTTTGGAAACATCACTGCGTTGATGTGTTCAAGGACACTCCAAAACACGAGGATTTACTGCGTGCTACAGAACATCTTTATTTTAGAAATGATATATGTGTTGGTGTGACTTTTTCAACTAATTAAATGTCTGTCTTCATGAGAGACCATGAACTGAAAGGTTATAAGAAATCACGTGAGCATCAGTGTGTTGTACATCTAAAGCACAAGTTATGGAGTGCGATCGGTTATCTCCATGCAGCGAACATATATCAAATTCATTCTTTGTATAACCAGCGGGGACAGAAAAGCAAGATTGCTAAGTGTCGTGTCTCGTGTACGACAAGTGTCCTGAGCTTCTGGTGTAGTTCTTCAACAGGTTTTGGTAGTCTGGGGGTAGAGCTGTGTGGTTTCAGTCAGTAAACACAGCGCCAGGCTGAAACAGAGACAGATGGACATCTCCCCGCCTTCTCCCCTGCGCACAGGTTACACAGCAACACATGGCAACGCTCACCGCCACCGACATCCAAGTGTACAGCGCCCAGCTAGAATGACAGCCACAGGAGGATGGAGGACGGGGGGAGGAAGGTGACAGGGGGGTTAAAACAAGCGCCACTCACTCCCTCACTTTTCTCACTTCGCCTTTAAAAGACTGTTACCTTAACAAGTGGCGCACAGGAATAAATGCTTTGGGCTGAGTCCGTGGTGCAATTAAACACTCAGTGGCTATCCCCCTCATGTCTAATTAGTGGTGCTCTTCTCTGAGCGCGCTCTGCCCCGCTCCCTGGGGAACGGGACGATCCCACTCGCCCGTCTGTGCTCGCTAATGAAGTGCCAGCTTTTCTCTCTCCCTCTCTCTCCCTCTCTCTCTCTCTCTCTCTCTCTCTCTCTCTCTCTTTCTTTTTCATGGATCGAGGAGGGCCAAGTGAAGTGAGGTAGAAGAACAGTGTGGTCTGTGTTGTGGGAAAGGCTGGGGGAGTCTGAATGAGGAGCCTTTTTAAGAAACACACCCTCAACCAGCCACTCGAGACTCCCTCTCCCCACTTCACCCCTCAACATGGCCACCACCACTGACAGTTCTATTGCAGACTCACTTGCTCCAAAACACACTGATGGAAACATGAAAACTTATAGAAATGTTTCTAGAACACCAGACTGAGCAAAACAAATCTGATTGAGGTCTTAGCCGAATCTGCACCTAAAGTAACGATCACTTTCTCAGTTGCTTCATCTTTTCATCAACTTTAGATTTAACCAGTTAGTCATACATAATGTCCACCTTAAGTTCTGAGAGCCCAAGGTAACAGCTTAAGTACGTTGTTCTGCCTGACCAATAATCCAAAAGCCAAAGACAGGGATATAAAGCAGAAATTAGGGAAACTGGAAGCAGTCAATGTAGAGATATTGATAATTCACATTGTACATTTTCTATGCATATTGCTTCTCTAAAGGCACCATTTGCAACAAAGCCAGTTCTTTTCGATGGAATCACTGCACTTACTGAACGTGTATGTGGACTTGGATAAGACAAAATGGAAATCTCAAATCCCTTTGATTTTTAATTCTAATCTCTATGTTCTGTTCAGTTCAAGATTCATTGTCAGTGACTTCACTTTTCTCCTAAGCTATGCAGTTTCATCACAGTTCAAATTAAAGCAAATGCACAACAGTAAGTGAATTGTTCACACAAGACACTCGGCTCTGCTTCAGTCTGCCTTCACTTCAGTAGTGCGTTGGTAGTGCCAGCTACCAAGTGCAGCTCAGTACACACAACCCTATAAAAGCTCTGTACATGAGGTAAAGCACCCTGGTAATTTAAGACTGCTGCTGTGGCTTTCACAATCTTGTAATATACTGTCATCGAGGCATTGAGGAAGTAATGTGTGCACCAGTACTGTCAGCTCACTCTGAAAATCCATTGATCAGATGGTCTGTTCTGTCTTTCCATGTATGACAAACTAGTCTGCACTGTAAACAAACAGTTAGCCGCAGTACTGCAAAAAACAGAGGATGCTTTTGTAGCTTACAAGCCATGCTGGGCGATATGCTTTCATTCAACCTCCTCTGTTGAGCAGTAAAACTGCTCTACAACAGAGACACAGTTATGAGAACAAGTCAATGGCACAAGTGCATCTCTTGAAAACTATTGTGTAAACTTATGTTTAAACTCTTAAGCAACTTTATGGAGTGAATTCATGTACAAACATTATGTACAGAGACTACTGAGAGAACTTGGGGAACTAATATTATATTAGTGGTGCTAGCATGTTAGAGATAGGATTCTAAGTTACACGATTCACTAACCTGCCATGTGGTTGGAAGGCCACAGGACTGACAAGCCTCTAGATCCACAGGCATCACAAAGATGCTCAGGTGAAATTTCATCCACAATTTAAATAATTTAAATGAAATGGACCACCTTCTTTTTGATATCGCATGTTTTCTTATGGATAATTCAACATCACGAGAAACAGGGAAAATGTACACATTCACTGTCAGTAAGTGACCATTGAATGCTACATACAAATCACAGTTGTTATTTTTCTTTTGATTAGATTAATAGCTACTTTTTAAAGTGTTGCTTTGTAATTGAGACAGTCATCCATTCTTTATCACCTCATATCTAGAGGCTCTGTTGGAAATGATTATAAGAATAAGCTTTGTGGAGAGCAAATAGATCAGTCAACCACAACACTAAAACCACTTACAGATAATCAAACTCAACAGTAATCAAAGGGATAGACTGATAATCAGCCTGACCAATTATTGTGGTTTCCCATTAACAATATTGTAATTTTCATTTACCAATTATGGATCAATTAAATGTGCTACTTTGGGTCTGATGCAGCTGCCTCTGTCTGTGTGACTCTGTGGTCTCAGCAATGTGTCTTTAGCAGAAACACAACCCACATAAATTGAAAAAGGAACACAAGCCGTCATCACAAAACAGGAAATCAGCTACTTTTCTAAGGCTATGCTAAGGGCTAGTGGCAACATTATGAGGCAGCCACAAAGTACTCCAAAGTAGTGTCTCAGAAACAAAACTAGTAAAGCTTTCCGATTTGGGCCTTCATGAGCAATAAGTGATAGAACAGAGACAGATTAAGTGACTGGAGAAGAACAGCAGACAGAACTGCAGGAGACAAAGTGTTTAATCTCAATAGCACTGTAAAGCGTCTTTAAGTGTCTTGACAAGTGAATTCATATTATTATCTATTATTATCATTGTTATAGTGGATCTCACAGTAAACTAAGGACAGCGTCCTTGCATGTGTGATGCTGATGTATCTACTCTCAGATGTATGTCACTTTGGATAAAAGTATCGACTAAATTAAATTGTAGAATTGCTTTTAATATTGTGGCTGCTCAGTGTATATTCTTTGTCAGACTATGGAAAGTAAAGGATAACCATGGCAATTTATTTTACTTTGTCTTTTATTCCAGTTAGTTGCCAAGTGGGTCATTTTGGAGATAGATTTTGGAGTTGAACTGGTGTGTTTTGCTTTGTAGTTTTCTCACATATAAAACAGAACATTGTTTAACTTACAAGATGTCAGGCAGATTTATTCCTTGCAAGCTGAAACAGAAGATTGAGGTGCTGAGTTATTGTATCACTGGCATTCGTCAAATTGTAGCATGCACACTGCACAGCACAAGGACTCAAGACACATGAGGAGTCACAAAATCTCCACCAACAAGTCTCCAAGGAAAGATCGAATGCAAGTGATGCCCCACTGACAAAAGAGCTACAGTATCACAGAAACAATTTAAAACCACAAACCTCCCTCTCCTGCCGATCCTGGCTCATTCAGATGAAAATAATGCAGAAAGGTCTTTAGTTCACACTCAGAGTTGTTGTAGAATTCAATAAATTACTTTTACTAAAAAAAAACATTTAAACTTGAACAGGGCATCATGCTGGGAAACAAAACTATATTAATTAGTGGAGTTCTGAGTGGAATACTTTGATGCTGACACTATAACAAACATGCAGACATGATGAACAGGAACAGTTCCAACAGCACTGCTGAGTATTAGACCAGAGGACAGTTCAGACTACAGGTCTTCACTGATACCTCATCCCAAATGACCAGACCTGACCTGATCCTGGTTCTTGTCCACTGTCAATCTTTTCTCTGCAATTCTTTGAATTTGTAAAATTCTCACAAGGCAACAAATTAACGTGAAGGAGGAAAGCAGCATGTTGATTCAGCAGATGAAAATGTGGGACTACTGACTGAATATGTCTTGATTTAGTAATTAGAGGACAAACCCCAATTACTTTGGTGATTCCTTGATTTTTCCTTGAGCACCACCAGCTGGACAGGCATTTAGCATCTCATTTAATAGCTGAATATCTTCAAAATCACTGGCTGGATATCTGTCAGTATTATATTAGCTTATATTAGGAATAACATGTTCTCAGTGTGCTCACGTAACAAAACATTGTTAAATAGAACTAAGAAAAATTCAAACTGAACAGCACAGCATATCTTAATGAGGTGTACACCATATAAAGTTTAATTTTGTTTTTAGCTGTATTCAGGTTGTGCTGCTCACAACAGAATTGTAACACGTTCAGGTGCTGTGGTATTTTTTAATTATTCAAATAAACAGTGCTAACATTTACACATTTGTATGTAACAAGCATGCATGCACGTTAGCACACTAACACCAACATGCTTTCGTTTTTTAATATGTGTGACTGTACCTATACTAAAACACACAACATGGTGATACAAGCGTTGACATGATCCGATAGCAAGTTCTAATGATATGCATTTGATTATATTAGAGAATAAATGTTAATATAAGCTGGTAAAAGTTGCAGTCAGAGCTCAGTGCAAAAATGGCATGTTGTCATGCTTAAGGAACGCTAACATGCTAAGCTAGCATTCAGGTCCTTTGCAGCTGAGTCTGACAAAGAATACAGCTAGTATGTATAAAAGTTAAGATTTTGGAACAGACCACGTGAGTTTTAGAAGTGTTCTCATCTGGTCACGAGATGGTCAAGAGATGCACAAGGTAACAGACCAAGACCAAGACACTAGATGCAGGTAATAAGGAAAGATTTGATGAGCTTAGGCCATATTACCTTTCATTGGTCTGGGTCAGGATCTGGGTACTTTTTTCTACTCATGGACCATATCTTGGTTTCCCGTTGGAAGATTTTTTGCCTATGCTTCTTTATAGACAAATTGTGACCCTGCGAAGACTTCTAGTCCTGAGCCTCAGTGGCATGTAACCCCAGCTATACATACGTGTTCTCACACAGTGGTCCCATCCAGGCGGGTGCCGAGAAGCTGGGCATCTGTGGCAGTGTGAGGGGAAGGCTGGGGACTTTGGGAAGAGGAACGCTGGCGAGATTGTTAGTTAACGACCTGCCGGAATCAGCAGCAAGGTTGACCGATGGCGTTTAAAGAATACAAGACAAGGAGAAAGAGAAGAAATTGCGATAGTAACAGTGGCTGTTTTTTACAGCACACACACAGAAAAATAGTAACATAATGGCAGCCACTTATTCTGCCTGCAGTAACTGATGAATAGCAAACAATAAAAGACAGAAAAGTTACTGCTCACTTCTATTCATTCTTTTTTTTTCCATTTCAGGTGCATTTTGTCAAAGAGTGCACTGTGTCCTTGCTGTTTGTGTTGTACATTCAACTCTGCCTCCTTTTGTTCCTCTGTTGTCCTGTGCAACGCTATATTTGTACAGCTCCCTTGTCTTTTATTGCTTTGGGTACATTGGTGCTGCAACCAGTTTCACACCTCGACAAATCATTATAGCTGAGAGTGAACTGATGCAAAATGTAAGTAAGAGACAGTTTTTATAGCAAAACTGACAGTGACAGAGGTTACATGCAGGGCCAGATGAGAACTGTATCAGGGAAAGATCATTTATAATATATATACAACTCACCATTATCAGAAAATTTGTTTCTCAAATATCCTGTGGATCAATGTGGCTTCTCCAGTAAGCGTGTATATGGAAGCAATGGATGGCACTCACATATTGTGATCTTTATTAGGATCAATACATGATCTTGTAATGTTTCTTTACAAGAAAAACAGCGAACAGGGACAGGATACATGTTATGAGAGGGCTAACATGTGTACATTACCTTGACTATAATTCATTAAGTATGACAGTTTGGTGAGCATTCCAAGTGAGTTTAAATTTGTTGAAAGCTCAACCTCTAATGGAGCTTAATATTTCCAAATAACTCTAGGTATTCAGTTACCATTGCTATGTTATGTATGTATGTTCGTTTTTGTGCCTATGTACATTCATGAATTTTAGTTATCTGGGAGTTCTCTTTGCCACAACTGACCCTGATAAAATTTGCATCCACTCAGTTATTTCATTTTATATGCCATTGCCCTGCCTTTTGCTTAGTGTAAATGGCACTAAATGCATTAAAATTATTTCATAAAATAATCAACTCCCTCATTATTTTCATATCTGAAAACCACACATAAAATTTTTATATGAACAAGGTTTGCACAAAGACACAAATGGACACGTATACAGATTGGAATTTGTTCATTACACAGATATGAGGGTTGTAAATGTGAAGACAAATTGATTTAAATGACTATATTTCACAGTGATGCAGATATTAACTACACGTTGAAGGATAGGTACTTAAACTGTGCTAAACTGACAGTTGTAAATAACCTGGACGTCTAGTAAAAACTTGGCAGGAAAGAAAAGGATTTCACTCAATAAACAGGCATTTGTTATTTTTGGCTCTTTACTGTCAGAAGCTATCAGTCAACACTTACTGCTCATGAGGACGAGTGAGCCTTACCTAACGGACTGCCAGGTCTCCTGTTCGAAGCCTCGGTGGATGGACTGGGCAATGGACGACTCCATCAAGTCAATGTAGCGCACCACCAGGGGGACAAACAAGTCCTGCAGGTGTTTGTGGAACGTCCCATTGCACAGGTGAGCTGTAGGGGACAGGTCCAACAGCAGATTAGGTAAGCAAATTTTAGAATTTTTCAGACTCTTTTTTTCTTCACAGATTTGCCTGACTTTTCGAAGATCCCGGTTCGTGTCCCGGGCTTCCTGGGATCTTTCTACATGGAATTTGCATGTTCTCCCTGTGCATACATGGGTTTTCTCCAAGTACTCTGGTTTCCTCCCACAGTCCAAAAACATGCCAAGTAACTCTAAATTGTCCGTAGTTGTGAATGCGAGTGTGATTGTTTGTCTCTATGTGTAGTCCTGTGATAGACTGGTGACCTTTACAGTGTGTCCCCTGCCTTCACCCTAAGTCAGCTGGGATAGACTCCAGCATGCGCGTGACCTTAATGAGGATTAAGCGCTGTATACATAATGAACAGATGGATTAATAATCCCTTACTGCCTGAAAGTGGCCGCTGGTTCCTCGGAATGTGCAGATCTATGAAGTCCCTGCCTCTCTCTTCACCAATCCAGTGGCTGAAGCTCAAGCACACCAGCTCACGGCTCTGCTCAAAATTGTAAAACTACTCTATGCTACACAATCGCAAGTTGTAAAAGCGCTGCTTCAAACTTTAAGGTCCTCTAATTTTTTAACAGCCTTTAGCCCTTGAGTCAGAACTGATGTGTTACACACAGCATGTATTGCCAGGTTGTTCAACAGTCAAATGGAATTGCTTTGAGATACATATTAAGATAACTTGTGTAAAAAAAATTGTACCGTAGAAGATCTATACTTCTGGGATTAAATGTAACTACACAGGTGTTCCTGCTATTGTGTACACCCTCATATTTCACGCTCCTATCCTCCCTGTAGGATTGAGAAAGACAGATAAATCATCACAGACAGTAACAGTCCACAGTCAGGAGGGACCAAGACAGTGAGTGGTGGGGAGGCTCGTCTCCCAGGGCTTCATTAGTTTTAATTCCTCTCACTCTGCTCTGTCGTGATTAACACTAGCCTCTTTGCCCTCTGGAGAGTAAAACACGCCTCCATAACCACTCACATGCTGACAATCAAGTGAGCATTTAAATAATCTTCAGAACAACTGAGAGATAATACACTTGTTGAAGAAAATACACAAAGAGTTGGTGAAATACTGTCATGTCACCTGAGATCAGCTGACTGTTGGTCACTGCTGAAGCTAGGGTGTCTAAAAATGCAGTGAACAATTAAAAAACCAAGGATTGTTCATATTTTATTATTGTGAGGTTCAGAGAAGCCAACTGGCAAATAAACTTCCCTGTCAATTAGATAAGATCCAGCATTCGATTGGGACCGAACTCAAACTAATCTCTTTTCTCTAACTTCAGATGCAATTATCAGAGGGAAGACCTCATTTTTACAAACAGTCAAAACTATAATTCCTCTCATTCTGTGTTTCGGCTCCATCTATTGCCTCATTATGCTCCAATACAAGTCGGCTAATGTTGTGACACTTGGAATAATTACGGCATGAACAGAAGATGGTAATTAGAAAGAATATAAGATATGAGCCACAGAACAGGAGATTTGTGGGTTATTCACATAATGAAACACTGAGTTTTTTGTTTCCAACAGCGCCCTTGGGCTGTCTGTGTATCTGCCTGCCTGTCTGTTACTGTATTTGAGAGACTTTGGCATCAGCCATGTTAAATAACACCTTGCATCTTGCCAAGTCTCTGCTGGCTCCAAGACAAAGCCTTGCAACCAGCGGAGGGCTTAAGGAGAGAAAACAATGAGCTGAGATTTTTTTCTCCAGCAGTCAAATGAAATCTTCACAGTGAAATGCAATCTATCAGAGAAGAACATATTACAACAACTTCAAACACAGCAGTGTGAGGCTGATGTTTGTCATACTTTAATCTGAAGTTTCCTCTGTCTTAATATAGGTTGTTATTGTTTTGTTTCACCGTGTTCACACCTTGACACAAAAAAAGCACATTATAAAAATAGTGGGTGTAAAAACAGTTTCCTCATTCCTGAAATCATGTTTGTTGCTGTGTGAATATCTTACAAAAAAATTGTTCACTATTCACAAGCTCACACAACATCTCCTGCTCATGTCCTCGACACTTCTTTATTAGCAGCTTCCATTTTGTACAAATAGTGAAGAGTGACTGAATTTTTCCTTGACTTCCTTCCATTTCTCCTTGCACTGTGTAGCACTTTAGATCAACTTTGTAAATAAAGATAACTTTAGTGATAGATTTAAATGCCCAGCAACAAAGACGCAAAATAATGACGTGCAAATTCACAAATTCCAAAATAAGAAAGCTATTACTAAGGATAGAGGGCAGGCCATCATCGTCGCCAAACTTGCCAAACAAAAATCGCCTTGTTCAGAAAGAAACCCAATGAATTGCTCTTTCTTTTTTTACTTAGTGGCACACTTATCTGCCTGTACATCTCCTGGTTTACATGCAAAATTATATTTTAGAGGTAGAATTATATCAGTATTATTAGTAGATTATATCATAAGGCCAACAAAAAGACTATCAAGAGATTTGATGTTGCTCGTGAATTCCCAAAAAATTGTTCTTTTAATCACATGGTTTTTCTTTTGTATAACAAACAAATATAAAATACATGCATTAGTATACTTCTTAAAAATGCATTTTAAGAAAGAAGATCAAATCAACAAAAGTGTGTATTTTTTATTTTTTTTAACTTTAGTTAAATTTTGTCAACAAAAAATATTCTATTTTTCATCAATGTTGGAAATTCTGCATATCTATGAAGGTTGTATTGGTGGTGAGTTGTACAATGTCATTTTTTTCTCTGCAATTTTCACTGTATAAAGGCAAACCACATAAAAAGTAAATGTGTATTCAGAATGAAAAAGAAAACTGACAACATGCCAGTTTTGAAAAAGCTTGCACATAACATGGATCAAACTGCAACACCGCAGTAACAGAACTGGATATTTATAGACTGTAGTTTTATTGAGTCAGCTCCAAACTGCATTACTGTAATAAAATTTGTCTTATTTATACATTTCTTTTATTTATTAGATTAAAATGTGTTTAATCTTTTCATAATCACTCGAAAAGTAGAAAATTACCTCCTGAATGGTTTAGGTTCCCTTGTCCACAAGCTAGAGAGACATAGAGACATGTAATAAATAAATAAATCCATCTGAGGGTACTAAAGTGAAACAGGTACCACATCTGTTGCAGCTGCCTCCTGATGAGAGGACTGATGTCAGGCTGCAGAGTCTGGCAAGTGATGCTTTCCCTCGTCCGGCCATTCATGTTAATTACCTTACTGCTGGTATGTACAACGAGACATTGACCGCCTTATTTAAAAAGCCTTGCTTTTGTCAGGTATCACCAGTGTTAATTAGCATTCCCAACTACAAGACCATGTAGTGCTCTGAACAGGGCATTTCCTTCAAAAAAGCTGCATTTTTAGTGCCATGAAAATTAAAGACATCAACAAAAGGCAATTGGTGTCAGTCATTAGCAAACCTTGAGTCCATTCAGTGAATTGAAGAGTGAGGGTGTGGGTTAGAGCTACTTTCTTATAACACATTTAACCATTTTGAGCTTCCCAATCACAAGCGCTGAAGCCTTGCAAAAAAAAAAAAAAAGACATTAAAAGATCAATAATGGTTGATTTTCAAATAACTGGAAAGGGTTACAAAGTCACCTCCAAGAGTTTAGACAGTCATCAGTCCACAGCCAGATAAACTGTCTATCAATGCAAACTATGAAATTCTGTGGCCTCTCTCCTTAGAAATAACACCCAGATAAAATGAATTCAGAAACACAACGAAAAAATGCTAAGTGAGGTAAAAAAAAGAAGCTCAGAGTAACAGCTAAAGGCTTAAAGGAATCACTGGAACCTGTCAAAAAAGGAACATAAAAATATCATTGTAGAAGCGAAGGATGGAGGAGTCATGATCATGAATTCTGTTTTGCAGCCTTAGGGACTGGACACCTTATCGTTCCTTATTAGATTTTATTATTATTATCATTCCTCCACCAAGGTCAGCATGTTTGTCTGTCTGTCTGCTTGCAATATTACTCAAAAAAGGACTAACAGATTTTGATGAAATTTTCAGGGAAGGTCAGAAATGACACAAAGACCAAATGATTAGATTTTGGCAGTGATGTGGTTTATAGTCTGGATCCACAGATTTGTTAAAGATTTCTGTATCATTGTGAGATAGTGTCACAGTGTCACTGTAACTATGACTACAAATGAACACTACGTCAGCTGCCTGCTGAGGATCACATGATTGCGCTTCTACTACAAATCGACGGCTGCGGAGTTATCGGGACTTATCCGTCGGATACAAGGAACAGCTGATTAAATTGTGGGGGTCCAAGTCCCGTCAAGTCCCGCTGCCCCTTACATTTTTAGGTCACGCAATTCAGTTTCCATACATGACGTACACATGCATAACACACGCCTGTGCTTTAGTGCAAGGTCCTTTTTGTGGGTACATCTATATTAAATGGTCACATTCTATGTTGCCATGATTTCTGATCATCAATAACTAATAAATAAATGCTGCATTTCTAAAAAAATAAAAAAATTAAAATGATGCTACATTTCTGACAATGCCATATGGGGGAATGAGCAGCCTTGGTGGAGTACTGCACTCTCTGAGTGCTTTTCTAGTTATTATTATTATTATTATTATTATTATTATTATTATTATTATTATTATTATTATTATTATTATGAGAAAATTAATTCCCAAGTTTGTCTTGGTATCTGACTGAACAATGTTAAATGTGGCTGTCCAACTGATACTGAGGGTCCAGAGCTTAACCCAACAGATTCTGAGCAATGACTTCTAGAGAGACATTTCATTACAGGCATCCCAAAAAATGTGACTAAACTGAATCAGAGGAATAAAAGGGAAGAACAGGAATAGTCCAAATTTCCTCCAGAACATCGTACAGGCCTACTCTGCTGCTTTCAGGTTTCAGCCAAGTATATGTCTGACTAGTTATTAAATTTAACAAATCATTGGTAAAGGTGGTAGAGGGGGTTGTCCACTGATCGCAAGGTAGGCAGTTCAATCCCTGGCCCCTCCGCCTCAGATACTGAACCCCAAGTTGTTCCCAATGGCAGGCAGCACCTTGCATGGAAGTTCTGTCACCACTGGTGTGTGAATGGGTGAATGGGAAACAGTGTAAAGTACTTTGAACAGCACTAAGATAAAAAGGCACTATATAAGTGCAGATTATTTACCATTTTATTATTAATAATAATAATAATAATAATAATAATAATAATAATAATAATAATAATAATAATAATAATGCATTTTATTTGTAAGCACCTTTCTTGACAGCCAAGGTCACTTTACAGGAAAAAACAAATACAACAGAACAGATAAAAACATACATAAAGATAAAAAAACATACATGACAATAAAAAAAACATACATAAGGAAAGAGGCAGTTAGAGAAAATAAATAGTCTTGAACAGAGGAGTTTTGAGTCTGGATTTGAAGAGATGCAGAGAGTCAATATTTCGGATGTCCAGTGGGAGTGAGTTCCAGAGTTTGGGAGCAGAGCTACTGAAAGCCCTGCTCCCCGTGGTGCTGAGGCGGACGGAGGTTACTGTGAGGTGGGTGGAGGAAAAAGATCTGAGAGAGCGGGTGGAGGAGGCGATGTGAAGGAGAACAGATAGATGAGGAGGGGTGAGGTTGTGGATGGCTTTGAATGTATATACGAGGATTTTGAACTCTATTCTGGATTTGCCAGTGGAGTTGCTATAGGACGGGGGTGATCTGATGAAATGAGGGGGGTTTGTAGATGATGCGAGCAGCTGAGTTCTGGACCAGTTGAAGCTTATGGAGGGATTTGTGAGGGAGACCAAAGAGGAGAGAATTACAGTAGTCAATACGGGAAATGACAAGGCTGTGGACCAGGATAGAGGTAGTATGGGGGGTGGGGGAGGGGCGGAGACAATTCATATTGCAGAGATGGAAATATGCAGACCGAGTAATGTTATTGATATATAGTTGGAGCGAAAGTGAGGAATCGAGGATGACACCCAGACTCTAAACCTGAGAGAAGGGAGAAACTAAGGAGCTGGCAATAGTCAGGGAGAAACTGTCAATTTTGGATAGTATAGATTTTGTTCCAATGAGAAGAATCTCTGTTTTGTCACTGTTTAGTTTTAGGAGATTTGAGGTGAACCAGGATTTTATTTCAGATAGGCAGTTAGTGAGGGAGGAGGGTGGGAGTGTGGAGTTGGGTTTACTGGATAAGTAGAGCTGGGTGTCATCAGTGTAACAATGATAATGAATGTTGTCTTTCCATAAGATATTGCCAAGGGGAAGTAGGTAGATGCTGAAGAGAAGGGGCCCAGAACAGAGCCCTGGGGCACACCTGAAGAGACGGGGGAGGGCTGGAAATGGATGGACTTGGGGAGACAGCTGCAGTTTTAAGAAGAGTGGGAACAATTCCAGCGGTGAGAGAGGAGTGGATGATGGCAGTTATTAGGGGGCACAGTGAGAAGAGACAGGATTTGACCAGATCCGTTAGGAGGGGATCTAACTGATATGTAGAGGGCTTGGATTTACGGATTAGATCAGAGATCATGGAAGCGCCTGGGAGTTGGAAAGAGGTGAATGGCTGACAATGTGGGAGAGGTTCAGAGGAGGAGAGATGCAACAGGTGGATTTCTTGAATTTTGTGATTAAAAATAGCAAAATGGAGTTACAGTTGTCTGTAGAGTATGGGGGGGGGGTCTGGTGGGTGGAGAATTTTGTTGAGGAGTGAAAACAGTGACCTTGTAATACCTTCGTTGGAGCAGATGAGGCTGGAATAGTAAACGGATTTGGTTTGAGCAATTTAGTCCCTGTATTGAAATATGTGAGCTTTATGCATTTCTTTGTGGATTGTGAGACCGGTTTTTCTATAGAGTCACTCAAGACGACGACATTTGGCTTTCATGGACCAGAGTTCAGGGGTAAACCAGGGGGCAGTTTGTGTGAAGGAAACAGATCAAGTTTTCACTGGAGCAAGAGAGCTGAGGATGTCCTTTAATCCATTGTTGTATTGGGAAACCAGTTCATCAGGGGTGGAAGAGTAGTCAGGAGTCAGAAAATAGTCTATGCTGGAGGGGAGGGTATCCAAATCAATGTCTTTGAGATTCCTGAATGAGATGAAACATGTTGGCTTGGTTCTGGAAAAGGAGAGTGTGGCAGTGTTCATCAGATGTACAGTTGGAGGGGGCAAGACCAGAGCAGCAGATAAAATCCAGAGCATGTCCTTCTTTTGTGTGGGGGAAAATCTATGAACTGTTGAAATTCAAAACTGTCAAGGCATAATGAGAAATCTTTGGTGAGAGGAAGAATACTGTTGTCCATATGAATGTTGAAATCCCCCAGGAGTATTACATTGGGTGAGAGAGTTGATAGATGGGTGAGTAAGACAAAAAGGTCATTTAAAAATTCCCTGTGTGGATTGAGGTGGCAGTAGACTGTAGCAACAACAGTGGGCGTGGGACCAGGCAGTTTGCAGGCTGTGCACTCGAAGGAGCTGGTGGCAGGCAGGTATACTGGCAGGACTTTCCACTTCTCGCGGTGAATTATCGCGAGATCACCTCCGCGACCTGAGTTACGTGGTTGACAGATGTAAACAAACCCTTGTGGAGTGGAGTCATTAAGTTAAGAAAAGTCATTAGAATATTGCCAAGTTTCAGTTAAACAGAGAAAATCAAACCCATGGTCAGTGAGGAGATCCTGGATAAGATGACCCTTGTTGGTGAGAGAGCGGACGTTAAGAAGACCAAAATTGACAGCGGTGTTGGTGTGTTTGACGTTAGCGTTAACCGACTTTGCTAGGTGGGCTAGAACGCTACGATTGGCAACCCGGCTGGTGTTTCTGGGAGGAGGACAAGTGGTGGACCAGAAGGATTGAATATCTTTGGAGTTGCCGAGGTGAAAATTATGGCGAGACCCACGGTGGATGTACCTCCAGTGAGGCAGAAGAGCAATGTCCGGGTGGAGGTGCAGCATAGTCAGCGGAGGTTCTGACAGGTGACAGTGGAGCCAGAGGAGTTTAGCTGCCGAGTACTGGAGAAGTCCTGTCACAGTGCAGTGTAAGAGAGACATAAAAATCCAGACGAATGCAGACCAAGAGTGGATCTTACTGGCCCACATTGCCGACCCAGACGGACAGGTGGGATCTCGAGGAGCAGGTTAAAACACTGAAAAACACATAAAATCACCGAGAGTAGCAGTAGCAAGCTGTGCCAGCGCCCACTCGAACCGGAGGTTCATCTCTGTGTTTTTCCCATCAGCACTGGGTATGTTCAATGGGTGTACTCAATGATTTAGACTGTTTGTGTGCTCCTAGTTTAAGCACATTGTGTGTGTGTTTGTATATACTTGTGGTCTAGATGCAGATGGTATTAAGCTTTTGAGCATTAGAGCTGATCCACAGTTTTATTCATTTAAACTTTGTAATGATGTATGCATTAGTACAACAAAATGTGACTTATCAATTGAAATTAGTGCAAAAAACTTTGCAAATAAAAACTCAAAGTTCTGCATAAGGTGGGGCAGTTGTGCCTGAAGATGAGACAAATGGCCATGTGACCAGAAAGTTTCAGACTGTGATAAAACATTTGGCAGGAAGAGTGAACGACAGTGATTGTCCCTTCCTAATTACCTAATTACCACCACTGAGCGGCTGCTGAGCATGACCCTGAACCCCAACTGCTCAAGAGGAGCTGCTCAGCATTCAGGACAACTGGCTGTGGTAGAACTGGACTGCTTCCAGGACTAAATGTATGGTGTTACAAGTTGAGCTCAGTGAAACTTTCCTAAAAGGTTAAAAAAAAAAAATAAATAAAAAAAAAAAAAAAAAAAAAAAAAAAAAAAAATATATATATATATATATATATATATATATATATATATATATATATATATATATATATATATATATATAAAAATGGAAAAAAACATTGTTGGCCATACTGAGCACTGTACAACAGATGGTGGGTCCAGGGAGCTCAACTAAACAACAGATTTGTGACAGGTTCATAAACACTCGTGTCTCTGAATACCAGAATCATTTCAACCTACAAGTGGAACATTCTGCATTTACAAACCAGTGAGATAAATTTACGTATTTGCTGACACCATTTGTCTTGATTGACAATATTTTGGTTTGCATCAGACTTACGGTCAGTTCGCAGGAAGTTGTTGAGCAGCTGAAATAGGGGGAAGCTGTTCCAGGAGTCGACTGGCTGGACCTGCAGAGCGGCATCCATGTCAACTTTATACAGAGACAGAAATGTCTCAGCATGTTCAGCCATCAGCTCTGGCCACCATGAGAAAGCCTGGGAAAGACAGAGAGATGCAGCAAAATTATATCAGAGGAAAGGACAAGAAATGAAAGGAGTTTTTTTTTTTATTGCTTTTGGTACACAGACGTAGATCTATTGGTGACTACACAAAATACTGTTTTCACAAAAAAAACAAAAAACCCCAAAACATTTCTGGTAACATCCAAACATGGCTGTAATGTTTAACCCACTAAACCACTGCATCATCAAATGTTCAACATTGGCAACTGTTTAAGTAACGGGGTTCTGTAGAGGGCAGGGGAATTTAACAGAAGAGTAAATCAGGTGATGTTATCAGAGTGATGGATGGATGGATGGGACAAAAAAATATAGCAGACACTGGAAATCACAATTTGTTTCCCATTTTCTAGTGACAGTTAATATTGTCAGTCATTCCATTGTCTTGATCAAGTGCCCATTACCTGCCACAACTACGACGAACCTTAACAGAGTGGCCAATTTTAACCCAAACCATAATATTCCCTAAACCTGAGTTGTTTTTCAGCCAAAACAGAACTAAACCAATCCCCCTATAACACCTATGTGAGGATGCTCTTTGTGGATTTCAGCTCCGCCTTCAATACAGTTCTCCCTCACAAACTGGTTATGAAGTTGAGCAACCTTGGGCTCGGCAGCTCACTGTGCTCCTGGATATTAGACTTCCTCAGCAACAGACCCCAGAACGTCAGGATCAGAGACCACATCGCCTCCACCCTCATCCTGAACACCGGTACTCCTCAGGGATGTGTCCTCAGCCTCCATTATACTCTGTATTCACACACGACTGCTCTCCTGTTCACTCCAGCAACACCACTGTCAGGTTTGCTGATGACACCACCATCATAGAATTGATTAGAGACAATGATGAATCAGCCTGCAGGGATAAGATCCAGCATATGCGACGATGGTGCCATCACAACAATCTGAACCTCAACACTAGAAAAACCAAGAAGATGGTCTTGGACTTTAGGAAATCATGGCAAACAGAGCACTCCGCACTCTACTTCGATGGAGAGGAGGTGGAGAGGGTGGAGAGCTTCAAGTTCCTCGGGGTCCACATCTATACGGACTTCACATGGTCCAACCACATTACACACCAGGTGGGGAGGGCCCAACAGAGACTGTAGTTCCTCAGGAAGCTACATCAGGCTCTTCTCCCCCAAAAGCTCCTCCAAATCTTCTATTGCTCCACCACTGAGAACATACTGACATACTGCTGTACAGTGTGGTTCACCTGCTGCACTGCAGAAAACAGGAAGGACCTGCAACGGATGGTGAGAGCAGCAGAGCGGGTGATTGGGACCACACTACTTCCCCTCAGAGACATCTATACTGGCAGACTTTAGAGGAAAGCCAAAGGAATCACCAGAGACCCCTCACACCCAGGACATTCTCTTTTCTCCCCCCTCCCCTCAGGTAGACGTTATAGGACACTTAGAGTCAAAACCAACATACTCAAAAACAGCTTTTATCCCCAAGCTGTCAAATGTCTGCTCCCTTCCCCCTGAATGACAATATCACATACCCACAAGTGCAATATTTATGTGTCAGTGCAATTCATATCATGTGCAATAATCATGTGTAGAGCAGGTCTCTAACATCACACTATTCTATTCTAACTTTGATACACAGAGATAAAGTTTTTAGGGCTTCAATTATTGACCGGAGAGAGACTTTAAATAACCAGAAAATTATTTAACATTGAGCAGGAAGACATAAATAAGTGGCTATTGATTGCATTTAACTTCTAACTAGAGACAGTAATTCATTAAAAAAAAAAAAGCTTTCATAGGATTCAAATTCAGGCGTCATTTCAGGGAGAGAACATCAATGACTTTCAGAGATGGTGGCTTAGGGGCGATGTGATTGGAACAGATCATCCCCTCAATACAAATTAGATATTTGATGATCATACTGAATATCCAGGTCAGATGATGACTGGACAACAGTGAGAGGGCTGACACGTGAGGTCTGGTGCAGAATGTGGAGTCAAGTTGATGTTGGATCCGAGGAAACCTCGGGGTATGAATTGAAAAACGAGCCCAACATGTCTGGAAGGTCTCTGGTAATACCTGACTGGAGGCTGGCTCCCTGGATGTGCTGCGGGACTTTCTGCACAAGCCGATCTAGTAGGCTAGGTTACTACTACTTATCATCACAATATATCACTGCTTTGTGAGTCAGTTATTACTATTACTATTATTAGAAGTTTATTTAAAAAGGGACCGTGTACAATATTAAACATAAATATTTCTATTTGATGTATTTTACCAGAGTTAGCTTTAAGCTAATTTCCATCTGTAGTCCCTTGACAGGTCACAGTGAAAACATAACAACATAAAAATGTTACAAAAAGTACATGACACAGTGAAATAAAAAATTATACACACACACTCTCTTAAAAGCACACACATACACACACACACGCACGCACGCATGCACGCACGCACACACGCGCCAATTAAAAGGACATTGCTGGACTAAAATACATGACAGTGAAACAAAACATTATACATACACACACTCCTAAAAGCACACATGTACACACAGTCACACACAAATACCAATTAAAAAGACATTAACGGTTGCAGTTCTGAGTGTTCTTAAGCAGGTTTTTCAGTTTGTTTTTAAAACTGCTGATAGAAATACAGGTCTTAATGTCATCAGGCAGGGCGTTCCACTGAGTTGTAGCTTTTACAGAGAAAGCTGACTGTCCAAAGGTGGTGCGTCGAAAAGGTATTGAACAGTCAGTGGTGGAAGATATCCTCGTGGATTTTACAGATTGTGCTGAGTGATACTGAATGAACTGGCACAGCGGAGGCGGGGCCAAACCATTTAAAATTTTAAAGACGAGACACATATTCAAAAATAACTTAAAATGTTCAAAGCTCAGAAGATGATGCTTATCTAAAATCCTGCAATGGTGGTATTGCATTGATTTTTTGTCAAGGATTTTCAAAGTCTGTTTGTAAAGAGGCTCCAGCGGTTTGATGACTGTCTGTCCAGCTTGTCCCCAACATGTGATACAATATGACATATGGGACAGGATCATAGCGTGCATGAAGGTATTTGCAGCATCCACAGATAGACAGCTTCTAATGTGACGAAAGTTTATCAGATTATATTTTATAGTTTTTACAAGGTTTTGATGTGTGACTTCAAATTTAGATTTGAATCTAGCATTATGCCAAGATATTTAAACTCACTCACAATTTCTATTTTTTCAGTCCTAAATAAAATGTCAGTGCTGACAGACTGCTTTGTTTTGGAGAAAAACATCCTTTTTGTTTTGGTAACGTTGATGTTGAGACATGACTGATCAAGCCACTCTGTAATCTTTCCCAAAGCATTCGTTAGAGTCTCAGCTGCTAACTCAGCAGTTTTTGCACAATTATAAATGACCGTGTCATCAGCATACATTTGTAGATCTACACCATGGCACACTTGCAGAAGGTCGTTGGCGTAAAGACTGAATAACAGAGGCCCTAACACAGAACCTTGGGGAGCACATGACATTGTCTGACAGAGAACTGTTAACTTTGACACGCTGTGATCTGTCAGAAAGATATGAAGACATCCATTACAGTGCCCCAGGAGAAAAATTTAATTTTGAGAGTTTTGATAAAAGAACTTTGTGATTACAGCACCAACCACCCCTCCTTTATCTAATTGAGATTTTATCTGCTCTATTAGATACAGCGTAGCTGTTTCAGCGGAGTGATTGGGCCGAAAGCCAAACTGCATCGCATGTAAGCCAAAGCTACTAGTGTCAAGGTAGGATGTCAGTTGTTGGGCTGCAACCTTCTCAGCAATCTTGGACAATACAGGCAGAATACTTATGGGCCTATAATTACAGGCTTCATAGCAATTTCCATACTTAAAAATTGGAGTGATAATTGCTTGTTTCCATGCGCTGGGAAAAAGACTGTGTAAGTGATAGATTAATTAGGTGAGTAATAGGTGGAACAAAGAAATCACAATGTTTTTTAATAAACATGGTGTCCAGCTGGTAGTTGTCCTTATATTTTGAGCTTTTTTAAGGATCAAATTATTTCACTCACTTCTGTAACATTTGTGAGGGACAGATCAAAAGCTTCCTCTGTAACATTCACAGGTACAATATCCACTTCCCTGTCTTTGAAATTCTTACCTAGTTTATCTACCGATTCAAAAAAATAACGATTTAAAGTAGCAGCCACAGTAGCCTTGTCACCAGGTATTTTGTCGTTAATTTTAAGCTGGACATCAGAAAACCGTGGTTCCTTCCTCATAAGATTGTTAATGTTCTGCCAGATAGTCTTACTATTACCTTTTGCATCATCTAATAAACGGATATAAAAACTAGATTTAGCTTGTCTCAATTCTTTTATAACCCTGTTCCTCAGCCCTTTAAAAATCAACATGTCCGTGCCCCTTTTTGATTTAACAGCGTTTGTTAGTGAAGTATCTCTAACTCTTATTAACTTCCATACATTTTCATTTAACCAGGGCAGGTTAGGCTTTCTTTTACTTTTTCTTTGGACTTTTACAGTAAAGTTTTCTTTGATACAGTTAATTTTGTCTGTAAATATCTTACAACACTTTTCAAGATCTTCAGAGTCTATTATGTCATTCTATTTTATGTCATTTATTTCTGTTTCAAATGCAACTTTCTTGTCTTTTGGTATGCAATGAAACATGTTTGTACAGGTTTGTTTAATAAAGTTAAATCTTTTCCTAGTCAGTTTCCTTGATACCAGGGTTAGATTGTGATCAGACAAACCAGTGATCAGGTTGTAGCTTTTAGTTATTCTCTCTGTTCTACTTGTGAAGATCAGGTCCAGTTGTGTACTTGACATTTTTGAAATCCTTGTTGCACCATTTACCATTTGATCTAAGTTATTTTTATCTGTTATGCATTTTAAGTTTTTTCTCTTTGATTTGTCACCCCGGTCTGAATTAAAATCACCCATAAGAAGAAGCTCTTTGTTATGATTGCGCTCCTTGAGGATTCCTGTCAGCTGATCATAAAAAGTGTAATTTGCTGAAGGAGGTCTATATATCCCCACAATGTTAAAAGACATCTGTTGGGATAAAATTAATCTTAAATTTACATATTCCAGAGTGTTAGGAGTTTTGAGCACAACACATTCACATTTAATGCCATTTTTAACATAAATAAGCACCCGTCCTCCCCTCCCCACAGATCTGTCCTGTCTAAAACACAGATAACCTGGAAACCGTGAACACACAAGCAGGAGTGGATGGCTGTAGCCATGTCTCAGAGATACACAGAAAGTCCAGATTTGAATCCGACAACAAATTAATCAATTGATCACTCTTTGCAACAATGCTTCTAATGTTTAAATGTCCACCAAATAATCCCCGCGGCTTCAACTTAGGGTCCAGAGGACCTTTGCATGATTGACAGTTTGAAAAGTTTTAGTCAGTCTCTGCTTTCTCACTGCAGGGTTCCGACACGGTCGCGCTTGCAGAGGATTTAATGTGACAATCAGCTGTTCCGACAGAACTCTCAGAGAGTAGTGGTGGGGTGTTATTGATGATCGCTGCGGAGTATATCAAGTTGCGTCCTTTTGCGGAGCGCATAGAGAGCATAAAAGACTCCTGTTGTAAACCACCTTTTTTAAACAGCCTGTTTTAGGTAGATCCTAATCAGTAATTTTACTGGAATCCATTTAAATGAATAGCTACTTAAGATGTTTACTGACTTTTATTTTAGTCTTTTGTGTTCTATCTTCCTTATTTTTCCCAATCCTCCCTTTTTACCTAAATAAATCCTGCTTCCTTTCTTAAATGTCATCACTCTAAGCCCCAATTTCCCTCTGACCACCGTTCATGTCTTTCTTTTCTTCAGTACCATCATTTTTACCTCCCTCTCTTTCCTTCTTTTTTTTTTTACATAAAACCCACATTTCTTTTAGTCGTCCTTTCTTCACTTCCTTTCTCCCACCTTTCTTGCTTGTTCTTTAAATTGCATGAAACATTCTTACATATGCTTCTTGTCCCTCCCTTCCTTGAAACACCTTCTGTGTTTGTTTTCCCTTTTTGGTAGCAACATTTTTTTTACAACCATTTTATTGAAATAGATGTGTTGAGAAGAAGCAGTTTTGAAGTGTTGAAGAATTGTCAGGCTGGTTTGATGCAGCTTGTTGCCAACAACAAGAAACTGAAAAGGCGCATTTGAAATGCCTGATTCGTCCCTCAAGGCCATGAGTACAAGACAATACCATGTCATTTCTCTTTGCCCATCTTACATCTCTGCCTCTTCTTCCTCCATCAAACTGACCTCAGTGCATCAGCATATGACTCACGACTGGTAGTACTTTTCTCTCAGAGGTCCTATAGCCATCAAAAGCAGGGTTATCCTAGCAGGCTGACCTCTGTCCACTGGAGCGCCACACAACCTTGATGCTCTTTAGATAGCTGAAGATATCCGTATTAGTGAATCAGCAGGTAATTCTACAACAGCACCTATGGGCTTTTTTTTAAAATTATAAACCAACCCTTTCTTCTGTTTAAAAGCAGCCAGCGGTCAGAGCAAGTGAAGATGTCTCACATCTGCCTCCATTTATTTATTTGCAGCTTTTAACAGGTCATCATTCTTAATAATTTTTTTGGTCATCAAGAGCTTTATAACGCATTGAACATGCAGTAAGTTAGGAACACACAGTCGCTAGGCTAAAAACTTTCGTCTTCTTTCCATTGTGTTAATTTTGGCCATGGAAACTATGAGGGAAATTATTTATTGATGTTTCAGATGCTTCAGTCAGCCACTGTCATGTTCACTGGCAAATTATCCCATTAGTTCTTTGGGAATAAATTCAAGACACTACTTAATCCATGTGGTAGTATGCCTTGAACTTCCTCTAGACTGCTGTGCAGTGTTCTTTAGTTTGCCAGTTGTTTTGCATGCCATCCATTCTTTCTCTGGTGAAAGCAACTGGTGCTAAGTTTAAGTGTAAATGACTCACCGGGCATATTTGGTGAGGATATCCACTTAGTTGTGAGCATTACTACAGATAAAGGACAGGAGGGAATTTTAGTTGCACTGGATTCAAGATTTTTATTTGCCATTTGTACACATAAACAGACAGTTTAGGCACATAGGAACTCCTGTGCGGGGCTTTCTTGGAAGTTGAGTTAAAGAACAGACAACACAACTGTCAAAAATAGAATAAAAAAAGACACTCTGTAGGAGTGATTTAAAGGATAAACCAAAAAACATAATAATAATAATAATAATAAGAGAACCAGATGCTGCAGCTGAGGTACAAAAATGCTTCAATTGTCATCTCTTATTCTTATTTATTGCTGCAGTTTAATTATGCGGTTTTATTTAGGATTACTTTCAGTGGGTTTTGGCTTAAAGAGTGGAACCTCCTGACTGAGGTGGCCACAGATATTTTAGTATTGGAAGAATGCTTTCTGTGTAATTAATCAATATAATATGCTGTAGCAATTTTAATTGCCACTTTTAAAAGGTGCCTCCCTGTTCGAAAACTGGTGGTTCGTTTTTGGGAGGGCTAACGGTCTCTCCAGTTTTACGATTTTGGTTTCTCCTATTTTAGTTATTTATGGTTGTTTTAGTCAACTATTTCTGGTCATTCTGTAGTCTTGGCATTAGTGTTTTATTTAAGCACAATGTCTACTTTTTCCTACCTTTCTTCTAATCCTCACTTGTTCATCTTTCTCTCTGTTCCCTTTAGTTCCAGTATTTTTGTAATGGATAACAAGTCTCATCAGTTTGGGTTTTCAACATGAGAAGTGGAGTTTAATGTATGGTTTAATAATTTTGTGTTTTCATATTTCAACATCACAAAGATGCTAGTAAGCAATAAACCCAGACTTGTGACTTCAGAGACCTGTTACGGCTCTGACAATTTCTACAAATTGAACAAAATGTGCTTTTGTTGATCAGATGCCCCTGTCAGCCGGACAAACACATTTAAACAGAAAACCTGTTACAAATCAAGGTTGAAAAATTAATCAAAGCCGTAGTCAAGAAAGAAAGAAAATAGGGAAGAAGATCTAGAGAGAAGTGGAAGGAAAGTAAAAAGGTACAAGCAAATAAAGCAGGGGAGAAATAAAGTAAAAGAAGGACGAATAAAAGACTCGAAGGTCAGAATGAAGGAAAATCACGGGGAAGATGATCAGAGATATAAAGATGAAAGATAGATGGTGAAAAACAAAGAGTTAGGTGTTGGAAGCACAAAAGACACTAAAATACCAGAAAACTGGAAAAGGAGAAAAAGTAGAGGATGGGCAAGTGTAAATAAAATATAAAAAGAGAATATGAGAAAAAATGGGCAGAAGAAGGGAGAAAAAATATTACGCAAAAAAACAGAAGAATTGATTTACTCAAAAAGTGCTACAGCCTCCTACCAGGCAAAACATTCCTTTATTTTAAGAAGGGCCAGTGTACTTATTGTAGCACCAAGGCCACCCATTGCTCCATATCCTTCATTCAATAAATGGTTTGTCATAAATGGGAGAATGCCTAATTACTGAATATTTCCCATATTTCTGAGAGAGCATCTTGAAGGTGAAGAGGATTGTTGGAGCACAGAGAACAATAGAGGCATTTCAAAGCCAAAAAATGCAGGTGAACTCTGCAAATGAATGTGACCAGATAGATAATGAGGAGTTATTTCAGCCACAAAAGAATTAGTTAGGTGATGAGGCCCAGCTTGCAGGCTCTGTTGCAGTCCATCTCAAAGGTTTTAGGATAGGGTCTAGGTCAGGGCTCAGCGCAGATTAGTCAAGTCCTTCCACACAAAACTGGGAAAAACCTTTTTTTAAAAAAATGTAACTGACTTTCTGCACATTGCCATTGTGATGCAGGAAACAGAACAGGATCGATTTGGTGCCGTTTTCCTCAGAACTTGTCTAAGAAATCTACACTATCGTTCAAAAGTTTGGGGTCACTTAGAAATGTCCTTATTTTTGAAAGAAAAGCATTTTTTTCCCAATGAAGATAACATTAAATCAATTAGAAATACAGTCTAGACATTGTTAATGTGGTAAATGACTATTCTAGCTGGAAATGACTGATTTTTAATGGAATATCTACATAGGAGTACAGAGGCCCATTTCTAGCAACCATCACTCCTGTGTTCTAATGGTACATTGTGTTAGCTAATGGTGTTGAAAGGCTAGTTGATGATTTGAAAACCCTTTTCATGGAAAACATGAAATTGTCTGGGTGACCCCAAACTTTTGAACGGTAGTGTAAGTGTACTGTGGAGCATTAACACTCCGCTTCACCAGAACTAAAGGAGCTACAACAGCATACTTGTGGCTCTATTGTGAATTTGTACAACAGGTCAGTCAAATGTACAAAATTTAAAGACAATTATAAGACAATAATGTCTTTTGTAGTAATGTTGATGACTCTAGTTATAGCAGTGTTAGTTGGTCCATCACTTTGGTCCTGACTGAAAAAGAGCAACAATTAATGGATGAATAATCTCACACAGCCATACCTACCTCCACAGCCCCATGTCAGCAGTGGAGAGTGGTCTGGCTGCACCCGATTGGTAGAACACTTGCAGGCAGGAAGGCGAGCACTGTCGTTAAAATGTCTAATTCATCACTAGAATAAAGAAGGCCTGCTCTATTCTACAAATAAGTCTTTGGCAAAACTTGCCATTTTCAGTAGGTGTAGGTTGTTGTCTGCAGGTTGCCGTTGTGGTTGTTGTTTTGAAAATGGTAATGCTCAGACAGTGGAGAGGAAGGAGACTTATTCCCAAAGTCCACATACAATTGCTGTTTTTCAGTATGCGTACTTGTCTGTACTTGCGTTCTCACGTACTTGTGAAACGTCATCAGTCAGAGACCAAGTACTGTTCCAATTCAAAGAACGCACCTGACCGAGAACGGAAATAATACCCGGATGTGTTCTCGCTCCGCCCACATTATCGAGACAACATCAGACCAGACTTGTGCGGACTTGGGGCGGCCAAATAACCCATAATGCATTTCGCGCCGACCAGCGGGAAAGGGCGAGGAGGAAACTTTCAGAGGTAACAAGTTTTTTTGGGAATACTACTGTTATTATGATACAACATGTAGTATTCAGATTATTTCAGGAAAGAAAGTAGTTGTGTAAACATCAAATATGTGGTCAATTTATCAAGATAAAGCCTGATTAAAAATTTACTCAGACGGTTTTGGAGATGTCAGCGTTCAGGTTAGATGGCTATGAGCGGCTGGTCAGCCTCACTGTAGCCACTGAGAGCAGCCTGATGTCGGCAAGACTTTTTGAAATCTGCCGCTGGCTCTGACAGTTCTACAGCGGTTGAACGGGGCTATAAGTAGTTTTACATTTATCTAATGGTCACACTTTGGCCTCATGGTGTATTTTTTTTATTGTTCAGAGAAAAATGGGCTTGAAAGAAGTTAAAGTTAGTATTCATAACATAATATTGTTAATGTTTTACTCGATCGCTGACTGTGTACGTTTGAATTATTGCCTTGTCTTCATTACCTGTCGTACAACTTTGTTCTATTCTTATAACTGTTACTGTGCATTAAAAATAACATTTAAGCAATATTTTATTCCAGGGACATCTGAAGAAACCCAGATCTTCACTGACTGCTGAGAGACTCCACAAACAGAACATAAGCAGCTCCATCTTCAGCATCTGGACCAGCATGATGCTGGTCATGGAAACTGAAGAATATAAAATGCTGAATTGTATTTAAGCATTTTGCATTAAATATTTTTCAACTGTGTTCAAAAAATGAATTGTTGAAGCCAGAAGCAAATGTTCCTCTAACATCAGACCTGTTTGATCAGATGCTGCTGATGTTTGAAAAGGTTTCTATTTTATTACCTGACAGGCAGAAGAAGAGCTCACCTGTAGGAGCTCACCTGTATTCAGGTTCTGAGTACAGTAGTTGACATGAAATATTTTCTCATTAATTAGTGATGATGTTCAGCATACAGAAGTCCTGGTGATCACATTAAAGTGTAGTAATGTTTGTGTATCTGTCGGACTATAAACCTCTGGATGTTGTAGGACAAACAGCAGGTATGTATGTAGAATGTAGACTAATGTATTTTAGTCATGTTAATAATAAAACTGTAAACCATCCATGCCTGTTTATGAGGTGTCCTTGTGAAGGTTTAATATTTTTTCAGCTATCAGTTTCTGAAAAGTTTTTGTGGATCCACTGATATAACTGAGAATGAGACGGTTCAGTTCATCACAAACTATAGCTGTCAATAAATCAGCGGTTCTAAAACATAAAAAAAAAGATTTATAATGATCTTACAAACCTGAATATATATGCACATTAACTGTTTTAATATTAAAACGTGAACATGCAAGGCTGTGTTATATCTGTTCCATTTCGTTGTTTTTCTCGGTAAAGATAACAGGAGCAGATGAACCAAGGCGGTAATGTGATCAAGTACGCTGGCGTTCCAATTTCACTTCAGCCTCAATACGTTCTCGCAAGTCCATATTTAGGAGTCTGACTCGCAAGTCTGTTCTCGCCAAGTATGCGAGTATGGACTTGCGTACTTAGAATTGAGAAATGGCCTGGCAGATGTGTCAGACCAACATGGCAGCTCGGCTGCAAACTTTATCTTTTATTTCAAAAACACTTCAGCAAAAGGTATTTCTGAAAGCTGGATCTCCACACGTGAATTTGCATTAAATAGAAGTCCAGCCCAAAATGCAAATAAGCTGCGACCCGCTCCAGGGAGACGCACCGAATCGCAGCTAGAAATGCACGGCTTGCTGGTCCATGCATTTCGACGCATCTGCCAGACAGTCAAGCTGAAAGCTATCATGTGACCACTTAGCAGCCCACTAGTTACCGCCCACCATGCG
Organism: Amphiprion ocellaris; assembly: GCF_022539595.1. NCBI lineage: Eukaryota > Metazoa > Chordata > Actinopteri > Pomacentridae > Amphiprion > Amphiprion ocellaris. The sequence continues at coordinate 26,419,053 of NC_072768.1, forward strand.
GGCGACTTTCCAATGCTGTGCATTTCCATGTGAGAAAAATGTATCTAGTAGTTTAACAGTTTCAAATTGACTGTCAATTTTTATGAAATCCAAGACAGATGCACACAAAGGGTAAACTTCTCTAACACTACCCCTCTCCAAATAAAATACAGGGCTGCTTCATCTGATCAGCACAAATTAAGTATACTGGCTCTTGTAGCATCAACAAATCAATATCATATCTGGTATCGGAATAGTAGCGGTATTGGCATATATCCAAATTCAGGTATCGGGACCAGATCGGAAGTGAAAAAATGTTGATCAGTGCATCCCTAGATGTAAGTGTGAAAACCATCAACTTCATTGAAAACAATGCTGTGAACTCCAGATGTTTTGCTAAGCTTTGTGAGGGCATGGAAGCAGATCATGTCCAGCTACTCTATCACACTGAGGTGAGGACTCGTCTTCAAGCATTTCTTTGAGCTGAGGAATGAGGTTTTTTTCTTTTATCAAAGAGAACAAATCTCCTCTTGCACATTACTAAACCAACACTAAGTTTACAGCTGAAGCTGCCTACCTCTGTGACATTTTTTCACTGCTGAACAAGCTGAACATCTCACTTCAAGGGAGAAATAGCAACATATTTTTTGGTTGCAGACAAAGTTCAAGCTTTCAGGAGGAAGCTTGCTTTGTGGACTAAAAGGGCCGAGGATGAGAGAATGGACATGTTCCCACTTTTGTCTGACATTTTGGAAAACTCCCCTCAGGTGAAGATCAGTCATTCAGTCTCTCAGCACCTCTCACAACTGGCTGAGAGATTTGCTGGATACTTTCCTGAGGATCCCAGAGAAGGACACATGTGGGTTGTGGACCCATTTTCAGTGGATCTCACTGAAAATGATATTGATTTGCCCTCACATCTGGAACCACAGCTTCTGGAAGTTTCCACTGACAGCACTTTAAAGGGGCAGTGGGGCAAACTGGATCTAGGCTCCTTCTGGATTGTTGTCTCAAAGGAGTACCCATGTCTAGCACTGAGGGCTGTGAAACTCCTTCTCCCGTTCACAACTACACACTTGTGTGAATCAGGATTCTCCATTGTGACCACAACTAACACCAAAGCTCGAACCAGACTCAGAGCATCACTGGAGGCTACCTGAGAGTAAGCCTTTCCCCCATTCCATCCAGACTAGATCTGATCATGTCTGAGAGACAGGCCCAACTGTCTGATTAAGAGGTCAACATAAAATGGGAGTTGTAGCATGTTTAAAAATGCACTGCTGTTAATGTTCATTTGTCACAGATTTGTAGAGTTTATAGAGAATGTTTGTAGAGTTTGTAGAGAATCTCTTTACAGAACAAAAATGAAGATTGCTGAATTGTCAAATTCATCAGCAGGTTATAAGGCAATATTTTCAATTGCACTTTATTTATTTTTTTTTTACAGTTTATTTAATTTGAAACTTTTATTATTTTGAAAGTATTTATTTTACTACCAAAGAATTTGATTTATCAAAATTTCTCTTCAGTTTTTTGAGTATCTAAATCAAAACATTTTTTGATTTGGTTTTTTTTTTTTTTTTGGGGGGGGGGGGGTTAATAAGTTTGACTTGAGTCTTTATATTTGTTCTTGTAGCAACTTGATTATTGCTTGCCTGTTCAGTGTTGTTGTATGTGCAGGTGCACATACACGAAATGTCTTTGAGATGATCACATTGTATCCTATCATTTATTTTACAAGGTTTTAGCTTGTTAAATTGTAAGTGGAATTGATTTAGTTATTATACAAATCAAACCAAGACGGATCAATTGAAGTGAAAGTGTAAATATTTAAATGGGCCCTGGGCCACTTTGTACTGGGAAAATTAGGCGCAGAGGTGAAAAAGGTTAAGAACCCCTGCTCTAAATTGTCTGTAGGTGTGAATGCGAGTGTGATTGTTTGTCTGTATATGTTGCCCTGCGACAGACTGGTGACCTGTCCAGAGTGTTCCTGCCTTCACCCTAATTTAGCTGGGATAGACTCCAGCTCCCCGGTGACCCTAATGAGGATTAGGCGGTGTATAGATAATGGATGGATGGATCCTTGAGGCAAATTTTGTGATTTGTGGAATACTTGGGTCATGGTCTGCTAGTTCAGTGCAGTGTTGTTTGTAATTACTGTTTAGAGCCTGTTTGCAAATGTTTGCATGGTAACATACCCTGCTGCTGATTGTTGTCTTAGTATTACTTAAATGTCAGTTTGAATTGCACTTTCTTTTTTCATTTCTTCTGCGTCATCATTTCTAAAGCCTCACCATGAAGGCCAATATTTGTCACTACACAGAGAAATTCCTTTAAGCTGGCAGCTTAACAGTGTCAGTAAGCCACTTCCCTGTTGGTCACAGGTTTATGAAAAGAGGATCAGAACACTTATTTTCATGGCCTTTCTTTCACGTTTACTTGATTTCTTTTATATTTGCCTTATCCTGTCTCTTGTCTTTGTTTTGTTTGTTATTTACTACTGGAATAACCTTCCGCTCACACAGTGAGCACTGAAGGGAAAGTTTTATATATCAAAGAGCACTTTGTGAGAGCAGAGGGGTTATTTACCTTCAAACTCAGTGATCTTAGTGTTTTCAATAATCATGCATGAACATGAACAAGACACCGCTTCATACAAGTCACCTCTTTTATATTTTAGTTTTCTTATAAAGGCACCTTCGCCATAACATAATTTCCCTGATGTGGTGGAAGACTGCAATACAATGTCAAATAAACCCAGATTTTGGTATTGAGCTGTGGTTCTTGGGCAGCAGTCAGAGCAAGATACACAGTCACTGTGGCTCATTAAATGAAGCTGAAGCATACAGTAAACGTGCATGAATAAAACACAAGCCATCACGCTGCCTGCGTCAACAGTTGACCTGATGAAGACAGAAGCCTTTCAGCTTCATCAGATGCGTATGAGACAAGCAGCAATGTAGACATGCTAAATAAATAAACAGTACCTTTGTTGTATGCTTTTATCTGAGTCCTACATTCAGTTAATTATGTTTATATGAAGCTTTCAGTACTTATTCTCTTCATCGTCCAATTGACAACTAGCTCTGTACAAGGCAACTAACTGAAGGCAATTTTGTTCAACTAGTTTTTCTTTGTAAAATAAATTTTACACTGAGAATTGTCCTTGATTTACATTTGTACATTTTAGGACAATGTTTGAATGAAGGGAAATGACAGTTTTTAATTTACTACTATTTTTTTGCTTTCAGTAAAATCTCAAGCTTAGTAGGAAAAATGCCCACAAGAATTGTACAATGTACAATGTGGGAAAAAGTTTTTGGGCACCCCGCACATTTCTGAAATATTGCATTAAGAATCACTCTTAGGTCTTCAAGTGCAATTTCTTTTAGCACAGTCACAGCCAAAATACTAAACAAATCCTACAAAAGCCATTAAAAACTTAAAATTGATTGGTTCCATAAAAATACATAAGATTTTTTTCAGTATTGGGTCATTTTGGAACCAGTGATCCACTAATGAAGGTCGTGCTTTTTATTAAAAGCCACAATTTTTGTTGCCGGACTTCATTTATATATAATGCCAGCACATTTGAAAGTTCTTCAGAGCCAAAAATGGCTAAAACAAGGAACCTAACACAGGAAACATGCCGGAAGATACAGATTCTCAGCCAGGAAGGGTACAGCTGCTGCCAGATAGCCAGGAAGTGGAGATGCAGTCCTCCAGCAGTTGGATACACTCTCTGCAGAAATACAGATGAACCAAAAACTTGGAAGACAAACCAAGATTTGGGCGTTCAAGGGTTTCTTCAGCAAGAAATGACTGCATCCTGATTCACATATGCAGGGTAAACCGCCGAATGGCATCACAGGAGCTTCAGCAGCAGTGGTCAAACCAAACTGGTGTCCAGCGTTCCACCCGCACTGTAACTGGCTGACTTTTAGATCATAGTTTAAAGTCCTACAGGGCTGTCAAGAAGCCCCTGATCAATGAGAGACAGAGGTTAGCCCGGCATCGTTGGGCCCAAGCACACAAGAACTGGACGGCCACGAACTGGAAGAATATTCTGTGGTCAGATGTGTCCCGTTTCCACTTTATTTATTTTTTGGTTCAGTTTTGACCACATTATCTGTTATTTGTTGACTTTAATAGTGACAATGTTGAGAACTGACATATTGAAAGTGTCAAGAATTTAGTTTTTCTTGTGAACAATAAAGAACAACAAAAAAAGTATTTGTTTGTGTCTGTCTAATGCAGCCACACCTTTTAAAGCACAAAAAAGATTTTTTCACAAATATTTCATGATATATTTGAGACTGTGTAAAATTTTAAGGGTGTCTGAAAACTTCTTTCCACCACTGTATATCACCAATTGAATACTTGTAGGTTCACAAAGCAACGCGATGCACACAGTGCAGTGTGTGATACTGTAACTGCACAACTTTTTTCAGCAGGATTATTAACATAAAGCTTAACAGATTTGCAGATGAGAGTCAGAGATCAGAGTGCGATCAGCAAAAGAATGGGTGAAAGAGTGATTTACAGTTTTTCTCGATTGATAAGACACTAAACTCCATTCACTGCACACAGCCACCAACTGACTGCACACATTTCTCAAAAACAGGACTCTGCTGTCAAAATTTTGAACACTATTCATGGTTTGCACGCAGTTTCCAAAAGTCTTGCACTCTTTTTGCAAAAGACTGAACATGTTTTTTGCTCATTTGAACACACTTTTCACTCATAGCACACATTTTTCAAAAAGTGAACACTAGGAAGCAGAATTGGGACACTGTTCCAACACTGCTGTCACAATTAAGACACAACAGGTCAAAACTGAAAACACTTTTGCCAATGAAGTGCACACTATAAAACCTGCTGGGAAACAGTATTAGCTGTTCAGAATGGATGTCAGAGGAGCAAGAGGTCATGTTGGAAGAAGAGGATGTGGACGACCCAGACCACGACCAGAACCAGAACCAGAACCTGGACCTGTCCATGCACCTAGTCCTGGACCACTTTACATGTATGTAAATGTTGTTTGTCACTTCAGTGATATGTCTATACTGGAACAATACAAGCAGTCAGAAATGTTCTGAGAATACTGTAAAAAATCTAATGCGTAATTCTGGTTCACAAGTGCTGGTAAAAATACAGAAAGTGTCCATGACTGACTTTTTCTCTGTTTCATGTGCGTTTGTTCCAGAGAGTTTTTCAGTTGGATTCTGATGATACACATGAATACATCTATGTGGATGAGGCTGGTTTCAACCTGGCCAAGAGGAGGAGAAGAGGGAGAAACATCACTGGACAATGGGCTATAGTCAACGTCCAGGTCAGCGTGGGGGCAACGTAACCCTCTGTGCTGCAATAAGAAATCTTGGAGTAATTGACCATCATGCAGTTCTGGGGCCATACAATACCCATTGGCATATTTGCATGTGGTGATGTTTCTGTTGATGCATGTCAGGGCTGGATCAGACACACTAGGTCTTTCTTTCCAGAGAAAACATAGCTTGTGATGCTGATGAGGTCCTGTTGCTTGACCAGGCTGAAAGAATTGATGCAGATGTGGTGTAAATATCTGCATACTGTACTGTGTACAATACAGTGCTGTATTTTTTGTCTAGCATTATTTTTATTTTGTATTGTACAGTAAAGCACTGCAATGCCCCCTCTGATTTATTTCAGGATGCATTTGTGTTTAAGTTGTCATTTTTGAGGAATGTATCATTTTTTTACACTTCATGTGAAAACACAGTGAGAGAAGAGTGTTTTGTATTTAGCAGTGCAGTGTCCTACTTTTGCTTTGTGTGTCTTAATTTTGAAAACAAAGTTAAAAAATTGACAATAAAGTGTGCTTTTGACACAAATGTGCAGTGCTTTGTGGACTGTGTCCTAATAAAGAAAATAGTGTGCTGTGTGTTGGGAAATGTGTGCTATTTTTCAGGAACAGTGTCTTATCAATTGAGAAAAACTGTAAGACCCTAAACTTTGAACAGAACTTCCTCCAGAGCAAGTCAGCTCTGCAGCATCAGTTACAATGGAGATTCAGCAGGATGCAAGAGAGCCACCTTTAAGACATTAAAACTCTGGCACAACATATCCTGCTGGCCCATTAATCTGCTTTGTAGTGTAGCCCTCAGTTTTCCACCTGATGGCTTCCTCTACTTATTTGAGCAGTGAAGCACAACATCTTTAAATTAAAATGCTGGTAGATTTTACACTTAAGTTAATCAACAAGCATCTTTCCAGCCATCCACAGCTAACAACAACAGTTCAAATCACCAAACAACACACTCTAAAGTTTCCTGGTGTTGAAACAGGAATAAACTGAGGTTGTTGCCATATAATCACTCAAAAGAAATGAAAACTGGAGCGGACATTGTGAAAACTCAAAGACAAAACATTTAGATGATTGTGCTTTTTTGTTATGTACAGTAGTTGAACCTTTTTTGATTATCTGCAAACTTCATTCTTGGTGGAAAAACTGCAGTTTTACCAGAGGAAACGATTTACAACAAATAAATCAGACACTATTTCAAAACCACAAGGAGCACTTCAACCCTACGAGGGATTACAAAGCCTTCCTAATGTTTTTTTTGTTAATGGTGTAGGTTTTTACTAATCCATTCACTATGGCGTGCATTATTTACCACACAGCAGTCAGAGAAAGACAGTCAGCTGTGATGCATAGACAGCATAACATAAATATGAGCAGAGGATGACAGACACCGACCAAAGACTTACCTCTCTTCCCTTCCACCAGCAGAAGAAAGAAGAAAGAGAAATAAGGAGCACAGTCAGATAAATAATAAGTTTGATGCACTTTTCTCCTGGAATTTTTTACTAATTGTCTTAGCATGTAAATCAAAACATTCTGTCTTTGTAAAAGTCTGCTTCTACATCCATCTGCTAAAGAAAAGACAGACTGTGATATTATGACCTTGTTGTTAGAAGTATCGATTTTCCTAACCAACTTTGTTTCAGCTTATGTTGATGCTCCTGCAGCTGCTCACTGTGTGGAGCCATGCTGCATTGCTCACAATCCACCCAGTACACAGGTGATCTTAGAAAGCTGTTCTAAATTAAAATCACTTGTAATAATAATAATAATAATAATAATAATAATAATAATAATAATAATAATAATAATAATAATAATAATAATAATAATAATAATAATAGTAATAATAGTAATAATAATAAATTTTATTCATATTCGCCTTTCAAAACACCCAAGGAAACCATGCAAAGTAAACAAAGTTAAACACATTCACATTAACAATATAAAACTTAAAGATATAAAAATTTTGAAACAAGGAAATTTAGCAATTAAAAAAAACAGAAGAAAAAACAGGAATGGAAGTCAAAGTGAGTATGCTTGTTTGAACAGATGTGCTTTGAGACGGTGTGTCAGTGTTTTCAATGTCCACAGGTGGGGGGCAGAGCAGCTGAAGGCTCTGGAGCCCATGGTGGTCATATGGGCAGGAGGGATGGTGAGGTTGAAGGGGTAAGATGATCTGAGTCTGAGTCCAGCTGGGTGTGTTTATGTGGAGGAGTTCAGTGAGGTATGGAGGGGTGAGGTTATGGAGTGTCTTGAAAATTAGCAGCATGGCTTTATAGATGATGCAGTGTCTGAACTAGTTGGAGTTCATGGAGGGACTTGAGGGGGAGACCAGAGGGAGAGGGTAGTTGCAGTAGGCTAATCCAGGCGGGAGCTAACCAGAGAGTGGACCAGGATGGCGGTGCTGACAGGGGTGACAGAGGCGGTTGATGTTACGAAGATGGAAGTATGCAGACCCAGTGATGTTATTGATGTGGGTTTGGAATGACAGAGTGCCATTGTACACTTGCTTTTATTGCATTGGTCACTGAAAAATTTACTTTGCTGACAACTCTGATTTAGGGGCCTCTATTTTCAGTGTGGCCTATCTAATCTGCTTGTTGTCAATTATGCATAGGATGAAATAGTCAACTTTTCAACAATAAGGATATACAGTTATTGTTGGATGACACATTTTGAATAATTTAGATTTTTAGACATACTATGCAAGCAGTGTACTTAAGCTTTGTTCCATACTTAAATGTCTCTTAAAATACATATACAGGAGTCATTTAAATATAAACTCAGAGAGAAGAAAGCAGCATCAACGAGGACTGACTCCAGCTCGTAACTCTGACATCTTCGTAACAAAACAACAATAACAAAAAATGGTGAGGCAGCCACCAAGCTGTTGGAAGTGACAGCAACCATGTAAACAATTATGATTCATTTCTAAATTTAAGCTGCAACAGCTTGTGGCAGTGCCCTGTCGAAAAGCCTCTAATTTGTAGTTAACATCACATCTGAAGCTTGGAGCAGAGATGCACCGGTCGTCATGGCAGCGCCAGAGCGCGGCGTGTTATTAATAGCACAGAAACAGATGCCTGAGCACCACGCTGCCACTTAGGGCCGATCAAACCGTCACATCTCAACACCTATGATTGATCAGTTTTACACCGTGGCATCAAACTCTGCGTGCATATGGGCCGTGGGTGTTGTTTTCATTGTGCCTCCGCCGTAGACATTAATGCAGCGCCGCCACTTGCCATGTCATCTGCCACTTTAGCATGAACGCTGCCAACAGAGGCAAAGGAAGAGAATGGGCAGAGCTGCGAAAAGTAGCCAAGAATGTAAATGAAATAATCAAGTGACTTGTGGGCGCCTTCACCGCTGTCCTTTGAGGATGGCACATCTCTTTTTGCAAATGACACAGTAGTGACACGTAGGCAGGATAAATTAACGAAACAAAAAAAGGAAAAGAAAAAAACAAGTCTGTTTATACAGACTTTCCTCTCTGCCGTGCAATTCCAAATGATGAATTATACACAACATGTGAGGTCCCTGCAGCTTTCCAAAAAAACTTGATTTTCACATGAATAATTTTAGGTGGTTGTCTGTAGTGTGATTGGGAGGAAACACAGAAATCAGCTACCTGGAGATTCCATTTTGCTAACTGCATTAGGAATCTCCAACTAGGGATACTTGCTGACATATAGCATGCATATTAATCCATGCTATTTTGCCCTGAGATACACTGTTTTAAGAAACTCTTCATTTTCTGAATCTCCACAAAGGAGGTGGAGAGTGCAAAGTTGGCATGACCATAGAGCCACATTAATGGGACATATATCAGGTTGAAATTGGCCACAGTTATTAGCTTTGTGGATGAGGATGTCTTTATTTAAAATGGCAAGGTACAGCATTGGCCTTGACACAGGACTAAGCTCACCTATTTCCTCTAATGTCTGCCTGTTTATTCATACATGCCAGTGTATTGTTGTAAAGCACATTGTAACACTGGTTTTGATCCTATAAAAGAAACATTATTATCATGTTATCAGTATATGGAATTGGCTGTATTATTCATCTTTTAAAGAAATGCATACATAAAAAAACAAACATAAATCCTACAACACTAGATACCTCAGAGTGATGTTCGTCGTTCTGCTGCAGGACCTCAATGCAGAGTTCTCCCAGCCTCATCATGTCCTCTAGTCTTTTTTCTGGGGCTGCTTGAGGGTCCACTGAAGGTTAAACATAGTAAGAAACATGCAGGATAGAAATGAAAAGGTCTGCAGGAGAGCTCTGCAAGAAGGCATTCAAACATGACTAAATTTCTTATAAGTCTCTCTTGTGTGTACCATACATGATGCTAGCATGCCTAAAGGATCCACAATTAACATTTTAATGAACTCACGACCTTTCCTCAAGCACCACCTTCAGGATAAAGGTGCTTTGCTGCAGTACAAGAAAGACTTGAAGACCAACCGTGCTTTTGTCAGTTTTTTTTTAGCGATAGACAGGGTTTACATGGAAAACAGGTCCCAGATCAAGGAGGTCATGACTGAGCATATCTCCTCTTCTCTCTTTTATCCTTTATACATTTATATCTCACTATAGCATGTGACTGCTTTGTGCTTCCTTTCCTCTCTGTACTTTGCTGCAGGAATCTTCCAGAGCTGCACATTTCTTATCTCTGGCTACTGGCCCAACCAACCTGCACCATATTTACTATTACCACTTAATGTCAGTGCACACTGGATGGTGATGACAGCAGGGGAATAACATGTAGGAAAGATGCAGCTTTAGCTGTGTTGTGCAGTTTTTTTAAGTATGACCAGACATTTGCACCAGTACCCATACGATATCAGTATCCATTTTAATATGCAGTTAAATCAGCCAGGCCAGTAAACTAGCTTAGCTCTAATGTGTGAAGATTGACATATACACTACCAGCAAAAGTTTGGACACATCTTCTCATTTTAATGTTTTTTGCTTTATTTTCATGACATTTCATGTACATTTCAGATTGTCACTGAAGGCAACAAAACTATGAACACACATGAATTATGTAGTAAATAAAAAAAAAGTGAAATAAGTCAAAGCATGTTTTATATTTTAGATTCTTCAAAATAGCCACCCTTTGCTTTGATTACTGCTTTGCACACTCTTGTCATTCTCTCCGTGAGCTTCATGAGGTAGTCACCTGAAATGGTTTTCCAACAGTCTTGAAGGAGTTCCCAGAGATGCTGAGCACTTGTTGTCCCTTTGGCCTTCACTCTGTGGTCCATCTCATCCCAAACCATCTGGATTGGGTTTAGGTCAGGTGACTGTGGAAGCCAGGTCATGTGACACAGCACTCCATCACTCTCCTTGTTGGTCAAATAGCCTTAACAAAGCCTGGAGATGTGTTTGTAGTCATTGTCCTGTTGAATAATAAATGATGGTCCAACTAAATACAAACTAGGTGGGATGGCATGTCACTGCAAGATGCTGTGGTAGCCATGCTGGTTCAGTTTGCCTTCAATTTTGAATAAACCCCCAACAGTGTCACCAGCAAAGCACCCCCACACCATCACACATCCTCCATGTTTCACGATAGGAACCATGCATGTACAGACCATCCGTTCACCTTTTCTGCGTCGCTCAAAGACACGGCGGGTGGAACCAAGGATCTCAAATTTGGACTCATCAGTCCAAAGCACAGATTTCCACTGGTCTAATGTCCATTCCTTGTGTTTCTTGGTCCAAACAAATCTCTTCTGCTTGTTGCTTTTCCTTAGTAGTGGTTTCTTAGCAGCTATTTGACCATAAAGGCCTGATTGGCACAGTCTCCTCTGAACAGTTGATGTAGAGATGTGTCTGCTGCTAGAACTCTGTATGGCATTTATCTGGGCTCTAATCTGAGACGCTGTTAACTTGCCATTTCTGAGGCAGGTGACTAGGATGAACTTCTCCTCAGCAGCAGAGGTGACTCTTGGTCTTCCTTTCCTGGGACGGTCCTCATGTGAGCCAGTTTCATTGTAGTGCTTGATGGTTTTTGTGACTGCATTTGGGTATACACTCAAAGTTGTTGCATATTTTGCGGACTGACTGACCTTCAGTTCTGAAAGTAATGAAGGGCTGTCGTTTCTCTTTACTTAGCTGATTGGTTCTTGCCATAACATGGATTCTAACAGTTGTCAAATAGGACTCTCAACTGTGTACCAACTTGACTTCTGCACAACACAAGTGATGATCCCAACCCCATTAAGAAGGCAAGAAATTCCACAAATTAACCTTGACAAGGCACACCGGTGACGTGAAAACCATTTCAGGTGACTACCTCATGAAACTCATTGAGAGATGGCCAAGGGTTTGCAAAACTGTCATCAGAGCAAAGGGTGGCTACTTTGAGGAATATAAAATATAAAACATATTTAGAGTTATTTCACAATTGTTTGTTTGCTGCATAATTCCATATGTCTTGCTTTATAGTTTTGATGCCTTCAGTATGCATCTACAATGTAGAAAGTAGTAAAAATAAAGAAAAAGCATTCAATGAGAAGGTGTATCCAAACTTTTGACTAATAGTGTATGTGTTGTCTAAAGTAGGTTGAGGAAAAGGAACTGTGATATGAGGGTGTGTTTTGGAAAAAAATGGATTCTGGCAGCCTTCAACAGATTCTCTCATTATAAATGAATGGTCCATCTCAGCAGACTTAGCCTTCTCACAATATTTAGCCTTTAATAAACTATCATTTTTTATACAAAGAGAGCTGAACTGACATCCCTTGGAAAACATAAAACTATAAACTCTCACCCTTGATCTGAGCGTATTCGATCAGCTGACCATAGTTGATTTGAGCTGCTTTTTCCAGACACTTTTGTACCACTTTCTTCATGTCCTCTGGAGGAACAGGTGTAGTAATGTCTTTCATCAAAACCTAAAACGACATAAGCATCTTATTTTAGGTTCAGAAAATTTAGTAATACATAAAAGAAAACAGAGCAGTTTTAGGAATTATATCTGCTCTTCAATCAATCAATCAATCAATTAATCAAACTTTATTTATATAGCACTTTTCATACAATAAAATTGCACTACAAAGTGCTTTATAACATTAAAAACATTACATTAAAAACAAGAAAACGTTTCCCTCCCACCCTGGGTATGAACATATAAACACACAACTGCACATACACACGCATACACACATGCTCACACACACTCTCACCATGGACTGTAGGGAGACATGGCATTGGCACTGAGGATCATGGAAAATGCTTCCACTGGGGTCGTCCACACAGGGAGGAGCCACAGGCCATGACCGCCGGGGGTGCCAGCACCCGGACCCCCGAACCCCGACAGACAGGGGGACCCCCACACCAAGGTGGGGAGCCCCCCAACCAGCTGGGCCGAAGGGACCCATGGACAGCACCCCCAGCAGCAGACCGGATACAGCCCCCAGTGTGGAGGACCCCCCTGAGGAAACACTGGAGTTAAAAAAAAATCTAAAACTTTAAAGTATGAGATAAAAGGCCTGTAAGCTAAGATAAATAAAGTGAACAGTTAAAAGAATAAAAATGCACAAAATAATAACTAAGTGATGATAAGAACATAAGAAGGAATTAAAAGGTTGATTAAAAGCCTGATTAAAAAGGTGCCTTCTTTTAAAAACATCAACAGTCTCTGCAGTCCTGAGGCTCTCTGGCAGGCTGTTCCACAGGCGGGGGCCGTAGTGGCTAAATGCCGCCTCACTGTGGGTTTTGCTTCTGGCTTGTGGTATAATTAAAAGGCCGGTGCCAGAGGACCTCAGGATCCGTGAGGGTCGATATGTTAAAAGAAGATCAGATAAATAAGAAGGCGCAAAGCCGTTAAGACTTTTAAAGTCTAATAAAAGAACCTTAAAATCGATACTGAAGTGGACAGGGAGCCAATGCAGCAACTTTAAAACTAGTGTAATGTGTTCCCGCCCTCTGGTCCTCGTCAGCACACGTGCGGCTGAGTTTTGCAGTAATTGTAGATTTAAAATACTCTTTTTGGGAAGACCATAGAACAGGGCATTACAGTAATCTAAAAGACAGGAGATAAAAGCATGCATTAGCACCTCCGTGCTGGCCTGAGAGAGGAACGGGCGGACTTGGGCTATGTTCTTCAGATGGTAAAAACCTATTTTTGTTATATTTTTAAGGTGTGAGATAAAATTCAGCTCAGAGTCAAAAATCACGTCCAGGATTTTCAATGGATTGGGCTGGTTTAAAATCTTGTAATTTTGATAAAAGTTTCTCTCTCTGGCCTTCAGGACCTATAACTAAAACCTCAGTTTTGTCCTGGTTGATTGTAGGATGTTCGCTGCCATCCATGACTTAATGTCTAAAATACAGTTTAAAAGGGCATCTATTGGCCCTGTGTCATCAGGAGACATGGCAATATACAGCTGTGTATCATCAGCGTAGCTATGGAAACTGATGGCATGTCTCCTGATGACGTCCCCAAGAGGAAGCATGTAAAGATTAAAAAGAATGGGACCTAAAATTGAACCTTGGGGAACCCCACACCTAATTTCATGGGTTCCTGAGGAACACGTATCCATACTTACATAAAAACATGGTCTGTGAGGTAAGAATTGAACCAGTTAAAAACAGTACCAGAGAGGCCGACCAGGTGTTTGAGTCTGTTTAATAAAATGTGATGGTCTACTGTATCAAAAGGGGCGCTTAGATCCAGCAGAACCAACACTGTGAGTTTTTTGTTATCCAAATTCCACCTGATGTCGTTTAAAATCTTTAAAAGTGCTGTCTCTGTACTGTGGTTCATCCTAAAACCAGACTGATGTCTTTCTAAAATGTTAATTCTGTTTAAAAGTCATTGACTTGGTTAAAAACCAGTTTTTCTAAAATCTTACTTAAAGATGGTAAGTTGGATACATGTCGGTAGTTATTAAAAACATTGGGGTCTAAATTGCTCTTCTTCAGAGCAGCCATTTTAAAGGCATTGGGGAAGACACCCGGCTGAAGAGAGCGATTCATTATGTTTAAAAACTGTTCCTCAAAGAATCTATAAAATGATTTTAAAAGTGATTTGTGGGAATCGGATCTAAAAGGCACATTGTTGGGTTTACTTGGGAGAAAACTCGACCAAGTGTCCTTGCATCAACCAGGGCAAAACTCTCCAGTGTTTCCTCAGGCAAGGACAACAGATCAGGTGTGTTAACAGGTAAAATTTGTTGGGATTAAAGGCTGGATCTGATGTCCTTGATTTTGGTTCTGAAGTGGTCTGCAAAGTTCTCACAAAGAGCATCTGTTGGCGCCTTGAAAGCTTTATTAAAATTAATACCTGTTAAAATATTGAAAGTGGAGAAGAGGAACTGGGGGTTGTTTTTATGGTCTGTGATAAGTTGTGAGAAATGGAAAGTTCTTGCCTGTTTCATTGCGTTATTGTAGGTTTTGAGTTGTTAACGTAAAATTTCGTGATGTACTGTTAATTTGAATTTCCTCCACCTCCTCTCAGCATTCCTGCAGTCTCTTTTTAATTGATTTGTTTTATCGTTTTTTCTCCATGGGGGTATAGATTTTCTTTTGATTGTTTTAGTTAAAAGTGGAGCTACTGAGTCCAGAGTTGACTTCAGTCTATTGTTCAGTCCCTCCAGGATTTCGCGGGCATTTTTCGAGATTGTTGTGGCCGAAAATGCCTGAATTTGCGGCAGCTTTTCTAAAAAATTGCGATGTAAGTTGCGATGTTTTGAGCTTATTTGTTGCGATGAAATTGCGGGAGACAGTGACAGTTGCAAAAAAGCTGCATTTTTTTCAGCTTTTAGAACATGTTACAACATTGTAATTGACAATATTTATTCAGACATTAATTATTTAACGCTCCAATCCATTTACACAAAGATTGGCATACCATGGTAGGAAATTAGCAGCAGCCAGATACTGGTTTAACATGAAGTCGTTGGTAGATTTGAGGCACAAAATGAAAATTTACTATGGAATGAATCACATTTGGACATATCTGTCAATGGCTTAGAAAGTTAATTTCACTTCCTGGCACACACGTATTCACACACTCATGGCTTGTCATGTCAGTTAACAAGAAAAGCTCTCAGAGAACGCAATACTCCACCAAGATTGTTCATTACCTGACCCTGCGCTGAACACAGGCGTGTATTATGGATGTGTACATACCGAATCGCGTGACGTAAATATGTAGCGGGCGGTAGGAACTGATGGGACTCAGACACACTCCCACCATTTAATCAGTTGTTCCTTGTATCATTTCCGATACATCCACAGCGGTGAATTTGTAGTAGGATCGCAATGATGTGATCATCAGCAGGCTGCTCAGGTAGCGTTCACTTGTTGCCATGGTTACCGTGCCGCTATCAGAGGCAATGCCGCTATCTCAATGGGAAATTAGCAAATCTGTGGATCCAGACTATAAGCTGCATCACTGCCAAAATCTAATCACTTGGTCCTTGTGTCATTTCTGACCTTCCCTGAAAATTTCATCCAAATCCCTTAGTCCGTTTTTGAGTAATGTTGCTAACAGAGGAATGATTCCGATACACCACTCATCACATAACTCCGCCGTGTTTCTTGGCGGAGAAATTAATCTAACTTCCCTTCATTCTTTCAGAGCTCCAACAGATCTGGATGCAACAGTTTCCACCACGGTGATTTGTCTGGTCTGTGGTCCGCTCGTTTCAGCCGCTCTCCTAATATGTTGCGTGGCAGTGTTTGTCAATCGATGATTTTTTTTTTATTTATTTTTTTCTGTATTCCACCACAATATTGCATGGATGTAAAACAGTTTACTTCCGCTTGGTGAAGAACATCAGGGAATTGTTTTTCACGGTCTGTAGCAGGAATTTTTGTTGGTAAATGAGTGACATTAGAATGGGACATGTCTGTATCTCCAAACCAGAAACAAGGAAGTGAATTCGGTGATGTATGTGCATTACGTTTGCACTGGGGACTGCTATGATTGGTGGAACTCACAGGAGGCGGGCCAAAATTGTGGAAAAGTTGCGATGATTGGACAAAATTGCAAGGTCGCGCAGAATTCGCGGAGATTGGTTGAATTCGCATGATCGCAACATCGCAAATTCCTGGAGGGACTGACTGTTAAAATTATCAACGATAAAATCACATGGTGCAGGTAAAATTTCAGCAGGAGTGCTCAGTAAAATCTCAATAAAATTTGCAGCCACTTCAGAAGTTAGGTAGCGTTTCCCTCCCGCTGGTTAAAACTGGTGATAAAAAACACACAGTAATGGTCAGACACAGCCAGGTCAACAACAGAGGATACACCAATGGACAGGCCTTGAGTTAATAGGTTATAACCAGGTCCAGGGTGTGTCCTCTGTTGTGAGTCAGCTGCATGACATGTTTAAAATCAAGGCAGTTTAAAAAATTTAAAAAGTCTCTGGACATTGGGTCCGAGATTTTGTCAATGTGTAGATTAAAATCACCAGTTATTAAAATTCTGTTGTATTTGGTGTGAATAATTGATAATAGTTCTGATAATTCACTGATAAAAAGGTTGGAGTGATGGGGTGGTCTGTACACTGTTGAACAGAGGATCTGGGTGCTGCTGAAAACAAAGGCATGATGCTCAAATGATGAGTAACTGTTAAAAAACACTTCAGTTGGGGTGAGTGCTTTACTTGTAATGGAGGCTGTTCCGCCTCCTCTTCTACCTTGTCTGATGGAGAATAAAAAGTTAAAATTCATGGGGAAGCCTCGGTGAGAGCAGTAGGTGCATCAGTGCCAAGCCATGTCTCTGTCAGGAGAAGACTATCCAATTTATTATCTAAAATCAAATTGTGAGTAATAAAGTTTTGTTTAAAAGAGAGCACACGTTCAGTACGGCCATGTTGATGCTCGTGCTGAACGTGCGCTCCTCCTGGCGTTTCAGTGGAAACAGGGTTCTTGGCCTAAAAACAGTCCGGGTTTTGTTTGATCTGTTAAAAATGACAGTTGGGATATTGTGAGTGATGCTGTCTGGTGTTTCTGTGGGCAGAGGGGAAGTGTGAGGGGTGTGTGATGAGTGGGCATCGCTTATGGGAAGTCAGTCAGCTGGTGTTGACTGAACAGCATGGAGAATTTTTCCTGTTAAAACCGAGCTGTGTGCTCGGATGCAGTCCGTCGCGACGATAAAATCCAGGGCGGCTCCAGAATAGGTTAAAATTGTCAATAAAATTCAGGTTGTGCGCTGTGCAAGTGTGTCGGAGCCAGGTGCTTAAGCTGAGCAATCTGGAGAAGCGCTTGGCACTGCGAGACAGAGTCAGTATGGGCCCACTAATGAAGACTGACTTAGCTTTTCAGAAGGCTGAAGAGGTCCTTAAAATCCTCTTTAGTCAGCTCGGACTGCCGCCGGGCCGTGTCGTTTGTGCCAACATGAATTATCACAGGGCATACTGATGATGGGATGGACTGTAGCAGCTCAGGAAGTTTGTCCAGGATAACGGCAACGGTGGCGCCAGGAAAACACCGTGTAGTGGCGCTGAAGAAACGGATATCTCTGATAATGCTGTTGCCGATAATGAGTGTTGTGAGACTGAACAGAGGATGAGGTGACTGGTGGGACAAGCCAGCAACGTCACCATCAGGAGCTGGGGAGCGCTTCACTGGCACCTTCAGGTGATGGGCAGGGAGAGGAGCCGGACCCGGACCCGGACCTGGGCATGTGTCCATCCGCCGTCGTGCTGAGGCGGGCCGCTCAGCGGGAGGAGAGGCGGTGGTACTTGTGCCGACAGTAGTGCATGATCTGGCGGAGGGGAGCTCCGTGGGCTCCCTGCAATAGCGAGTGGTGATGACCGCTACTGCAGGGAGCTGCCTCATCTCCGGGATGAGGATCCAGGATTGTGCCAGGGCAGTGGAGGCTCCCAGAACACCTCTGCACAACCTCCTCTAGAAGCGTCCAGCATGAAGCAGAGGTCGAGGCCTGGGATGACAGCTGCTGATATGGGACCGCAACCGGCGGGGACGCCGATCCAGCGGAGTGCATAGCTGTCTCAGTGTCCAGCAGCAGAGGGGATCCACTGGGCCCAAGGATGTCGGGCCATTGTGGCAGCGAGCCCCAGACACACTGTTGGCTGCTGGTGCAGAGAAAACCACAGGAGCTGAGCTCAGGCCTTCACTGGCAGCTGGCTTTTCTTCAATCTGCAACAGAGCCATGAAGCAATTCGAGAGGGAGAGTGGGGGTGAGACGGCTCTGACTGGGGTCTTCGGCCTGCCCCAGATCACTACCTCTGTCCATGATCACTGGTGGTTGGGTGTAGAGCAGGATGACGGCCGTGGACAGGAGGGATCCCATGGTGCCGTGTCCTGGAAGGCCGCAGAGAGAAAGGCAATCCGCATGGACTGGTCATAGGCCACATCCATAGACCTGGCCAGCAGAGCGTCTTTGTCCCTCAGTTCATTGGAAAGCCGGTGAATATCTTCCAGCAGGTCAGCAATCTTTTTATTAGCCATCCTAAGTTGTAGGTCTTCCCCAGGGTACGTGGATGTAGCCATGCAACACTGAGCTACGGATCGTAGCAGCGTGCAGTGTTGTCACTTTCCAAGACAGTTCAGATCGCAGACGTACTAAAGCTTGTGCTGAACACTCACCACAGGCAAATTGTTATTTCCAAGGAGAATTTTTGCTGTGTACGATCACTTGTGATAGAAAAAAGCAAATCTGCTGCGCTCAGAGTGCCGGCTGTCACTGATGTGTCACTCTTCTAACTTAGGAACTGGGTCTGTTCTCTGTTAATATTTAGGCGAGCTCCAGAGGTGTTCGAACTCATTAGGAGAGGGAAATCTAGCTAAATTGTTATGCTCTTTATATAAAACACAATTTGAAACTGGGGATTTCCTCTTTAATGTATTAGTTCATTCATTTCTTAAAAGTGAATGTTTGCTGTACGCCACATTGAGATAAATTTAAAATGATATCATTTACACATTCTTTCCAACAGCTGGTGATGTTGAGTGATGGAAAGTATTTTCTCAAGTATGATACTCCAGTACAATTATGAGATATTTCATTTGAGTATTTAAAGATTATAGTGTTCATACTTCTGCTCCACTGCATTTTATTGAGCAGCTAAAGTTACTAGTTAGCTAGAATTTACACAGAGCATATGATTTGCAAAAACAATATGTCACATTATGATGGATCAAAGGCTGAGAAGTCTGCTATAAAATTGAACAAGATAAGAAATAGCTAATAAAAAAGAAAATCTGCTTACAGTACCTCAAGAGCCTGATGACGTAGCTCTCTGAAAGGGTTAATTTAGGATATCTTCCCTGCATTTGGTGGGTGTTTATTGCAGAAGTTTAGCTTTTGCTAATGAAAACATTTTGCTAAGGAACGGCGGAGTTATGCGACGACTGGCGTGCATTTGTCCGTCTGTCTGTCTGTCTATCTGTTAGCAACATTACTCAAAAACGGACTAACAGATTTGGATAAAATTTTCAGGGAAGGTCAGAAATGACACAAGGACCAAGTGATTAGATTTTGGCAGTGATGCAGCTTATAGTCTGGATTCACAGATTTGCTTAAGATTTCTGTATCATTGCGAGATGGTAGCATGGTGTTACTGTAACTATGACAACAAATGAACACTATGTCAGCTACCTGCTGATGATCACATGATTGAGATCCTACTACAAATCGACTGCTGCAGACTTATTGGGACTTATCCGTCGGAAATGATACAAGGAACAATTGATTAAATCGTAGGGGTGTTTCCAAGTTCCACCAATTCCCACCACCCGCTACATATTTAGGTCACGCAATTCGGTATCTGTACATAACGTACACATGCATAACACACGCCTATGCTCAGTGTAAGGTCATTTTGTTTGTGAGTGCATCTGTATTAAATGGCCACATTCTATGGTGCTGTGATTTCTGCATTGAATTGTTTAACGATTTCATTTGTTGGAAATCATACGACTGAGCAGCCTTGGTGGAGTACTGTGACCTCTGAGTGCTTTTCTTGTATTAAATATGGGCAGCATTTGTTAGCAGCATTTCTGACTAATGCCTGTCTTCTTTGTCCCAGCAACTGTATTTAAGTTCTACTAATTAGCTTTGCAAAGTTTTGAGAAGATGCAATTTGGCCATACGGACATAGAACTTTTCTGGTCTGCACATGTACATTGCATGCTTTAACAACACACAAACAAATGCCCACAAAGTTTGCACAAACATATTAGAAAAGCTGAAGTACTTAAATGTACTGCATTACCCGTTCCTGCAGGGAGAGCGTTGCCTTCAGGGCCCCATCTGGTCGTCCAAAGGGAAAGCAGTACCTGCAGATGCAAAATGTGGGCAGGCATCACATTTAGAAACAATCTCAAGGACAACTACGTGGAAAAAAAAAGAAGTAGAAGAATAGGAAGATGGGAGCAGCAGCCGAAAATGTCGGTCAGCGTCAACAGATGGCTGCCTCCTTTCGTCTAATTACACTGATGAAGGAAGCTTTTCTCACCTCCATCTCCATCTGAGCACAGACTAGGCGGTTCAGGGAGGTTTCACGTTGCTAATTGACAAGTGAACAGTACTTAATAAACAAAGGCACACAGTCATGCAGGTCAGACATTTATTAGACAAAAACCTACAGGCAGATGTTATGTTCCTTCACACTAATACAATTGAAAAAAGTGATAAAACCAAGTGGATTTAAAAAGTATTAACAGGTAGGACTTTGTTTGAAGATTCCATTTGTATATAAAGTCAGGAGATCATGATGTTCATTTTAAAGAAAACTGTAAAATTAGTTAAGGACCAAAATACACTGTAAAATAGAATGGAAACAGAATTATCTTTGATGAATATGGGTTTGAGTCTGTCAAAGGAGGTATATAATAAATATATAACAATATAATATATAGTATATTACATATATATAATATGATAGAACATCTGAGGTGAAAATTATAGTTAAATGAAAAAAAATCAGTTGAAGACATAATTCATTCTATTAAGTTTGAAAAAAAATGTAAATTACTGAGTTAAATATATTAAAAAAAATCTCATTTGCTTTACAGTTTACCCTTGTTTATAGCATAATATCAAATATGGGCTGTTTTTAGCTGTATTTGTTACTAATGCTTTTCTTCTTTGTCTTAGCAACTGCATTTAAGTCTGCTAATTTGTTCCGTAAAGTTTTGAGCAGATGCAATTTACTGCTTGGATTAAATACTGCGTTAAGTTCTTTCTAGTACAAGGCACAAGCTTTTGTCACTAGAGACTGGGGATCACCTACTGAGTCCAGGGTGTGGTTAGGTTTAGACAACAAAAGTACATTGATTAAGGTGAGAAAAAATCACTGCATGTCAAGATGCAGTTTTTACAAACAAAATAACAGAGTACAAGGGAAATGTTTTGAGAGGACACTAGAGAGTGGTGATAATAATGCTAGGACACACTTGTAGGCAGTAGGGTTGGAAAAAGAATCACATGTAGCACTGCAGTGATTTATGCAAGTGTTGTCCTACTGATGAGGATGTTTTTATTTATTTATTTATTAATGTGCATGTGTATTTCTAAAGTTGCAGAGAACTGTCTGGGCACCATAATGAGTGGATAATAATGGAATATAAATACGCTACCATTCAAAAGTTTGGGTTCACTTAGAAATGTTCTTATTTCTGAAAGAAAATGAGTTTTTTTTAAAATCAATGAAGATAACATTAAATGAATCAGAAATACAGTCTAGACATTGTTAATGTGGTAAATGACTATTCTAGCAGGAAACAGCTGATTTTTAATGGAATAGCTACATAGGGGTACAGAGGAACATTTCCAGCAACCATCACTCCCATGTGTGATTAGCTACATTGTGTTAGCTAATCGTATTGAAAGGGTAATTGATGATTAGAAAAGCCTTGTGCAATTATGCTAGCACATGAATAAAAGTGCGAGTTTTCGTGGATTCTGATTCTGAAGTAACAACCTAACAAAGTGAGAAAAGAGCTCAGCAGTGTGTTCAGTCGACCGCCTCGGACTATATATTCTGTTTGATGGTAAAATCTAGTATCCTTTAAAGAAAATATGAAGGGGCTGGACAGTAATATTACCAGCTAAATCCAGGTTACAAAATCTGACACAGAAAAGTGGAGACTATAGTCATTATATAAAATGCCAGTCAATTTGCAAGCACACCTTTTATAAACATGCAAA
Organism: Amphiprion ocellaris; assembly: GCF_022539595.1. NCBI lineage: Eukaryota > Metazoa > Chordata > Actinopteri > Pomacentridae > Amphiprion > Amphiprion ocellaris. The sequence continues at coordinate 26,441,519 of NC_072768.1, forward strand.
AGATTTGATCTCTTTTGGAGAATTCTATACAAGTAATACAAAGCAGTATGAAGTCTTCAAATGTTAAAGCATTTTTACTTTCCATTTCATTGTCTTAAAACACAATAATTAGGGCATGTGCTTAAGTTCAGACAAGTTTGCACTTAACACCCTTTAGCAGGTTTAAAAATGCTCTTTCTTTGTTTTTCCTTTGGTGACTACGAATGCTTTTATTTTTTGCCATCTTTTCCTTGCAGATCACTTCAACTTCTGCCATATCTTAGGCCGCCTTGTACCACGTTTAAGATTTTCCCACAGATTATTAATAATGCACAGATCAGAGCTACTCAAAAACTTTTAGCTCGTGTTTCTTAAAGTTGTCTGTTGTAATTTTGAGGTTTAATTTAGGACGATTGCCCTGCCGGATATTTAGTGGAATCCATTATTCTCATGTTTTTTGTGTCTCCACTATGGATAATACAGATGTTGTCTTGTGTACTTCAGATAGGATGGCATGTGAGGTTTCCCACCCAACAACTCATGCATATAGTACCATTTGTACATCAGTAGAATGGTGCAGCACTATCCTGTGTCAAATAAACTTTCCTGCAGCGCCTCTACAGTCATAGCTGTCAAGCAAAGAACCTGAAGCCTTTCTTGGTCTTCCAGATCTTGTTTTTACTTTCACAATTCTTCTTACTTGCCACTTGTTAGTGACATATTGATAAGTGGAAATTTCAAACCGGAAGTGCGTACATATCACATCAGATCAGTCAGTTGCTGAAAGGTGCCCATGGTTGGTGACTGTTTCTGCAAGGTTACAAGACTCAGAGAATTTATCAGTTCTGGGAAGGTCATCAGCTGATAATTTGACAACATTTGACAACATCTTCAACATTTGAAGAATAACTACTTTTAAATGACATTGGTTTCCTCTTTTCACATTAAAGAAATATTAACTAAATATTAGGGCTGGGGCCTTAACGAGTTAATTTCGATTAATTAAATACAGCAAAAATAACGCGTTAAAAATAATAACGCAATTAATTGCACCCTCCTCTGTTCCCTCATTTCTGGCTCACCGGTAACTCTGATGAACACTCCAGCCCAGTAGATGGCGGTAATGAACCTAAAGTCTGTTTGTAGCCATGAAGAAGAAGCACAGGAAGTACTGAGTGAAGTCAGGCACTGGTGAACAGTGAAGGAAGACGAGATTGAGCTTGTTGGGCAGAAAGCTTCCTTTTAAAAATCTTCCCGATGGCAGCTTGGATAAAAGCCTGGTTGTGTGCAAATTGTACAACAAAGAGTTTTCTGATCACTGCAGCATTTCAAGCCGACAGTATCACCTCAATGTAAAACATGTTGCTGTTAGCACCAGAGCTAACTTTAGCTACGAGTCATGCTAACGGCTGACAGTGTAGCCATCCCATAATAGACCACTTTTCTAGACAGTGCTTGAGTTTACAGAAAGTCTTAAAATGTTGAATAAAATCGCTATAATTGCACTTAGATTTGCAGTAATCTGTGAATGTAGCAGACAGATGAAAAATGCAGATAAATAGAAATGAAACATTTTTGTGGTTTAAGTTTTTACTCCGTCAAGGCTCTGCCTCCTTGGAGGAGGAATAACCTAAACAACAAAAATATCTCTTTTAACAACTTAATTATAAAATTTTTGTTTATAAAAAAGTACACTCCTATAAAAAAGAACCATCAAAATTACACCATTTATCAGACCCAGAAAAGATGAAAACAGAAAGAATCTCTGGATTTTCAACTTTCTGAAGCTCCTTGAACTACTTATGCTGATTTTATGTCATACAGTGGAAAAAACAACTAAATTCAGGCTTTAAGTCATGAAAATCACTTTTTTCTATATGTCCCATTTTCCTTTTTTAAAATAAATTTAAAATTATAAACACGTATATGTCTTTTCATTAATTCAACTGTCAACCACAATTTTATTTGAATTGAAAAACTTCACTTATTGTGTCAAATATTGCTATTTGACAAAACTGCAATTAATTGAGATTAATTAATTACAACGCCTGTAATTAATTAGATTAAATTTTTTAATCGCGTCCCACCACTACTAAATATATACACAAGCATTTGAAAGTTTGGGGTCACTCAGGCAATTCCATGTGTTCAATGAAAACTCACATTTTTTTCATATGCTAGCATAATTACACAAGGGTTTTCCAATCATCAATTAGCCTTTCAATACGATTAGCTAACACAATGTACCATTAGAACACAGGAGTGGTGGTCGCTGGAAATGTTCCTCTGTACCCCTATGTAGATATTCCATTAAAAATTCCGTTTCCAGCTAGAATAGTCATTTACCACATTAACAATGTCTAGACTGTATTTTGGATTCATTTAATGTTATCCTCATTGAAAGAAAAATGCTTTTCTTTCAAAAATAAGGACATTTCTAAGTGACCTAAAACTTTTGAATATATGCTAGTGTAGTTTGCAGTGAGGTGCCTGAACTTTTGCATGCAACTGTAGTGGTCATGTAGAGGCTATCTGCTGAGGAACCCATGAAATCAACATTCTCTACCACCTCGTTCTTTATCTGAGAGATTCAACTGTTGGTGAGTATGAGTAACGACAGAGTTCACTGTAAAACAAAGGTGATTAGGTAATCTTTTGACAATGTTTCTCCAGAGAAAGAATAAATAATAATTATTAAAGGCAGATAAAATTTATAGTCTTAGATGAATTTTGAGTAGCTGAGCACAGGTTTAATCAAAACCAAACCGTGGAAATCCTGCCCTTGTCTGGGTGTCATTAGCATAATCTCAGCATTGTCCTGGCGATTGTTTACCAGCATTAGCCTCTTGTTGAGGTGAGTTAGTAATGACTCCTGCTGACTGGCCCACCTCACCCCCCACCTGGTCCCTCCTCTCTGTTCTGGGGCCAGATGGAGGGCCCCTCTCAGGCGTGAAGGGTTTAAAGAGCTGGGCTACAGGACAGTTAATGGCACAGGTCCTTTCAGACTAGTGTTGCTCAAGGTCTCGGGGCTGTCGCTTTCACACCGTGCTCACAATGTGTTCACACAGTGGCGGTGGCACTGAATGGCAGTGCGCAGATGCAGGGAGGTCTCATCAGCCGCCGCCGCCGATGCATGTCGTGGACCTGTTGTGTGCCACTGATGAGGCTAAAAATACCCCAACTGATTCATTTCAATGAGATGGACGAAAGAGAGCATACCAGTCAGACTACATGTTTTAGGTGGTTTTCTTCAAACCACTTTTACACCACAGCTAAGCTTTGAGGAAAACATGATGATGTTTTTACAGGTTAGGGTGTATTTTTCCTACAGGTCCTTGTTATTATGGTTCCATATTCACATCTGTATAACATCAAAATCTACTGGCAAGTCAAAACTTGCTGCAGTCAAACTTACATTATTGTTATAATGGAATACAAAAATATCAAAACAATCTGCACTTTTCATTTTCTGTCACGCTACTGGTCCATATTTGCATGTGTGTCATATTATTTGACAAACATAGGAGAAAATGATGTTAAAGCTGAAGAAGGTGATTAAATGCACCAGATAACATTGTTTATTAGATAAACTTAATAATGGTTACATTTCAAAACACATAATTAGACATTGTTGCACATGTATGCTGTGTCTCTGGAAGACTGGACAGACACTTGACTATCTAAAATGAAGTTTTTCACTATTGTGAGAAACAGCAACGAATTTCCACACACCCCTCCAAAACCCTAACTATCTGCATGGATAGATCAAAGTGAGAAACTATACTTTCTGTAGTTTTAAGTGAATATTCAGAATATTCAGTCAATATTCAGATTTTTGTACAGTTCAGAAATAAATAGAAGGCAGTGGTTTTCAGAAGTCTAGTGTATAATTCCAACAAGATGGTGTTCATACCTGAAATGTGTGATCTGGCTCTCCAGCAGAGTCATCAGGCGACTTCTGATGGCCTCAAACTGCTCTTTCTCCTCCACAGTCACCGTCCCCATCCCATCCGGCCTGAGGACACAAGAAATTAAGACATGAGACAGCATTAGCTAACTTTTACCTTTAACTGATAATGGGGTATAACATATTCAGAAATGCAGCATTTTTAAAAATTTTTTTTAGGAATGCAGCATTTGTTTATTTATCAGTTACTGATGATCGGAAATCACGGCAACATAGAATGTGGCCATTTAATAAAGATGCAGTCACAAACAAAATGACCTTGTGCTGAGCACAGTCGTGTTATGCATGTGTATGTTATGTACGGATAACGAATCATGTGACCTTAATATGTAGCGGGCGGCGGGAATTGATGGGACTCAGAAACACCCCCACAGTTTAATCAATAGTTCCTTGTATCATTTCTGATGGATAAATCCAGATAAGTCTGCAGTGGTCAATTTGTAGTCAGATCGCAATATTCAGCAGGCATCTGACGTAGTGTTCGCTTGTTGTCGTAGTTACAGTGATGCCATGCCGCTATCTTGCAATGATACAGAAATCTTTCACAAATCCATGGATCCAGACTATAAGCCACATCACTGCCAAAATCAAATCACTTGGTCCTTGTCTTCATTTCTGACCTTCACTGAAAAGTTCTTCCAAATCCGTTTGTTCGTTTTTGAGTAATGTTGTTAACAGACAGACAGACAGACAGACAGATGCTGATCATCACATAACTCTGCCGTATTCCTTTGCCGAGTAAAACAGAAGAATCCAGCAGACATGAGGACTCAGAGTCACCACTTGTACTAGTGGTCTTAGTTTAACATACCAAAAAATAAAAATAAACCTTTCACCTGGTCATAATTCCTGTTGCTTCTAATTTGATGATTTTTACTTGACTGATAGTAAAGTCAACACTTTCCACAGATTATAGCTTAACAGTAGAAGTACAACTAATTAAAATGAACTCAGAAATGAGCAGTATTTCTATATTAAAAAAAGCTTAAACTATGATATGAACACATAAAAATATTCAAAATACATTTTGAAAATACAAAATACAAGTCTGTTTTAAATCTTTCATCGGTAGACAAAAAGAAAGACCTTTTCCACTATCTGAGAATCTGAAATATTCAACATGAACTGGAGAGACTGTTTCTTTGATCTGCTGTTGACATTATGTAGTTTCACATAAACACTCTCTGTCAAAAGATTCTCACTGCAAATACCAAGACATTTCTATAAGGAAGGACTCTGTACCAGCTGAAGGTCTGAAACATTCAGAAATAAAAGACTAAGCGATAAAAGCCTCAAAGAACAATGAAAAACAAAATGTGAAGCCATTGAAAACAACTCAGGCTGCTTTTTATGTCTTTGGGTTTTTTTCTCTCACTCTTGTTTTCACCAAACAAACTGATCAAGCAGCCAAACTCTCCATCATGACCTCAAAGTCAACCAATCAACCAGAGAGCTGTTTGGGCTCGTCTCCGTCCTCACAGAAAAAAAAAAAACAACCGTTAGTTGAACGCTTCATTAATGTTTTTAAAGCCTTCATTCCCTTCTTGCCTTCGTCTGAATAGGTACTCTGGTAAAAAAGGGGAAAAAATGCAATCAGTACCCAGAGCGACCAGCCTTGACTTTCCGGGCTTTTTCTGTGCAGCTGAAAGAGAAAAGCACCCTCTCCAAACGGCACTCGCGGTTGCTGGAGGGAAGAAGCGAGGAGGTTGTCTGTTAATGAGTTGTTCTTATAAAAGCCTTCACTGGTTCAGCCCCTGACCGCTACACCTCGAGTACCAACAACTCCACCGCACTCCTCATGTCGTGTTCCTGACTCTCTAAAGTTGAAAATAATAACATGAAGAGAAAGCCTGCAGAGTCTGAGAGAGAGCCATGTGAGTTGAGGATACTAAACCATCACTGATTAACATGCTATGCAGTGAAAATATTCAAATGTACTGCAGTGCTTCACTGAGGAGAAAAATCTCCTTTTCATAACAGGAAATTTAAATTAAAAATTGTTCTTAAATATATATTGAATAGCATAGAAATCATAACATTCTAAATCAAAAATTAAATTTTGAAAAATGAAATGAAATGATAATCTAAGTGTGATTCCCAGTTTTGGGGAAGTGGAGGTTGTGCAAAGGATGGATGACAAGAAGAAGTCATCATGTATTGTGTAAGAACATCACCAAAACCACTCTTCAGCTCCACTCTACTCCATTCATTCTGTAATGAGAGACAGCTTTCTATGCAAAACGGCACTTGTTAGTACAACTTATAAACCCCGTTGTTCTCTAAATTTGTCTATTCAGCAGCACCACTGCTCCCCCCAGCCTTCCCACCCCCTGTTTAACAAGCACCAGTTAATCCTGAGGAAATGGAGAGCAGAGCTGCTGGGAGAGGGGGCGTGTGTGCTCACCCATGTAAGAAGAAGCAAGACAAGTTTGCTTTCATGTTGAATGAGCTGACGGTCTGACAAATGAAGACATGAGGACTATGATCAGAGCGAGGTACTGAATGTGGGGACGGATGGAGGGACGGCCTCAGGCACCAAGCCCTCGCAGTTAACGCCAGCTGTCCTGTAATCCCTGTTGTTCATCTTCTTCAAACAATCAGTTTGCAGCTCAGAGCGAGAAAGAAAGAAAACTGATTGATCTGTTTTGCGGCTCTTGTTAATTTTTAACAAAGCAGGCTTAGTGTGAAAAGGGTAGAGCTAAATTTTTACTATTCTTAAGGAAAAAAGTTTCAGTGGTTGTACCACAACATGCTTTTATAATAAAGCAACACTAGAAGTGATTGTTTATCATTATTATTATTATTATTATTATTATTATTATTATTATTATTATTATTATTAATAATAATAATAATAATAATAATAATAATAATAATAATAATAATAATAATAATAATAATAATAATAATAATAATAATTATTATTATTATTATTATTCATTAATTCCACTAATTGTTTTCTTCCTTTTTTTAGTTTAAAAATATCAGAACAACCCAAAGCCCCTCAATATTCAGTTGGAAATTATTCTAAAATCGGAATGAGACAAAGCAGGGAATATCCATGTCAGTGCTTGAAAACCTGCTAATGTTTGGCTTTTAGGCTTGGAAAGTGACTCTATTCACTCCAGCTGGAGATCCAAATCATTTTGGAATTTTTAAAGTTTTTTTTTTTTTTTTTTGGCCTTTTGTTGACTTTATTGGACAGGTCAGTAGAGAGGCAGAAAACAAAGTAGGGAGAAGAAAAGGGGGGAAGACCTGCAGCAAAGGGCTGTGAGCTGGAATCGAACTCAGGCCGCTGCATCGCAGACTATAGCCCCTGTTCATGGGTCGCCCACTCAGCCAGCTGATCTATCTGGGTGCCCTAATCCAAACCATTTTTGATCTTTTTTTTTTTGGTTTTGTATTCATTCAAATCAGCAATAAATGCTGATCATGTGGATCATTTTATTAATAATCTCCTCCTCTGTGTACATAGATTTTTTTTAAAGATCACTCTGCAACTGTAATTTAATCCAAACCAAAAGTAAAAGATTAAAGAGTTTCCTCCTCTTGAGTGTTTTAATAACAATTTTGAACACCCTGAAAACAAACAAAAAAGAATCTTTAAAAAAAGTAAATAAATCAACCTAACACTGCTCCCTGAGGATTTCACCTTAGGTATTATATCCCTGTTTTTATATTTACATGCTTATCATGACGACAAATGCACATTTTCCCACACAGTCATGTTTTGCCCTCAGGGATGATTGTGGAGTTGTTCAAGTAAATTTTCTACTCAGTAAGGTTACATGTGTATAAACAATTTTAGCTGCATTTTTTGCTGCATTTCTATGAAAACTTTAGAATAAATGAACACAAAAGCACAGAAAAATTTCTTCTGAACAGAGTGACAGTGGTTACTCAATTCAATTCAGTGTGTAGGAAGCAGAGATAGTTTTCTCTCATCATCACAAAGAGCTAGCCAAGAGCTTTCAAATGATATTTGAAACTCAATTTTCCCCGCAAATGTCACTCACACCCTCCACTCCCCCTGAACTGAATTACAGCAGAAAACAAATCAGATGGCGAGCAAGTTGGCAGGAGGCCAAACGCAAAATGTGGCGAGCTCAGAGAAACACAACACAGTGTGGTGTTTGGTTTGGTAGCTCTCACGGCAGAGTGGGGAGCGGCAGCTTGTCGAGGCTCAGACACATTGTTGCCGCTAAATGAAGCGAGCACGTTGGAGGCAAGGATGCTGTCAGTGTTGCCCCAGGGCCGGGGGAGGTGGAAGGGAGGGGTGTCTCTGTAGGCTGAGGTTAGTGTGTTTACACTCGGTGTGGCTCAAGTGTAAACGATAAGTACCATATCCGCCTGCGGGATCCACCAAACCCTCTGGCGGTTTGGGTGCTGATATCAGTTGACAAGAGCTGTCACGAGTTGAAATCACCAAGCGGCGTGGCAGAGCACCGGGTGTGGATGCCACTTCACCTTAAGAGGTGTGGAAAAGAGATGAGGCTGAGTGGCAGGTGCTCCTGTGTGTCACCTTCCTCCTGCCCATCACCGCCTGGGAGACAGGGGGGATGTTGTTTGGAGGGCTGGGGGAAGTAAAAGCTTCTGTCACATCTTGTGTTGGTGTGGTGTAGGTGGCTCGGACAAAAGATGATCTGACCTGACAGGTAAGAAGGAGGCGAGCACCCTCCCCACGGATCTGGTAATGCTCCTTTAACCTTGATCCAGGTTCAAACGCACCCGTCTCATCAAAGCTACACAAACCTTCAGACTAGTCACAGCTTCTTCATCCTGCTCAGGTTGAGTTCTTCCATCACATCTGGCAGCATAAAATGCCCAAAGCTTAACACAGAAGGCATTAAAGGCTCAACTTACATTGTCATTTCAAGTGTTTTGGTAAGACAGACTGTAATCCAATTTTATACATTTTCTTTAACACTATTAGTGTAATTTAAATGTCACTTCAGCTGCCATTATCACAAAGGAAACCCCTGTCAATGGATACTTCAACAACAGTTACACCTGGCAGGAATATAGATTTTATACCTTACAAACATAAATGTTTCTCGGCTGTATTTACACTTATCTTTTCACATATTGGATAGCTTTCTAGCCCTAAGAGGGACACAGCACTGGGGTGCTGATTTTCCACTGTGAGCTTGTGGCTCTTTTCTTCATTCTGCTATCTTTATACACTGGTCCTATTTGTGCTGCAGCAGCTTGTATCTCAGAAGCCTAAAATTATCTTTCAGATATGTTTATGTGCTGATGTAACATGACATTTGATAAAATTAATATTTACATCTACAAGTCAAAACTAGTAGTTTTCGTTTGTTGCATAGATGTTTTGAATCTGTTATAAACCATCAATATATTTGTAAAACAATACCAAAATGTTTCTGTCGCCTTTAACCACTCCATGTGGAAACAAAGAAAGTGGCTCTTTTGAAATGCAGTTTTAACTCTAAACCTTGTAAGAAAAAAAACATGCTTGAATTTCAGATTCTTCAGGATAAATGATCATTCACGAAGGAGAGAAACAGAAGCTGTTGAACAAGTAGCGTTGAAGCATAGTGCACAGAATGGGAGGTAGTAGGATTTTGAATTAAAGGAAGCAATAGCTACTGATAAATTCTTTCACCCAAAGAAAAGCTAAAATAATTTGTTTAACCTGTGAATAAGCAGTGGAAAAGGGTGCTTTTAGAAAAAAAACAAGTATTAAGAGTAAAGCATAGAACTAAAACTTGACCATACAACTTAACAGATCATAGACCACAAACAGTTAAACGCACTGACAAGCTGACCTCACCTGTGGGAGGCTTTGACATGGCAGGAAAATATTTACATCTTAAATCAAGGTCTAACATGTTTCTGAGAGTTTTCTGAAGAAAAGCACAGTGTTAAAAACTGAACATATTGCCTTGAAGTATTAGTCAAGTACCCTCCTGTTGATCACTCCGTGTCTGTCTTTGAGCAGCCCTGTAGGGAAACTAGAGTTCTGTAATTAAGTGAGTTTTTTTTTTCACCTCTGTGCCTGCCAGCTATCCTAAACCTTTTTTTCCCCATCCACACCCACTCAGGCAGCCCAGAATGGGCATCAATTATTCAAAATGGAGCTCCAACTGACAAAAAGCCAATTCCAGTAATCAACCAAAAAAAAAAAAAAAAAAAAAAAAAAAATTATATCTGGCGATTAGCTGGAGGAGCTAATCATTATGTTTCCTAATTGACTAAATGGGTTGACAACGAGAGAAAGCACAGATATCAGTAATTATCCCAGACATGGAGCCATGCAGGGGCCTGGAGGACTGAGCGCTGTACTACAAAACAAGATTAGCGGGTTAGCGAGGTCTGATGAGCTTAAAGTCAGAGTTTTCAGTATCATGAAGGTGGCTCTCTTTAACCTGCTAGATCACCATGGTAACTGATGCTGTGGAGTTAACCTGGTCTGGAGCTGGTTATGTTCAGAGTTTTGTATTTAAACCAGCTGTAAGGAACTTCCCCCCCTTTAACCAAATCATTTCCTCCCAATTCTTGATAAGTGATTTTCAGCTGGAAAAATACACTACCAGTCAACAGTTTGGACACATTTTCTCCTTCAATGCTTTTTTATTCATTTTTTTTTTTTTTTTTTTTTTTTTTTTTACTATTTTCTACATTGCAGATAAATACTGAAGATCAACAATTTTTGTTTCCACCATAATTCCATATGTATTCTTTTATAGTTTTGGTGTCCTTTGTATTAATCTGCAATGTATAAAATAGTTAAATTAAAAGCATCAAATGAGAAGGTGTGTCCAAACTTTTGACTGATACTGTATATAATATCTGCAAAACCTGTTGAGCTATGTGTCACTAACATCACTGAATTAAGCCGTACAGTTACACTATCATACACTGTATGTGTTGTGTTGCCACAGAAATCAACACATGTTCAGATGGTGAAGCAGAAATCTCATAAATATGGTTTTTTGTTTGGTCCTGATTTCCTGTCAAGACCGTTTACACTGCCAGTACAACAGCTGATAGAACACAGAGTAGAAAACTGATTATTCTACTGGTATTTGTTCCAGAGGTTATTCAATCTGTAGCATCAATTTCACCGTGATTGGGCCAGAAATTAAATAGCTCCAGATGCATTATGCGATAGTGTCAGACCTAAATGCACTTCAAAACAATATCAAGTTCAACTATATGAAGTTTAACAGCAACATTTTTACAGTGTGAAAGGATTACGTATAATGATAAACCCTCAAAGAGCTGTCAAGTTTATAGTGAGTTTTAGCTCATTGTTTTAGCTGTCTGACCCGCACAAAGTCTAACAGTTTTGTTTTACTTTCTGAGTTTTTTTAGTGGCAGTGGGAAGCTGTTTTCAGAGATTACACAATTGGACACTAGCTAGTGTACCTAGTAAAGCATTGAGTTGCTAAAAAGCCAAATATTTCCATAGATCAAAGCCAGCACGTGGTCTGCCTGTTGAAAAAGCACAGGCTAGCTGAAAATTGTTGAAATATATAACACATAAAAGTTATTTATGTAAAAATATTTTGAAAAAAATGAAAAAAGGCATTCATGTAAAATTGTTGTCATGGCTGTTGGACTACATTTGTCTTATTATGCTCACATTTACATCTTCACGCCCATATTAGCACTATCAGTTGTTAATCATCCAAACAACGCCTCGTAATGTCTGCAGCCCAAGCTGACTGTCTGGAAGTCTGCAGAAAGCGCACTCAAGGATTCAAATAGCTGAAATGTGTACTTGGACAGCTCTCAGCAGCTCATACTTCAAAATAACACACCCACAAACTGAGCCTGCAAGTGAGTAGAAGTTAAAAAAAAAAGAGCATCTGCTCTCAGTGAAGATATACACTATATTGCCAAAAGTATTCACTCACCCATCCAAATAAACATAATCAGGTGTTCCAATCACTTCCATGGCCACAGGTGTATAAACTCAGGCACCTAGGCTGCAGACTGCTTTTACAAACATTTGTGAAAGAATGGGTCGCTCTCAGGAGCTCAGTGAATTCCAGCGTGGAACTGTGATAGGATGCCACCTGTGCAACAAATCCAGTCGTGACATTTCCTCCCTTCTAAATATTCCACAGTCAACTGTCAGCTGTATTATAAGAAAGTGGAAGTGTGTGGGAACGACAGCAACTCAGCCACCAAGTGGTAGGCCACGTAAACTGACAGAGCGGGGTCAGCTGATGCTGAGGTGCATAGTGCCAAGAGGTCACCAACTTTCTGCAGAGTCAATCGCTACAGACCTTCAAACTTCATGTGGCCTTCAGATTAGCTCAAGAACAGTGCTTCAGCAGAGAGCTTCATGGAATGGGTTTCCATGGCTGAGCAGCTGCATCCAAGCCATACATCACCAAGTGCAATGCAAAGCGTAGGATGCAGTGGTGTAAAGCATGACGCCACTGGACTCTAGAGCAGTGGAGAAGCGTTCTCTGGAGTGAAGAATCACGCTTCTCCATCTGGCAATCTGATGGACGAGTTTGGGTTTGGCAGTTGCCAGGAGAACAATACTTGTTGGACTGCAATGTGCCAAGTGTAAAGTTTGGTGGAGGGGGGATTATGGTGTGGGGTTGTTTTTCAGGAGCTGGGTTTGGCCCCTTAGTTCCAGTGAAAGGAATTCTGAATGCTTCAGCATACCAAGACATTTTGGACAATTCCATGCTCTCAACTTTGTGGGAACAGTTTGGAGCTGGCCCCTTCCTCTTCCAACATGACTGTGCACCAGTGCACAAAGCAAGGTCCATAAAGACATGGATGAAAGAGTCTGGTGTGGATGAACTTGACTGGCCTGCACAGAGTCCTGACCTCAACCTGATAGAACACCTTTGGGATGAATTAGAGCGGAGACGAGAGCCAGGCCTTCTCATCCAACATCAGTGTGTGACCTCACAAATGTGCTTCTGGAAGAATGATCAAAAATTCCCATAAACACACTCCTAAACCTTGTGGACAGCCTTCCCAGAAGAGTTGAAGCTGTTATAGCTGCAAAGGGTGGATTGACGTCATATTGAACCCTATGGATTAGGAATGGGATGTCACTTAGGTTCATATGCGAGTCAAGGCAGGTGAGCGAATACTTTTGGCAATATAGTGTAGATTAAATGAAAAGTTCAATTTCAGCTGGCAGTTAACTCGGCTGTCCAGATATTGTATTTTATATTTCTGTCCACATACAGTAAGTTATTGCACATTTGTTCAATTTGAAACAGGCCAGCAGGCAGATGGGTCCCCCCACATAAAGAGCTGGGTTCTGCTCGAGGTTTTTTTCCCTGTTAAAAGGGTGTTTTCCTTGCCACTGTCACCTTTTGGCTTGCTCTGGGGGTCAGGCATATGGGTTCTGTAAAGCGTCTCGAGACAATTTGACTGTAATTGGCACTACATAAATAAAATTGAATTGAATTGAACTGAATTTGCTATAACCGATTAGGTCAAATCAAGAGGCTGTATTTTATTCTGACGGTTTATCGTTTGTGTTTTATAGTCCATGAGGGTCCTCTAAAATTATATTGTGACTCCTGTAATGTGACATAGTTCCTACTGAATCAGTGTGAGAATCAGTGTTCAGTTTGATAAGAAAAATGAGAGAAAGAGGGCAGATTGCTTAAAAATATGGGATTATTATATGGCTTTGTGTTGATGCCTGCATGTAACATGGGATTACCACTGAAGATGCTCCAGAAAGGAGACAAAGAAAGATGTTCTGCCCAGTATTTAAATAATTTTTTCTTTGTTTACTATCATTCTTAATATATATTGAGATTTTCTGCTAATTTGAATGTACAGTAATTCCCTCTACTCTGTGAATTCAGTACAGTGACGGATAGGATTCAGCTGCCTGGCCAGAGAAATGACCAGTTGTGCTTGCCGGCATGCAAGGCTGAGTCCTGCTGCTTGGAATCACATCCTCGTATCTCTGCAGTGGTGGACAGCACCACAACAATATTGACTGCTACTACTACTGTTGCTTGTCTACCTGTTCCCATGGACATGGGAGGCGCAGAAGGCGTAGCTGTAGTGTAGCAGCGTCGGGTCGACGAGTGCGTTGTTCTTGGAATAATCCATGAGATCCTTCAGGTAGCTCAGGTGGCGGTGGCAGCCTCGAATGCCATATCGAGCACAGTACTCATCCAGGACGAACACTTGACCGGGACTGAACCAGCCCTGAAGACAAAACACATGCACACAGACATGTCACACAACTTGGAACAACTACAGCAAACTCAAAATGTTTGCACCTTAATCCTGTGTGCTAAGCCAGATTTAAAAGTCTGGTTCAGTATCATTCAGATTAATTTTGACATCTTGGTCCATACATTTCTACAGCACTGAGTATATGGACAAATAAGAAAAAGATCAGAATCGGGACTGCAGTATATTTTCAGGCCTAAAACAAGTGTTTCTTAAGAGGTTTAATACAGTTATCATATTTTAAAATGGTTTGATGCAGAATCAAAATGGTACCCTAGCAGATAAAGGATAGGTCCACATTTTCTAAAGTGTATCTTAACATCCATCCATCCATCATCTATACACCTCTTAATCTTCAAAAGGGTTGCGGAGGGCTGGAATCTATCCCAGCTGACAGGGTGAAGGCAGGGGACACCCTGGGCAAGTCACCAGTCTACCACAGGGCTACACATAGAGACAAACAATCACACTCACATTCACACCTACAGACAATTTAGAATTAACAATTAACCTCAGCATGTTTTTGGACTGTGGGAGGAACCCGGAGTACCTGGAGAAAACCGACACACGCACAGGGAGAACATGGAAACTCCATGCAGAAAGATCTTGGGAAGGCTGGGGCATGAACCAGGGATCTTCTTGCTGCAAGACAACAGTGCTAACCACCAAGCCACTTTGCAGCCCTCTATCTTAGCAATATAAATATAACAAGAAAAGCACTCAAAGAGCACAGTACTCCACCAAGCCTGCTCAGTCATTGTATAATTTCCTACTTATAAGTCCTGATAAGTCCAGCGGTTGATTTGTAGTAGGATCACAATCATGTGATCCTCAGCAGGCAGCTGACTTAGCGTTCCCTTGTTGTCATAGTTACAGTGACGCCGTGCCGCTATCTTGCAATGATACAGAAATTTTTCACAAATTCCTGCATCCAGAATATAAGCCACATCATTGCCAAAATCTAATGAGGTGGTCCTTGTGGCATTTTTGACCTTCCCTGAAAATTTCATCTAAATCCGTTATTCCGTTTTTGAGTAATGTTGCACAGTCAGATAACTCCGCCGCATTCCTTGACGGAGTAATTGTATGTATATTGAAAGGGTTATTGGTTGAAGTAGTTGTGTTCCCTGTTAACTAAGCCAGCACACAAGGACAATTACAGCAAACAGATTTTTTTTTTTATTATTAATGTATGTCAGTATTGCTGTAACAAATTTTAACCCTTTTCTTCAAAAAGAAAAAAAAACAGCTCTTGGTAAACACAAGTTTGTTCTGAACTGCACTGATGGCTGAACAACCACTTCACAGCTTTCTGTTTCTGTAGAGGAAGCAAAAGCGGGGTTGCAGGTCTGGCCTTCTGCTGAAGCTAAAGACCAGCCATGATGTTCTTGTGTTGCAGGTACATGGGCCAGACGTGGCCATCGAACAGGCCGGGGGCGTCTGGCACCGTGTAGTTCCTAGAGCACCTCCTCTTTTTGCATTCTTCATATGGGATGGAAACAAAGTAACGCTGGTTTAGCACGTCGATCAAAGGCCTGTAGCTGTAAAGCAGGAAGCCCTCCACAATGGGGATGTGAGTCTCCTCCTCCTCCTTGTGGTCGGACTTCGGGACGATCTCTGTGTCCAGGGTGTTATTAACGCCATGAGACTTCTCAAACTTCACCGGGTTCTCCAGCCATGTGTAGATCGTACTCATCATGGCATCCATGTCCAGAGCAGTGATGACATCGTACTGCTTAAAGCCATCTTCACCAACTTCAATCTGATCTTGGGGCTTGAAGAAGTCATCCTGATGGACCAAGCAGCAGTTGGGTAGGTTCTTGATCAGGCGGTTGGTGGGGGTGGTTTTCCCTCCATTGGTTACGCCGCCGATGCTGATGATGTACTTCATGTTCTCGGATTGGTCAAAGCTTGCAAAAGGGTCAAAAACGTCAACAAAAACCGCGTCGGGAGTGATCGGACGTGGAAGAAAGCTGAAAAAGAGAAGGTTGCAGTAGGAAACGTCAACTACTTGAGTCCTCCATGGCACTTGACCAATCTACACAAGCCACCTCTACCAAGCCTGTACTTCACCAATGCCAGATCCATCACAAACAAAATGGACGACCTGGAATTACAACTCGCTACATTTGAGGCTGCTGTGTTCTCATCGTTACGGAGACCTGGCTTCACACGAAGATCCCCGATGCTAGCGTGCAGATCCCAGCTGCTCTCTGCACAGCTGAGATCTGCAGATTGGACCGAGGACTCCGACAAAAGCAGAGGTGGGGGACTTTGTATCTATGTGCATGATGACTGGTGCAACAACAGCGTGATTATAGAGAGACACTGCTCCCCTGACATTGAGTACATGTCTATTAGATGCCGGCCTTATTTTCTCCCGAGAGAGACAACAGTAGTGATCATCACTGCTGTTTACATTCCACTGGATGCTAATGCTAGCACGGCGCCATCTCTCCTGCTGAACACCATAAATGAACAGCAGTGGGTCCACCCCGATGACGTTCACATTATAGCTGGAGACTTTAATAAGGCCAATTTAAAGACTGTACTCCTGAAGTTCCATCAGCACATCAAATGTCCAACCAGAGGGGAAAACACTCTAGATCAGGGGTGCCCAATACGTCGATCGTGATCTACCAGTCGATCGCAAAGGTAGTGTGGGTAGATCGCATGGCATTAAAATGTAGATGTCAGCCTATCCTCCGTCCTCACTCTGAAATTTATCACTTGATTGGCATACGGGGCAGTTGGTCTGACCAATCTGGCCTTTTCTGACACAGGTGTCACTGCGCATGCGCACATAATGGTGCGTTCTAACAAGCTAGTGAGTTAACCTCCAGTTTACGTCTTCTAAACTTAAGGGTATAAAAATGAGTGGGGGAGCTGGACCAAGTAAAAAGACAAAAACATACCACTTCCATACGGAATGGGAGGTGGACTTTTTTTTTCACTATGTCATTTTCAAAGTGCGTTTGCCTCATCTGCCAGTCTGCCATCGCTATACCGAAAAAGGGAAATGTGGAGCGGCATTTTCGGACTGTTCAAAAAAACTACGACAGTGACTTCACTCCGAAAAGCGAGCTGAGAAGGAGAAAGGTGAAGGAACTAAAATCCCAGTTGTCCGGACAGCAGTCATTTTTCTCAGAGCTAACTTCAAAGGCAAAGACAGCCACCGAAGCTTCGTTCCAGGTGAGTCACTTAATCATTAAGAATAAGAAATCCTTCCAAGATGGAGATATGGTAAAAGAAGCATTTGTTGAAGCAGCTGACTCGGTGTTCTAAGACTTTAAAAACAAAGCAGAAATACTAGCTTCAATCAGAGCTCTCCAGCTATCAAGAACTACAGTTACACAACGCATTGAAGCCATGGCCGAGGATTTGACTAAGCAACTTTGGAAGGACATCACAGATTGCGAATGTTTCTCTCCCAGTTGTGCATTTTTATTTGGATGGTGCTTACCGATATGAGCACAAAAGAGGACCTGTTAACAGTTCTGCCCATGAAAGAACACACGCAAGGAGAAGACATATTTCAGTCTTTTAAAAACTTTGAGAAAATCCAGTTCCCAGTGTGCAAAATTGTGTCCATCACCACGGATGGAGCACCTGCAATGGTTGGCCGCTCGAATGGGTTTATTGTCGAGTGCAGGGAGGACGATGCTTTCCCAGACTTCCTTAATTACCAATGCATAATACACCAACAAGCCTTTTACGCAAAAATGCTCAATATGAAAGAAATAATGGATGTGGCAACAAGGATTGCCTGTTCTATTCGCACCAGATCTCTTCAAAGATGGCTATTTCGTGCACATCTGGACAATGCTGACAGTGACCACTCTGAGTTATTGTTGCACACTGATGTCAGATGGCTTGGTCGAGGAAATCCCTGTAAAGATTTCAAGACCTCTGTTCGGAGATTAAGGTTTCTTTACCGTGATGCTAAACATGCAGAATATAACCAACTAAATGATGACCAGCAGCTGCTAGGCTTGGCATTTTTAACCAATCTGACCAACCTGTTGAATGACCTTAACGTAGAGCTGCAAGAAAAAGACAAAACTGTGATCAATATGATAAGCTCAGTTAATGCTATCAAATGAAAAAAACACAGAGCTATGCCAGGATGCTCTTTGTGGATTAAAGCTCGGTATTCAATACAATCATTCTGGACATCCTGATCAACAAACTGGACACTCTGGGCCTCCCCTCTCTCACATGCACCTGGATTAAGGATTTTTTAACCAACAGACCCCAGTCTGTGAGACTTGGTCTCCACTTTTCCTCCACCCACATACTGAGCACCGGTACACCACAGGGCTGTGTGCTGAGCCCCCTCCTGTACTGCCTCTACACCTATGACTGCAGACCAGCCCACAGAAACAACATCATCGTCAAATGTGCTGACGACACCACAGTGGTCGGTCCGATCTCAAAGGGAGACGAGACAGCCTACAGAGAGGAGGTCCAGAAACTCACAACCTGGTGTTTAGAAAGCAACCTGACACTAAACACCTCAAAGACAAAGGAGATCATCATGGACTTCAGGAGGAACAGAACCGACCCACCCCCCCTCTACATCAACGCCAAGTGGACAGAGTCCACACATTCAGGTTCCTGGGAGTCCAGATATCTGATGACCTCTCCTGGACAAACAACATCACGGCTGTCATAAAGAAGGCTCAGCAGCAGCTACACTTCCTGAGAGTCCTCAGGAAGAACAACCTGGACAGGAAGCTGCTGCTGGCCTTCTACAGCTCATCCATAGAGAGCCTGCTGATGTACTGTATTTCCACCTGGTATGGGAGCTGCACTGAGGCAGACAGAGTGAGGCTTCAGAGGACAGTCAAAGCAGCACAGTGGATTGTTGGCTGTCCTCTCCCCTCCCTCATGGACATCTACTCCACCTGGTGCCTCAGCAGAGCTCAGAACATCATCAAGGACAGTTCACATCCCGGTTCTCAGCTTTTTGATCTGTTGCCCTCTGGAAGGCATTACAGATATATTAAAGTTCGGACAAACAGACTTAAAAACAGCTTCTTTCCGAGACGCATCACCACCCTGAACTCTCACGTCTCATGTCTCACACCTAGCTAACAATATAATGTGAAATGTGCAATATACACCACTGCCTCAACACTCTGTTATTTATATTCACTCTGCTATTTATACTGTATATTTGTAAATAGACTGTTTGCACTATCTTTAAGATTTCTTTTGCACTGAAAAGGAGAAGCTCTCCAATCTCGTTATACACTGTATAATGACAATAAAGCATATTCTATTCTATTCTATTCTATTCTATTCTATTCTATTCTATTCTATTCTATTCTATTCTATTCTATTCTATTCTCTTCTATTCTATTCTATGACAGTGGGAGATGTAAACAGACTCCAACCAACACCAGTCACAAAAAACCAAACCAAACCAAACCAAAACAAAACAAACAACAAAAAAAAAAACAAACCAAAAAAACCCCCAGAAAGGTGTGAAACAGCTGGAACATCATGAGATGCTCACTAGTTCATTCATCCTGCACGTAATCACTAAATTAGGCATGAAATTTACAACGTTAATTAGGATTCCACATGGAAGGAACATTAACAAATTAGCACCTCCACTGAGCTGATGCTGCGCCCACACACACACACACACACACACACACACCTACACACACACACACACACACACACACACACACACACACACACACACACACACACACACACACACACACACACACACACACACACACACACACACACACACACACACACACACACACACACACACACACACACACACACACACACACACAGCTCCTCCTGTCTGACAGCCATGGCTCTCCGTCCAGTGACAGGTGACCCACAAGAGAAGCAGGAAAGCTGTTAAACTTTACAACAGTTTGCTTCTGTTCTGGATTATCTGCCATTTAAAAGTTGAAAAGAAAGTTTTTTTCTGATAAAATGAGAGTAGATGCACCAAATATGTATTTTAATGAAATGGAACATTTTTTTACAAACAAGATATTCTGCTGTCTAAAAAGCTGAAGTTGTGAAAGAGTTTTTGTCAGTGTAGGAACAGTAAGTGTTGCTGATAGCAGCTGTAGCTCCGGTGGTATAATTAGTTGTCCACTAATTGTTGAGTTGCCGGTTCAATCCCTCCCCATACTAAGTGTCCTTGGGCAGGATACTGAGCCTAAAGTTGCTCCCTCCTGATGGCAGTTGATCATCGTCCTGCATGGCAGCTCTGCAAGCATACATGATGTGAGTGTGTGTGAATGAGTAGCGCTGAAGTGCTGCGTGAGTGCAGCTCATTTATGAAGTGAAGAGGTCTTTTCTGAAATAAGGATGACAGCATATCTTTTTACCTTGATGCTTTTATGATTCACGTTTTGTTTTCTCTGTATAACAATTTATAATCTCCCTTGTTTTCACATTTTAAACTCAAAGAAGAAAAATTTAAATTTAGTTTAGTGCTGATGTTCATAATGGGACTGTTGGTCTAACGGTTGATCTTATAAGAAGAGTTACAATGAAAAAAACAATGAAAAACGGGTGTTTGCATGTTTTTTTTTTTAAATCTCTATCACAATACAACAACACTGCTGGAATGTTTTGCTAAACGCTGTGTTATGTGACAACACAGTCAGAATAAGCTCTGAAAAGGACTTATGTTACGCATTAACTTTAAATTCAGAAATATATTAAAGATCATTTAAGGACTTAAAACCAGACATTATTTCCAGTATTTTATTTAGTCTCCCTGACATGCTGCTTTCTGTCGGGGTTATTTGGACCTGGCAAGATTCTTCCTCTGCAGGCCTTTTAATTTCTCCCCCACCCCTCCTGCTCCTTCAGTGTATTTGTCGTCTTCTTCAGCTTCTTCTCCGTCTGTGTGCTCGAGCTATTAATATCACACCACGGAGGGAGACGGGCCTGTCGACAGGCGTGAAGCGACAAGATGTTCCTCTGTGACAAACAGATGGAGCACTCCGGTCTTGGCGCTGACCGCTCAATTAGCAGCTAACGAGCCGACTGCCTCGTTAGCTCGGTCCACCGCGGCTGCATGGAGCCTCCCTCTGAGGAGAGGCATCACCCAGGAAAGTGAACACAGCGCGGCGGCTCTGAAGCCCCGAACACCTCTGCTGACCACAGACGAGGAGCTGAGAGTAGGGTGCTGAGGATATTCAGATGTGACCTCAGGAGACTCAGGAGTCTGACGTTTTTTTGGCTCATGAAACCATTGCTTTGGTCCAAGCATCTCAACCGACAGAGCTGTCACTTTGCTACGCAGATTGACATTACATATAAAGTACTGTATTTTTGTGAGCACAGAGGCATCTTTTCTTCAAATACATCAGTATCATTGTCTCACTGAGAATCCGCAATAAAAACAAGATCTAAAGAGCACGTAAGAGTTACTGAAGCATTCAGTCCACACCACCTCCCGACTTCCAGAAATTGTGGAGCACAGAGGAGCTAAAAGGAGAACAGACAGTAGAATTTTACTGAATAAAAGTGCTTTTTATGTAGGCTCAGCAGGAAGCAATCAGGAATGTTTTCATACAGGGATTCAATGATTTTTATTGATTCCTCTCGCTACTTATTGAGGGTGAGATAAAATGAAAGCAGAAGAGTCAGGGAGAGTGTCAGCCCAACCAGTCATTACAGACACTACTATATAGTAAGTAGTTTAAACAGAGGCATAGAATGATGTGAACGTCTGTGTGGTTTAATACGTTTTTATAGAAGGGAAGATTCCAGAGTGAATTTTAAAATGAATGTCTTTGTGTGTGGGGCCATTGATTAGACGGAACAAGACATTTGAATTCATCACCTTGAGCTCTAAATAAAACTCTACTTATTAATAAGAAAAGTTAGTGTTTGATTAATAATGACAGTAACAATTAGCTGCAGCCTTTAATTAAGGCAACATTTCTCAGGGAAATTTATCTTCACGGGAAAGTTTGACATTGTTATTTCACACAAAGTGACAAAAAACAACAACAAAAACAAAAAAAACACCCACAAATGTGGGTCTCTAGGTCACCTAGTGAAGTGGAATTTTAATGAGGAAATCCTAAAGTTGATCTTTGATTCCAAACAACTGACTATAGATCCTGAGCAGGGATCTGCAGTGGGACTGCAGATCCCTGCTGACTGCTGAGACTGGAAGCCAAAGGTCTGCTCGTGTCCAGTTTTTGATGGATGCCTGTAGGTTAATATACTGCATTTCTCTCCACTTCTTACAACATGCAGTAATGTTGCAATTTGGCTTCAGGGATGTTAACTTTGGGTTTTAGTATTTCACTGTTAACTAAGGCTTATAAATGTCAAATAATGTCAGCGCCAATTGAGAAATGGTGAAAGCATTACAAAGTCTGTCCAGAAAGTGTGAGATGTGCTAAATCTCATATCTTGTTGTTTGGCCATTCATCTCTCCATGCGAACACTGCAGAGCAATCTGGACCCTCCCTCTTCTTCTTCTGCAGATTCTTGTAATTAGCATGAATGTAACTGAATCACTGGGAAGCTTCAGATTTAAAGGCACCGTGTTCATGCATAGATCTTGGTAATTACTGTCTATTAGTCTATAATGGTGGAAGCACCATAGGAAGTTGATATGGCAGCAGGACGTTTAGAGAGGTTTGAAGGAGGTGATGACACCTGCGTCTTCATTCTCCAAAAAGTGGAGAAACGGGATAAAGATGTTTCAGGGTCTAAAGAGTGAAGGCTAACAGGTAACCAGAGTGAGTAACAGTCTTGTGGATTAATGGTACATATCGGTCTTCAGATGTTGTCCAGTTCAGTGCTTATTCTCTGCAACCCCACGATCCCTTTCCTTCTGCTTCACCAGTCAGGCATTTAGGAGGGGTGGGTGGGGGGAGGGTCCTGGGATGACAACAAGCTGCTGAGGGTCAAAGTCATGTTTTTTTTTTTTTTCTGCTTAAAAAAAAAAAAAAAAAAAAAAAGAAAATTCTGCATACTGGTATATATGTTGAAAATTGTGGCAAAAGGCACCACAAAGCCACAAAATGACCGGACAAAGGACATATTTATTTGCATTTGCATGTTTCTTCTGTGCATTTTGAAGTATTGCATTATAAAACAGGACAATTCTAACAATTTTCCCCATTTTGAGAAAAAAGATATTTAACTCGCTTGAGGTAATCTTTGACTTCATTGAAAGAGAGTTAATACACTTGATGGGAGATGAAAACACCTTTTCTGAATAGGTTCTGATGTAACAAACATTTAATTCACATAACTGATCAACTGTTTCCGCTTCTGTCATTCACATTCTCAGAGAATCCTTTATTTTGGTTAAGGTAACTACGATTGGGTATTTTACAAAATCCTAATGGAGGTAATACTGCTGGTTTTATCCGCTAGGTTCACCCTAGAATAGCCCCTGAAGCTACTCTAGAGGTACACTGCCATTCAAAAGTTTGGGATCACCCAGGAAATTTCATGTTTTCCATGAAAATTCACACTTTCATTCATGTGCAAACATAATTGCACAATGGTTTTCTAATCATCAATTCACCTTTCAACACCATTAGCTAACACAATGTAGCATTAGAACACAGGAGTGATGGTTGCCGGGAATGGGCCTCTGTACCCCTATGTAAATATTCCATTAAAAAAACAGCTGTTTCCAGCTAGAATAGTCATTTACCACATTAACAATGTCAAGACTGTAGTTCTGATTCATTTAATGTTATCTTCATTAAAAAACTGATTTTCTTTCAAAAATAAGGACATTTCTAAGTGACCCCAAACTTTTGAATGG
The DNA here is from genome assembly GCF_022539595.1 of Amphiprion ocellaris. NCBI lineage: Eukaryota > Metazoa > Chordata > Actinopteri > Pomacentridae > Amphiprion > Amphiprion ocellaris. The sequence continues at coordinate 26,465,464 of NC_072768.1, forward strand.
TAGTGTAAATATGAAGGAAATATGTTTTGGATGGTTAGTAGATAAAATAACATTTTGTTTTTTGGAAAAATATAATACAATCACAACGCAAACTGGTGTTGAGAAGCTCACTGCACTGGCACATAGAAGCTTTACCTCAAGTAAACAAAACTACCTCTCAAATGTAAGAATGAAGGATAAAATGATGTCACAGTGCCAGCATCGCAGTATTTTCATTGTATTGCAAATTGCTTTGCAATGTTTTGGGGTTCCAAAAACATTTGTATTCAAGAGTGTCGTTCTCAAACTGGACTTTATATTTTAGCATCTCATCTGCACCTAAACAATACTCATTTAGTTGAATTTCAATCCATGACTAGTTAAGGATCTTGAGTACATGTGATCAGCAGGATGCTGCATTATTTGGTTAACCCTTACTTCAAACACATTTAACTGTGTTTTTGTGTTAATATGAAAATAGCAGTTTTGAATTAGTTTCATTTAAGAGCTCCCTATCACCAGTGTAACCACCTGCATTACAAATTTAACATAAAAACATTCATTATTCATCTGGAGCTCAACACTCTGTCAGTGGCTTTATTTGGTTATTTAACCCTTCGATCACCAGTGGGAACTGCACTGATCCAGTTAGCAGGACTCTGGGTCCCTGCTACAAACCAAATTTCTGCCTAATTACTGTTGTTGTTGTTGGGTTCAACTCTTTGTGAATAAAATATGACCCAGTCCATGACATGAATCCAAGCCACTTCTCAACAGATGTCCCCTATGCCGAGGCATTGGCCTTTTCTCAGAGTATTTGGTGAAAAGGGGCTCAGGTTGGAACACAAAGCCCTCGAGTTTTCACAAAAGGCTGAGGAGAGAAGAGCTGGAGGGGTGGTGTGAATGGACTGGTCTAATTGCAGAGCTGGAAGGAGTCCTGGTGAGGCAGGTAGAGAAATGAAAGAAGAACAGATGTCACTCTAGTGAACATCTCTTCATTTTGCTGCTTAAAAGATTAGAACACAACGCAGCACATGTGAGGATGAGCCGAGATCTTTCTTAGTTTGTGTTTCAGGGAGAGTTTCAGTGCCTCATGATGGCCTATACTCACTAAGAGGGGATGGTTTTGATCCAGAAAGAAATTAACTATGACAACTTAAAGTTCCTCATACATCATTTAGTACCTGTAGTATCTAGTCTTAAAGACAATCCAGATCAGATACTAGACTCTTGATTCTGATTTTCACAAAATATTGCAATATAAACTATAATGCATGGGTGACCTGGAAATAGAAAAAAAAATACAATGAATTAAAAAAGAAAACATTTAAGTTTTGAAAATAAGGTTTATCCATTTTGTTTGAAAATGATGAACTGAAATAAACACTTTCAATGAAGGATCTACAATGGGTTAAAGGAAGTCATTAGGAATGTTAATTTATGATTTCAGTGATTTTATTTGTTTCCCACTGCAGCTTTACACACAATTAGTCACAACAATAAAACCATCTGTCTAATATTGTGTAGGTTACCTTGTACCACCACAACAGCTCTAACCCATACATTTCTGGACTCCACAGACCTCTAATGGTGTTCTGTGGTATCAAGCAACGAGACAGCATTAGATTCTTTAAGTCCTGGAAGTTGTAAATTGTGGGCCTTCAAGGAGCAGACTTGTTCTCCAAGTACATCCCACAAATGCTCAATCAGATTGAGGTCTTTGGAATTTGGAGAACAAGTCAACACCTTGAACACCCCTGAATAAATTTACAGTACAGGAGGGAAACCTATCCTGCTGAAGGAGGCCACTGCATTCAGTGAAAACTTTTGCCATGAAAGGGTTCACATTGTCTGCAAGGTCTACAAGGCATCCCAAGGCATCCCAGCAGAACTTTGCCCATAGAATCTCACTGCCTCTGCCAGCTTGCCTTCTTCCCATAGTGCAGCCAGCTGCCATTTCTTCCACAGATAAACAACACACATGCACCTGGCTGTCCACATGATGTAAAAGAAAAAGTGATTTGTCCAAACAGTTTCAAATTCTTCTATAGCTATACTGAGGCTGACATGCCCACTGTAGGTCAGCATTGGCATGTGAGCAGTCTGCAGCCACACAGCCCCATAGCTGTGGGATCACATCACGGTGGCCATCCTTCACTCCCTACATTCATCAGTGAGCCATGGGCTTCCATGAGCCTGTCACCGGTTTATCAGTTTTCCTTCCTTGGAACATTTTTGGTAGGCAAACCGCAACACCCATAACGCTTGCTGTTTTGGAAATGCTCTGACCATCACAGTTTGGGCCTTGTGAAAGTAATTCACATTCTCATGCTACCTGGTTTTCCTGCCTCTAAAATATCAGCTTTAAGAACTGATGGTTCATTTGATGGCTAACATATTGCAACCCTTTGACAGGCACCATTTGAATGACATAATCAATGTAGCCTACTTCAGCTGTCCGTGGTTTTAATGCTATGGTTGATTGGTGAATGTCCACAGCAAAACATAGAAAGCTGACATTGACTTATTATTATAGATCTATTTAATAATAGCTGCCCATGGGAGTTACGCTTCATTAAAAACACAGAGGAGAAAAATATCCTATTTTACAGGACAATCTTTTTTGTGAGACAGAGTTCAAAAACGTTTTAGGAATGCTTTAAAACACTGTCTGTGTGGATTCTATAAACATGAATACTGATAAAGTTAAAATTACAGATTATGTGTGAAAACACAGAGACAAACACAAGCTAAGGTCAGTTTAAAGTAAATCGCAACTCCTTGAGAGCAAGTTCGAGTCAAATCTTTACAACCACAGGTTACCAGTTCTGAATATTATGTAATACTACTCTGCCAGTGAAAGTAGTCTTCAGAATGAAATTGCAAGTCTTGATTGGTCTTGAAATGCTGTTTTGAAAACTATACTATGTCCTCACATAGTGGTGCGTAAAAAGTGGTAAGAAACCTTTAAAGGCACAGGCTTAATAATATGAGTATTGAAGACCAGCTTGTCACTGTCTGCCTCAAGTCCAAGTCTCCCACTTGAGTCAGTCTCAGTTTTTAATGTTCCTGTTTCTGTTGTCAGACAGCAGAACATGTATAAACCTGCGACTGCATTGATATTTGCTCATAAAGGAAGTTCTGAGCAACTTTACTAAGATATTAATCAAATGTGTAGGATAACAAAGTCATTGGACACAAGGTAATATAAACAGCTTGTGTGGTGACTTAGAATACCATATAAAATGAGAGATTGCAGTGAGGGTTAGAGACGATAAAGGTATTTTTAGCCATGCCCAAACAAAAATATGTTGTTTTCTTTTTGGTTTTTTGTTGATCTTTATCTCCATTTTCCATGACTGAACTAAAAAAAAAAAAAAAAAAAGGTATTTTGGGGATTTTTTTTTTGGTTCCTTCCCACTGTCGCTAACTGCTTGCTCATAGTGAATCCAAGGACAATTTTGGATTGTTGGGTTCTCTATTCTTTTAAATTTGTACGGTCTTCATATTACTATGTGAAGTGCTATGAGATGACATATGTCATTGACATTGTGAATTGGCACTATATAATCTAGATGAATTAATTTAAAAATCAATCCTTTCGATTGAACAGAAGAAAATAAAAACATTAAGGTATATGTGAATCATATCTAACCACTTTAGGGGTTTGTGGTTTTTGTTTAGTTTCACACAACACAAAACCCCTCATTTCCTACCCCCGCCCAAACACTTATTTAGGTTTCTTCCCCTCCTCCCTCCTTCTCCTCCATTGTGCCCAGCAGTTGTCCATGAGGGTCATGTTCCTATTTGGAAAGTATTGATTAGACAGTTTAACCCCTAAATCAGTGTGAGAGAGCCCCCCAGGCTTACCATTGAGAAAGAGAGACAGCTTTTCTGTATTCTTTAAGAGTACTTTTTCTTATTTTCTATCTCCTGCTTTGAGCTTCTACAATCAATCTGTCCATGCCAGAAAATGGTTTCATATGATCTTTAAATGTTTCCAAACCCAAAGTTAACACATTAAATGTGTCATTGTACCCAACCAGCAGTCCAAAACATTCAGTTTATTGTCAAAGGAAAGGAAGAAACTAGCAAATATTCACATTTGAAAGCCTGAAATCAATACAATATTTGCCATTTTGGCTTAAAAGTGACCCTTTACATCTTGGAGGCCAGGTGTCTGATCGTTAGAGCTTATGGTGGTTCATTTTGGCCTCGCGATTGTTGGGGTGTTGATTTAGTCTGGTGATGTTCTCGTAAGTGGAAATTCCCCAAAAAATACCATGCTCTTAAGGAGGGTTGTGTAACAGTCTTGTGTCAGTTGACTAACAGATTAATCAACTAATTATTTCAGCTTAATGTGCAATGAAATAAAGCCATGATAAATACTTCTATCCTCCCTTTTGTCTTCTCCCTGTTGCTCATCGAACCATTCTTATCATTCTCATATTAATTTCAAGGCTTTTTGAACACTTTTATATGTAACTTCTATTATTTCAATCAATCAATCAATCAATCTTTATTGGTCATTGCACATTTTCATATACAACGAAATTTCATTCGAGCTGCCCTGCCAATGACAGCTCCGGCTGCTGCGCAGTGCTGCGCGCACCTTTCTTGAAGAAAAAAGAAAAAGGACATGTTGGGATCTGGGTAGGGATAGCAGAGGGTAAAAGAAAAAAAAAAGGCTCGTTGTACCAAATGAAACCTCCAATGTTGGGAAATTCAATTTGAGAAGGAACCTAAAAAAACAAACCCGGAAACAGGCAAAGCATGACGTTAGACAAGGATAGTTGGGATAAGGATATGGGGAGGTGGAGGGGGGAGCACTGCACAGTTAGCCGGTTCCTGTGCAGGTACACGGATTCCTGGCTCCTGTGTATTGTGAGGGAAGCTTGTGGAGGCAGGGGGATGGTGGATATGGGAATGTGTGTGCGAATGTTTAGCTCAGTCCTCAGTTCATGAGTCCGATGTTTGTGTATGCGTGTAGCCCATCTTCTTCCGTCTCAGACCCCCGGTGTCTCAGTTCGCGAGGGTGGGAGCGCGATAACACAGCAGGTTGCTATGGAGACGTCCTCGGTTGGCCCGGTCCAAAAGTCAACAGGTGTCCTTGGGAAAGTGGGGGGGTGTAGGAGAGCTATCTCTTGGCCATGAAACTTCCAGAGGAGTTTGTTATTGTTCCAGGGGCACCAGAATGTAATCAGTTATTCACATGTTTGGGCGGGAGAGAAGTAATTTCACCTTCTCCCTACTGCTCTCAACAATTTTAGACCTCAGCTGTAGCGATTCTCACCCTGATGGCTTCCAATCTGCGACTCAAATCAACAGTCACACCAAGCAAATTGTTCATCTTACGATTGAGTTCGTCATACCGAGAATCGGCAGCCGTGATCCATTCGTTTGCATAGACCAGCAGAGTTTGGACGTCGTTTCTGTCTGCGGTCTTCCTGATTTTCCAGAAGCTCAGGCCAGTGAACAAGCCAATTATCAGCAGGCCTGTCATCATAAATCCGAATATATAAACATCTTCCACATCTTCCATGGATAGGGGTGCCAGGCACATGATCCCCTTCCACTTCCCCCAGGCGTCGATCACGTAACCAGAGGCAAAACTCCCATCCGGACAGGTAGGCTCCCCTAGGCCTGTGCTCTTTGTGGCGACAATCTTGTCAATTGCGTTGAGAGACCAGTTAATCAATTCCATGATCGGTGTTTCGAAGGTCCAGTGCCAAGCGATCGCTCCAAGTCAGACAGATGAGACGAACATGAAGAAATGCAGCAAGCAGGGAGACATGAGGGTAGGGAGGAACAGAGATAGCGGAGCAAGGAAAAGTGCGACCGCCTCCTACGAGAGCTGAGAGCAAAATATCTACAAAATATCTGAAAACAGCTGGGGATTTTACATAAATGAACCTGATTTTGTGAGAAATTGTTGCTTTCAAATGAGCCATTTTATCTAAAAATTCATTAAAAAGAGGAGAACTTTAATAAGAGTTTCATGATTTTTCTGATGAGCTTGTTGATTTCTTGTACTTTCTGAGTGTGACTGAATATATTCATTTAAATTGCCGTGAAGTGTAGTATACTTTCATATAGACTCTAGAGACGCAACAAATAGTTGTACTCACTACGGAATAATCTGCTAGTTACTTTCCACACAGATCTTAAATAACACAAAAAAATCTTCACATGTAAAATTGGAAGCAGTCTTTTGCCATTTATAGGGTAAAGACACTCGTGTAAACATCCATCCATTATCTATACACCGCTTAATCCTCATTAAGGTCACATGGGGCTGGAGTCTATCCCAGCAGACTAAGGCTGAAGGCAGGGGACACCCTGGACAGGTCACCAGTCTATCACAGGGCTACACGTAGAGACAAACAATCACACTCAAATTCATACCTACGGACAATTTAGAATTATCAAATAACTTCAGCTTGTTTTTGGACTGTGGGAGGAAGCCAGAGAACCTGGAGAAAACCCACGCATGTACAGGGAGAACATGCAAACTCCATACAGAAAGAACCCGGGAAGTGAACCGGGGATCTTCTAGATGCAAGGTGAAAGTGCTAACCACCAAGCCACTGTGCAGCCCCTCATGTAAACAGGTTATGATTTTTTCAAAATACTTGCCAATTAATTTACTGTTGATCAGTTGACTGATTAATCAACTAATCGTTAAAGCTCCAACATAATGATCTGCTGTAAATGTACAGATACATTTCACATTCTAGACAGTTGTTTCTGCTCTACAAAACTGATGTGGCTTAGATTTCAGGTTTCTTTGATAATAATAATGAGGAACTCTCAAGTTTGTGTGAGCAGCGACAAAAGAACAGAGCATTGCCTTCAACATCACCCATCAACAGCTGGCCTGACACTTGTGACATGCTGTGGAGAATTGATAATGGCATCTCTTGATGAGAAAGTAGGAGGGTGTGTTTGTATTAACGTACCAGGCAGGAGAAGGAGTCATTCATGCGGTGCTGCAGAGTGTGTTTCTGTAAAATGGTGAACAGGGCGGCGTGATCGAAGCGACATGGAGCTGCAGAGATTAACTCCTCTACTCCTTGACGCTGAGTTGGATCCAGACCTGAGCAGGAAACAGAGAGGGAGGAAAAAGAGGTACATAACCATATCAACACACAAAAAAATCATTTGGGAAAACAAAGCTCCTGACATGAACTTTCAGTCTCAGTACATTAAGGACACACATTAGTACCAGTTGTTATCAAATGAGGAAAAAATACGAGCTCCAAAATTAACCAAGAAATATTTAACTCTAAGGGCTGCACAGCGGCTCGGTGGTTAGCACTTTCACCTTGCAGCTAGAAGATCCCCAGTTCACATCCTGATCTTTCTGCATGGAGTTTGCATGTTCTCTCTGTGCATGCATGGGTTTTCTCTGGGTACTCTGGCTTCCTCGCACAGTCCAAAAACATGCTCAGATGAATTGGTGATTCTAAAATTGTCTGTAGATGTGAATGTGAGTGTGATTGTGTCTATATGTAGCCCTGTGATAGACTGGTGATCTGTCCAGGGTGTCCCCTGCCTTCAGCCTTAGTCTGCTGGGATAGACTCCAGCCCCATGTGACCTTAATGAGGATTAAGCGGTGTATAGATAATGGGGGACTATTTAACTCTTGTAGATATATGACAGTGAGCAGCAATGTGGCAGCCAGGTTACAATTAAGAAATTTAGAAAAGATGATTTAAAAGTAAAAATTAGGTTTGAATTCATCTGGTATCATGTTGCCTGCCTGCTAGAATGGTTCCTGTTCAATTAGTTTAGGCTGTCTAAATAATACACAGCATGAGCTTTCCGAACTGTATGCAGGTAGTGCATTTGCAGTAGAGTCCCTATATTTGAGGCTATGCCATGTAGAATCAAACTAGAGTTGAGTTCATCTTCATGGGAAGCCGTGTTTGCAGGAAGGAGGGGTGAAAGTGTCATAAAGTACAGTAAATAAACAACTGCATAGATTTCTTTGCATGGTCCTGTCAGTGAAACCACAGCTAAAGAGGTGATACATAAATGTGTTCACATTCACAATCATTCACGCCTCAGCAGTGAACTGAAGTGTAAACACATACAGACTACATTGGCAATGCCAGTTCTCAGTGCTGTGGTTAATGGTTCCCACCTCAGTTGGCTACAGATCCTCTGTGAAGCTGTCAGTACTCCCAGCTGACACAAAACACTCGCCAACATGGACGACATGTGAGGAAAACACTGGAAGTCACTCAGAGTGGAAAAACCAGCCAGGAAGACAACAACGATACGCCACATGTTGAAAGACCGCAAAAACACACAACATTTTGTGAAAAGTTGTTCCAGATAGTACAGTCAACACTAGAACAGCACTTAGAGAGCACAGTACTCTGCAAATGTTCATTCCCCCATATGGCATTGTCCAAAATGCAGCTTTTATTTATTTATTTTTTTTATAAGCCACATCACTGCCAAAATCTAAACACTTGGTCCTTGTGTCATTTCTGACCTTTCCTGAACATTTCACCTAAATCCGTTTGTCCGTTTTTGAGTAATGTTGCTAACAGACAGACCAAAGTTGATTGTCACATAACTCCACCGCGTTTCCTGGTGGAGTAACAAACGGTACTGTATCTGTGCCTGGCATTGCCCATAAATACCTCTGTTTGGTGGGACACATAAGCATGCAATCAGTTCAAAATACACTAATCACATTTGTTTTCTCCAAAAACACTAGATTTACTGTACAGTGCAATACATTTATGGTCTATCATTTAATGTGTCTAAATGCAGTATATACATCTGTTCACTATGTGCCGTTAAAAATATCATCATGGATATTCCAGTGGAAGCTTTGATCTGAATTGTGTACTAGCCAGTAAGGTCAAATGACTTGCTACCAGTGCTTTATTAGGTCAGGGTTTCAACTACATAATACTGTTGTTCCCAAATGGTGTTTGCTCATTCATATGTCATCATTAGGTCAAGTGATAACAAAGATTGTTTTTAGAATTGGTTTAGTAATGTCACAGCTGTAATTTAAAACAAAAAACAAAAAAAACCAACAGAAGGGAGCTGGCAGGAAAGGCGGGAAAAATAAAAGTAATGATAGAAGTTTCACCTCATAGTTGAACACAGCTGAAAATGTTTCGTCCCTCTCTCAATACTTTAGACCTAAGCCCATTGGTTCCTACCATAGACTGCATAGATGGACGTGGCCACCACGACGTCACCCACTGGTTTGTGCCCTCAGGTTTAAAGTAATGGTGCTGGCATTTTGCTTTTAGCATGGTGGTCCTTTGAAACTGGACATAACAAGTGAGCCGTGGATCTGACTGGACAACCAGAAGGTACAATGGATGGTCAAAAAGAAGCCCTGCTCTAAAACATAATGTGCTTCATCATCTGTTTTACTCTAAATGGGACCATAACTTACTGAATGAACATCATGCTGTATTCAAAAAGTCTTGAAATCAGTCTTTAAGACTATAAACTCATTAGGAAAATGTTTACTTAGGTTATAGATCGAAGAAGAACTAAGATCATTTTCTCATAGACTTCTCTACAGTTGGCCATCTTTTGGCAAGAAGAGGAGTTGCCCCCTGTTGGCTTTCAGAAAGAATGCAGGTTCAAGGCACATCTGGATGGATTTCATTGTTCACTTGCAAAGGCCATGTTCATTTTTTGCAGTCTATAGTTCCTCCTGAACATGTAAATATTTAAAAACAGCTCAGGAATAGAATTTTTTTTTTTTTTTTTTTTTTTTTTTTGCCAATGCTCAGTAATTTTGTTGCGAATCAAAAACAAAATAAGTGACTCAAACAGGATACCACTGTGCTTATGTAAGAGACTATTTTCTGTAGTGGAATCATATATACACTACCGTTCAAAAATTTGGGGTCACCCAGGAAATTTTACATTTTCCATGAAAACTCACACTTTCATTCATGTGCTAACATAACTGCATAAGGGTTTTCTAATCATCAGTTATCCTTTCAACACCATTAGCTAACACAATGTAGCATTAGAACACAGGACTGATGGTTGCTGGAAATGTTCCTCTGTACCCCTATGGAGATATTCCATTAAAAATCAGCCCTTTCCAGCTAGAATAGTCATTTACCACATTAACAATGTCCAGACTGGCAGTATATTTAGTCAAGTCAGTATTTATGTATTACAGAGCCCAGAACGTCACAAATCACAAATTTCTCAAGGGACTTTATAGTCTGCACAGCAGACAACACCCACTGTCTCTAGACCCTCAATACAGATAAGCTGCAAAAAAATAAAGGAAAAATCTCACAAGTGCAACTAAGCAGGGATCACTCTTTCAGGAAGCTATATGTGAAAAAGCTGAGAAAAGCCACATAGATTTACAACACGGTCAACTGAGACAACTAAATTACTGATGGTAAACTTGCAGCAATTTCCACATTTGGTGTTTTCCAGTAGGCATTTGTGGCAGCAGTGGAGTGATGTTGGCCCGTATGTGTTACTGTGTCAAAATAAACTGCAAAAGTAAAGTAATAACAAGTAGCAAGCTCTGGATATATGGGAAATTCCAATTAAGAGAATACATTCATTGTTGATTTGGTTCTGCACATGAGATTTGCCACGTATAAGAAAAGAGTATCAGTATCAGTTTGACATTGAATAAAACTGTAATGAATAGTAATTAAATATTTTTGGTCAGCAGCACAGATACTTTGAACTCTTTTCTGCTTGAACATGCAGCGCCTGGAGTAACAGACAACAACAAGGCTTCGGGGTCAGTGACAGACAAATCAACAGAACACAGAAAAATAAAAGAAGCCGAAGAGGCACAGGGCGTCCCGGCCTGAGCAAACCTGGGTTCATTTCCAGTCCTTTCAGGCCTTCCTGTTAATGGCTCCATCAAATGAAAAGCCTAACACTCTCCACTCTGCCTTCATTGTGGGAGTACATTTCGGGATGGGAAGTTTCTGAGCGTGACACATGGCCCCACAAAAGACCACGGCTTGCTGAAGAATGCCAGTGCTGTTTCCCCGCCTGCGACGCCTGCGGCCTCGTGCCCGAGACGAGCATTAGTGATCGCTTTTTATTAACGCTGCCATTTTGTTTTTGTGTGAACGCAGAGAAGCCTGCGAGGACTCTCAGATATATGTGTTTCCCCCCCTCCTCCCTCCTTCCTTTGTCACTTTTGTCCAAAAGAGAAAAAAAGACAGCAAAGTGAAATCTCCACAATCAACTTCCAATCGACGCTCCTCTGCTTTTCTTCCCATCTTCTTTTCTTTTGATTCTCCCACTTTTCTGTCTATGGCTGCCCTGTGGCTCCTGTGGCCTGCTTTCCCTCTGTCTAATTCCGATGTAGGTCATTTTACATTCGTTACTTCCAAAACACAGGATTGTCCTTAATGTAATTTACTGAAAAGACGGGGAATGAAGGAGGCGACTCTAAAGAAAACGAGACAAAGAGATATAGATTAGTGCTGATAATAAGAGAAGGGGGGAGGGGAAGTATTGATTGGGGGACAAACAGCGGAGGAGTGATGTTGATCCGTGTCAAGTCCAACTTTCAGCTATTATCTGCAGGGTGTGGGAGTGGGGGGAGGTGTGTGTATGAATGAGTGTGTGTGGCAGAAAATATGGATAGATGTCACTGCTCCTGGCACAGATGGTGCTTTTGGTCCAGGCTCTCTGCAGGTTTGTTCTCTCTGTAATTTCAGAACAGTTTCTCATCACTGTGAAGCCTGGCGTGCTCATAGACTTTGTTTCTGATAGCTTTGGTAAACATGACGGAACACACACACACACACACACACACACACACACACACACACACACACACACACACACACACACACACACACACACACACACACACACACACACACACACACACAAAAGTAAATCTCTTGCTTATACTGAGTTGTAATCCTTAGAATAGGTTCACTAGACTTCAGTCAGAAATACCATAGAGCAGCAACTGCTGTAGCTGTTTACAGTGCAGTCAAACAAACTATTATGCTTCTATTGAAGTTAAAGGCCCACATTATTTATTTGACCAATAGGTTTCTAATCGCTGGAAACATAACGTATGCCACACATAACCAAGTGACAAAGAGTGATAAAACATCGTGTTAGATATTGGAAGGAGGTTGGAAGGCTTCCCTGTTAAAACTGATCTTCAGTTTCCTTCACAGGTCCTCAATGGTTTCAGGTCTGGGCTCAGGCTGGGTCACTCCAAGATGGTGATATTGTTCCTGCAAAACCACTTCTGGACCACTTCAGCTGCATGTTTCTGATTGTTGTCAGTGAGGGAAGTGAACCGGGGGTCTTCCGGGGAGGCCAGTGCTTCTCAAGGTTAGGTTTTGCTGCAGATTGCCTGATGTTTTCCTCCATAATCATAATGTCAATATCTTTTCTCATGATGCTGTTCACTCTGACAAAGTTGTCTGGTCCATCAGCTGAAAAACTCCCCAACTGACTGTGGGAATAGCATTCTTTAGGTTGAATGCTTCACCTTTCTTTCGCCAAAAGAGATCCTGTGACCAAACAATTCCTTTTTCATCATATCAACTCTGTTTTCATCTTATCAGACCGCAGAATTGATGATCAAAAACTTTCTTCTTTATCCAGGTGAGCTCTTGCAAGTCTTTAGTGCCTGTCTTGGACAAGCAGAGTCTTCCTTGGGTGGCGGACATGAGTCTTGATCAAAGATGCTGGTACCAGAACGGTTCACATTCACGAAGATGGTCTTGCTGATTCTTTCTTCTCTGCCTCTACCATTCTTGTCAGTGCAGGGGTTACTTTTAGCATTGTACCACAAAGTTTGAGAATTTTCACACTGGGAAAACTCCTCGTCCTTTATGGTGCTTTCCACTGTGGCCACTGGTAATATCTCTTCATGGTGTTTCTCCATCTTATGAGCAGCCACAGTATGCAACTCTCTCTGAAAGAAGGACCCTAAGAGCAGTTGACTAAACTCTCCGTTTTTGACTGTGACTTGTAATTAACCAGTAACTGACCTACTGGATCAGCTGTTCTCAATTTATTGTGTTTTAGAATGCTAAAAGACAGACAACACGTTCTGTCAAACGTTTTTTGTATTATTAACATGTCTAACACAATTTTTGTCATTTCCAGCCAGAAGAAACCAATTGGTCAAATAAAAATTCACTATAAATGAAAAGATGGCAATGTTGTAAACAATGTGGGCTCTAACTGTAGGTAAAAATGTGCAACCACTCTAAATGATAGATGTAGTTTCTCAAAAGCAACAAAAAAGTTAACATTGGGGAACATACTGCATTTTTCCCATCAATCCTTGCAAGTTTGGGGATATTTAAGATATTTAGGACTAATGATATGTAAGACTTGTTAAAACCTTTTTTAAGACTTTACATTAATGAAAGTAGTGCAGTGTCCTTTTGCAATGCATTGTTGTTGGCATCAGTGACGTTATTATGCCACTGAGCAGCCTGATCCCATGCACTCACTGACTGCTGTTTAACGTTTATGTTTTTATATTTTTTTGAAAACAGCTTACAACTTCACCCTCAGGACTGCACTTCCTTATGTCTCCAGCCATACACCCATGTGTGAAGGAGATTGGATAAATGGTTACCGAGAAAAGTAAAGGACAGATACATCCACACACCCACCTAGACTCCTTAATTTATTAGTGACATGGAAAACAGTATGCAAATTCAAGAAAATTATATTTACAAGAAACTCAATTTATTTCAAATTCTAAATGTAATTTGTTCTATGCTTCTTGTCTGGAGCCTTTGCTAAACATTTAGCATGCTTTCTTGAAAAATATGCAGCTGTACAGCACATTCAGTTCAGATTTTTGAAAATCAGATTCACAGAAATACTAAACATTTTCCTTTCCCTGGAGATGCACTACTGTTCAAAAGTTTGGGGTCACTTAGAAATGTCCTTATTATTGAGAGAAAAGCATTTTTTTTCAATGAAGATAACATTAAATGAATCAGAAATACAGTCTAGACATTGTTAATGTGGTAAATGACTATTTTTGCTGGAAACCACTGATTTTTAATGGAATATCTACATGTGGTACAGAGGCCCATTTCCAGCAACCATCAGATCTGTGTTGTAATGGTACATTGTGTTAGCTAATGGTGGTGAAAGGCTAATTCATGATTAGAAAACCCTTATGCAATTATGTTAGCACATGAATCAAAGTGTGAGTTTTCATGGTAAACATGAAATTGTCTTGGTGACCCCAACTGTTTGAATGCTAGTGTATCTGTCATCTGTCTGTATCTGTTGTTTAGAGACATCCTGTCGGCATTTTTTGACAGATTGCCAAATGGGGCACGTTCAATGAAGAGTCTACCTGGTACTAATATGATTAAAATGGGTCCAGGGCTGTTGGGTTTCATTTCTGTTGATCACATTTGGTAGAGCTGCAGATGAGAGATTTTAGAAACAGGTTCAATAACGTTATGGTGCCCTTGAACAATGGTTATAAGTCTGTTTGTCTCTCTCTCGACAGTTTTAATTGTGAAGAAGTAAAAGTGCCAGTTTTTGCTGGAGTTCACCATGTCTCACTCCAACCTGATGAAAGTGATCTATTGTATCTGAAAAATCCCAGTGTCTCTTAGCCATAGTGTCTGAAGGTTGATCATTTTGGCTTTGACTTACAGTTGCAGAGTCGTTATTGTCTGAATTTGGGCACATTTTCTTAAGTGGAAAGTTATAAAAAAAAAAAACAGCTTCAGGCTTAAAGGCTTAATGTTAAAACACAAAAGAAAAGCGATGTTTTACCATATAAATTTAAATATTTCATAGTAACTTTTTAGGGCTATTAATGTCATGCAGGAAGTACCCCAGTCAGGTTTTATTATTAAGCTGCTGTTCTCAAATCAACGTTTTTGTTTAAACATTTAAAATTTTCCTAAACCAGAATATGTAAACACACACTGTAGGTTTTATCAGCTGACAGAACTGAGCTGGTTTAAGACTCATCAACTGTGTTTTAAATGTATTTAATGTGCTGTCACTGCTACTTACATGATTCTGTGTCTGGCTGCAAAGTACAGAACAGAGTGGATCAGATCAGAGGTAATTAAAAAAATATCTGTAATCAGTCGAACAGTCATGGTGTGTGTTCAGGTTTTTGGTTCTGGTAGGTTTTACTGCACATGGAAATGAAGCTGAGTGCAATGTGTCATTATTTAAGTCAGCACACTGGGCTGAAAAATACAAGTTTGAAATCCATCCATATCTATACACTGCTTTATCCTCATTAGGGTCGCAGGGGCCTGGAGTCTATCCCAGCTGACTTAGGGTGAAGGCAGGGGACACCCTAGACAGGTCACCAGTCTATCACAGGGCTACACATGGAGAGAAACAATAATACTCACATTCATACCTACGGACAATTTAGAATTATCAATTAACCTGAGCAAGTTTTTGAACTGTAGGAGGAAGCCAGAGTACTGGGAGAAAAGCCATGCATGGAGAGGGAGAACATGGAAACTCCATGCAGAAACATCCCAAGAAGGCTGGGACGCGAACTGGGGATCTTCTAGCTGCAAGGCGGAAGTGCTAACTGTTATAACCTTGAAACAATAATGCACACACACTTGGTAACAGTTTTTTAGTAAACGCTCACTCATTCACAGTATATACCGGCGGGAACCCAAAGGTGCGTTCCCCATCATAACGGGTCCTGGTGGAGAACACTTAGCTGACATCAAGGTTCCAGGGTACATCCCAAACTGTGACACAATCACTCTCCATAACACTAACCACCAAGCCACTGTGCAGCCTCAAGTTTAAAATGTTAAAAAAAAAAACTCAAGATGTGGAGTTAGACAAAATGAGCTTTCAGCAGCTTCCTTTTCATCTCTGTTGCAGGCTGATGGTCCCAGGCTAAATTAGCTGTTACTTGAATAACACATCCAGACTGTCTGAATTCCAGCCATAAAATGGGTAATATATGCAGCAGGTTTTGACAAGAAATTTCAAATACGAAAAGACCTGTGGTAATGCAGAATCCAGCCGTCTTCAGTCTGATCTGTATAATACAAGTAGTTTTCAACATGTGTATTGCCTATATCTTTGTCTCATCATCACACAATCTATGAGGATGTTTGAGTATTGAGGATAGTGTGTGTGGTTGTTTGTGGTGAGGTGGGATAGAGGGGGTAGTTTTCTCCACTCGATCTCTCCATATCCATCTGGTCTGGGCTCCGCGGATAGCGTCACAGCAACAGTCACATCTATGTGACATCCTGCTCTGAAAGGTGGTGGCGGCCGCTGATGGCAGGTTATTGATGCACACTAAGAGGAGGAGGACGGAGAGCGTTTCAGTTTCAGGTGCACAAGGCTGAGAGATGTGACATGATCTGCCTGTCGGAGCGGAGCAGCGCTGATGATGTCAGTGCAACCTGAGATGAAGATGCAGACGGACAAGTCCATCAGCCTCCATCTGGCTGAGCGACGCTTTTACCATACAGAGGTCAAACCAAAAAATTTGACTTGGAGAAAAGTTTAAAAGGAGCACACGAACGCATCCTCAGCTGTATTTGAGAGAGTGGCTGAAGCCCCCAAGAGGTTAAGATGAATGGACAGTTCGGACGTCTCTCCTCAAGATCATCTTCATTGTCAAACTGACCACCTGCTTTTCCAAATACACAAATGACAGGTGTAAACATCTCTGAAAACACCTTCAGGAGCCAGTCTGGACCACCAACAGCCCCGTCTGTTCATACTCAGGACGGACGTCACTGCCGATGTGATAAAAGCGGACTTCAGGTTAAAGGTCGCAGCCAAACATCCCCACAACTCCAGACGATTTCCACTTGTTTGGACTTTATTTGTGAGTCGTAGTCCATTTCATTCATTCATCAATTTTAAATGATGCCTGCTGGAGTTTCTTTAGCATATTTGCACTTTACTGTCCTTTTCTATAGAGTTTTCACTTTGAAGGCAAGAACATCACGAAGGCCAGCTGCTTAAATCTGCTTACAAAGAACCCAAACTTCCCTTACATCAAGTAAACCCAAGTACATCAGGTTGAAAGTCAGATTTTTCTGTATGGAGTCAAATTACTTTCTTCTTTATAATTTGCTGCTTCACATCTCATTTCTCCAACTGAGCTTCCCTTCTTTTTATGTAGTGGCATCTAACTTTTCTGTCAAATATAGAATGTACAGAAATTTGTGTATGAACAGAGCACAGAAAACTAGATTTTTAACTGGCTTCGTGCATTTTTATTAAAAAGCGAATAGTAATGAAAGGCATATTTGTCAGAGAAAATTTTTTTGACCACTAATGTTCCCAAGTTGTTATTAGTATTCCTGATGATCCCAAGGTGCAAAGCAAGACCTGAGGCATCAGAGCACCAATACAGACATGCAAATAGTCTACCATGTACACTGCAATGAAATTTCAGAAGCATGGATGCCAGTTTTCAAGTGCAGGTGATATACCTGTTGGCAAGGAAAACATACCTTTGGATCTGTTGTGTTTGCATGGTAGTATATGGAAACACTACATTAAACACACGTGGGCACAAATTTAAAAGACACTTAACAGTGGGATGAAAAACCCTGTTTCTTCTGAGAAGAGGATTGACACAGTAACACTGGTTTCACTGATGTGTGGCTCTTCCAGAAGGTTAAACTGCTACTAAACTGATTACAAATATAGTCAGTGGTGTGTCCTAAAATGGCCAACATATGAAGAATGAGTTTAGCCCAATCAAACCTGCAGTCTATCCCAGCTGACTTATGGTAAAGGCAGGGAACACCCTGGACAGGTTACCAGTCTATCGCAGGGCCCCATATTGTATATATGCTTACACACTGGTCCATATTTGCTCTTTTGCATATATTTTGGTCGTATCTATTTTTAGTCTGTGTTCAATAGTGCTTTATTTAGTTTATTTTTAATACTGCTATATGGAGAGTGCTAAACTGGTATTCACTATTTTTATAACAGTGACAACAAGACAAGTTGTATGAATTCTGATGGATGAAATCTTTAAAAAATTTGTGGTCTGCAGCAATTGATTTGTAGTAGGAATGCAATCATGTGATCATCAGATGGGCAGCTAATGTAGTGTTCACTTGTAGTCATAGTTACAGTGACGATATGCTGCTATCTTGCAATGATACAGAGATCTTTAACAAACCCATGGATCCAGACAAAAAGCTGCACCCAAAATTGAATCAATTGGTCCTTGTGTCATTTCTGACCTTCCCTTAAAATTTCATCCAAATCTGATACTCAGTTTTTGAGTAATGTTGCTAACAGACAGACAAACCAATGCCAATTGTCACATAACTCTGCCACACTCCTTGGTGGAGTAATAAAGACCTATTTTATTCATAAAAAGACTAACAATCAAGCATGCTGCACAGGGGGAACATGCAAACACTACACAGAAAGAGCCAATAGTGCTAACCACTGCTCCACCATGCCGCGACTAAAATAAATAAATAAATAAATAAAATAGAAAAATATTGAAATGCATAACACTTTATTTTTCTGAATAGTTTCCAAAACACATTTCATACATATATCATAATATTTATTTTGACAGTGTCAGGTATGGGGTAATATTCTTTTTAGAATTTGCCATTACATAACCATCTGTGGAGATTCTGCCACAACCAAGTGGAGACATGAAAAATAATATTCATGTTGAATCCAACATTTCATAAACTTTAGCTTCTTCATTTCAGTTAATAACTGGGATCCTAAAGCCATCCTTGGAGACGTCGACAGCAGACAGAAGAAATGGAATCCAGTGGACACTGTTTGACCAGCTAGATAATCTGGACTTTGCAGACGATCTGGCCCTGCTCTCCCACAGTCACCAGCAGATGCAGGACAAGACAACAGAATTGGCAGCCATCTCAGCACAAGTTGGCATCAAGATCCACGAAGGCAAGACCAAGATCCTCAAGATCAACACAGCAAATGAGGACCCAGTCACACTGCACGGGAGTGAGCTGGAAGAGGTAGAGGCCTTCACATACCTGGGCAGCGTCATTGACAAGCAGGGCGGCACAGACGCACATGTCAGAGCAAGAATCGACAAGGCGAGGGCAGCATACTTGCAGCTGAGGAACATCTGGGGCTCCAAGATGGTGTCAACAAGCACACAGATCTGGCTGTTCAACTCTAATGTCAAGTCAGTCCTACTGTATGGAGCAGAGACATGGAGGACAACAAAGACCACCATCAGGAAAGTGCAGACGTTCATCAACAGCTGCCTGAGAAGGATCCTCCAGATATGTTGGCCCGACACCATCAGCAATGCAGACCTGTGGCAGTGTACCAACCAGCTGCCAGCTGAGGATGAGATCCGGCGCAGAAGATGGGGATGGATTGGGCACACCCTGAGGAAGCCAGCCAGTAACACCACAAGGCAAGCACTCAAGTGGATCCCCCAAGGGAAGCGGAAGAGAGGAAGGCCAAGAAACACCTGGCGACAAGACCTCGATGCTGACATCAGGAAGATGGAAAAGACCTGGAGACAGCTGGAGAGAGCAGCCCAGGACAGAGCATTCTGGCAGTGTTGTTGGCGGTCTATGCTCCAGGAGGAGCGATGGGCCTAACTACTAACTAAAGCCATCCTATCAGAGCACAACTGTAAACAGTCACACTGGTGTGGCACAATAGACAATAATAAATTCTGGGATACACTTTTGTGTGACTACGCAATTAAGTCGTGTTAGGAAGTGTGCATCAAGTGTGGGTTAAAGGTGGAGTCACTGATTTTATAGAAAGATATTATTTAGCTAGTAATTATATGAAGATAGCTAGCATCAGCCCCTACTGCCCCCTCCATCTCCCTTTTCCTGAGTCCTGAAAATGCAAGCTTCAAAGTAGAAACCCACTGCAACAAAGACTGTCATCATTTGTGTAAGGACACAAGTTCAAAAACCTGTGATTACTGCAACAAAACTGAGAAAAACTGTGATTTCAAATCAGCCTGCTGTGAAGACCAGAATTTTCTCAGTTTATGATCTATGGACTGTGTCTACCCACATGTCTGCACCATAGCTCCATATGGAAAAGAATTGCTAAAGGAATGAAAACTCAGATTGTGCAGCTTTAAAAATTTGGAAGAGGATTTAAGAATGTCCTGACCAACTAAATACCAGCGGGATGTTGCAGCAGTAACCAAAAGGTATAGAATGAGTTATAGTACCATTGATCAAAGCTGCAGTGGCCATTCTAGAGTTCTACTGTGAACAGTACACTACTTTCACAAAAACAGATGGGCAAGTGCTTCATCGATATCAATGAAAATCTGAGTGTCTGTGACAGCTCAAACAGGAACCAGTGTGTGGTTGTGTGTATTGCAAACCTCTATGGAGGTCTTACAAAAAAAAAAATACCCTTGCTTGAAGCAGCACAAAACTGCAAGAGTAAACTTTGCTAAAAGGCTGGAAAAGATGCCTGATGAAAATCAGGAGCACATTCTTTGGTCAGGAAGATCAGACCTTCTTGTCTGAACCTGCATCAAATGCCTGGTCCAGCCTCTCATAACATCACACATCGAATACAACAACTCCTTACTAGCAGGCCTCCACACATGCATGATCAAACCTCTGCAGATGATCCAGAATGCAGCAGCATGTCTGGTTTTCAATTAGCCAAAAACAGAACATCACCCGGCTGTTCAGATTGCTTCACTTCCAGTTACTGCCTGCATAAAATTCAAAACTCTGACACTTGCATTCAAAACTACAATGAAAACAGCTCCCTCCTACCTGAACTCTTTATTCAGGTCTACACTCCCTCCCTCTCACTATGCTTGGCCAACAAAAGGCGCCTGATACAACCATCACAACAGAGCTGGTCGATAGCTAGACTCTTCTCCTCTGTGGTTCCCCGGTGGTGGAGCAAGTTACCAAACTCAGTTCGATCTGCAGAGTCTCTCTCAGTCTTTAAGAAAAGACTACAGATGTTTTCACCTGACAGACTGCAAAAAAAAATAAAATAAATAATAATAATAATAATCCTATTATGTCTGCACTGCCTGTAGACACCATGGTCCTGTTATCACATGTGAACTTGTTTTATGGCTCTTATCCAGGTTGTGTGTTTCTCCTGGCTAGATCTATACTTGTGTTGTATCTAATCCCAGATGTACGTCACTTTGGATAAAAATGTCTGCTAAATGAACTGCTAGAACTGTAGATGAGATTGAGATAAATGTGTTAAGCTCAGATGGGGTCCAGCGTATTTGGGATATACGTGATCAGGATGACCACAGTGAATGCATAGTCTTGACAGTGAAGCATGAAGGTGAACATGTGATGATGTGGTTAAGGGCAAAAGCACACTACCAAAATCACACAAGAGTTTCTAAAGAAGAAAAAAGAGAAACTATGACCTGACTAAGTTTATTGCCTGAGTTGAAATCAACAGAACACCTTTGAGGTATTTTATAGAGAGCAACATGATCTTTCCAGGAAAGAGCTGCTGAAAAAGAAAAGTCTGGAGAATGGCAGAAGATCATTTCAGAAATGTTGTACTCACCTCGGGTCTGTCATTAAAAACGCAGATGGACATATGAAGTATCAAAACATAAAAGATCTGACTCATAGTAAGAAAAGTATATTTGTTACATCAAGTTCCTACTTTGGGATGTGTGTTATAAAGTAAATCTTATCTTATAGTTTTTATTTTTATACCAGAGCAAAAGGCATATTGTTCTATTTAGAAGTGATGCAAATACTGTGAAACAGTTTTGAATCATTTGATACCTACATGTGGATGCAGCTGTTAAACAAAAGGACTAGCTGATCCCTGAAAAGAGAAAGTGAGGAGGTACAGCACAGAATCCATTCAGCAGAGCAACAACAATAACCATCAGCAGCCAGGTATGTGTGAGCCTCTGACATGACTTCCACGTGTAAACAGCTTCATTATTAGCCTTCACACACTGGTCGATAAAATGTGATACCGCTGCCTGCTCAGTTCCAAAGACATGGAGCTGAAAACAGTCCTGAGCTGGAGACAAACAAAAGAACGATGCTGTGCCTCTGCTTTCATTGTCTCACCTGTTTGCCCAGAACTGTTAACCTTCAAACGAAGAATAAAAACGTCTTGTCTGTGTAAGAAAATGCAGTTATTTCACAAAGTCAAGGCAGCAGACTTGTGATTTTATTACTGGTAATAACTTGCCTATGTGGCCCAGTGTGTGGTCATGTAAGTTGTCATCAGTGTGTACATGTGGAGTTATTAGTGTTATTTTGCTTGCACATTTAATTTTCATAAAAACACGTCTGCAGGGCCAGCAGAGAAAAAAATGTAGGTTCACAGCCGCGATCGTTATACTGCAAGAATGACTTTCTGTAAAGCCGCGCACGCACACACACACGCACACACACACGCACACACACACACACACACACACACACACACACACACACACACACACACACACAGAGTAGCACTTAGCACCCAGTTAAGAGCTATTTCAGGGACACCTTCTATTTCCTATTGCAGACAGTGTGTCAGCACCTCTCACCATTGATGCTTCAATCTGTTCCATTAAACCCTAACGAGCGGCTGTGAGAACAGACCGTTGCCACACTAAATTACATAAATACAGCCATAATCAGCTCTTAGTATGAGACTCTTCATTTCACAATGCTCTGCCTGGGAGGAGGTCAGGCAGAGCATTGTGAAATGCACATAATGAATGAAATGATTTGTAGATAAAAGAGAGGAAGTGTAGAAAAAGAAATAAGATGCAAATGTGTGCAATCAAAGCAAAAATGCTTTATACAGAACAAGTGTGGAGGAAGGAAAGGCAAATGGGAAAAATGGTCAATAATAATAATAATAATAATAATAATAATAATAGTAATAATAATAACTTTATACAGGACCCTTAAGAACACTGTTCACAAGGTGCTTTGACAGTTAAAACATGCAACACAGGCAATCAAGCAAGACATAAGGAGACAAGGCAGAGCAGTCAATTAAAATAAATAGTAAAAATGATGGAAATACATAAAATGAATGAAATACAGAAACACAAGAAAACAGACCAGTGAAACATACAGAATATAGTAAAAGAGGAAAAACGTAAAGATACAATGTTAAGCTTTTGAACCAGTGTGCTATAGACAATGCTTCACAACACACATATAAAGACATCAACAAAGGCAATGAAGAAGACGTAAGGAAACATAAATGGCTTTCGAATATTTTTAAAAATTGGCTTTGCAAACCTCAAACTTTGTATACATGAAAATTTCATAGGTCACATTTTAAATTCGTTAAATAATGGAAAGAAAGACTAAAGAGGGGAAAAAGTGAAGAAAGTCTGAACAAGAGAAGCAAAGATAGAGAGGAAGAGGAAGGAAAAGAAGGTAGAATATATATAAAAGTGTAAAGTGGCAAAAGATCATCATGATCAGAAAGAAGATAAACAAGTGAGAAGATGGAAATAAGGGACTAACTGAAAAGGAAAGACTGAATGTTAAAAGGATGACCGGGACAAAAAATTCTAAAAGAAAAAAACAGAAGATATATGATTCAAAAGTTTGGGGTCACTTAGAAATGTCTTTATTTTTGAAACAAAAGCAGATTTTTCAATGAAGATAACGTTAAATTAATCCAAACTACAGTCTAGACATTGTTAATGTGTTAAACGACTACTTTTGCTGGAAACGGCTGATTTTTAATGGAATATCTACATAGGAGTACAGAGGAACATTTCCAGCAACCATCACTCCTGTGTTCTAATGCTACATTGTGTTAGCTAATGGTGTTGAAAGGCTAATTGATGATTAGAAAACCCTTGTGCAATTATGTTTGCACATGAAGAAAAGTGTGGATTTTCATGGTAAACATGAAATTGTCTGGGTGACCCCAAACTTTTGAATGCTAGTGTATCTGTCATCAAGTCTGTATCTGTTGTTCAAATGCATCCTGTCAGCATTTTTTAAAAGATTGCCAAATGGGGCACATTGAATGAAGAGTCTGCCTGGTACTAATATGACTAAAATGGGTCCAGGGTTGCTGGGTTTCAGTTCTGTTGATCACATGAAATAGCCTGATTGACTCCAAACTTTTGAACGGTAGTGTATGTTTTTACTTCAGTTATGTACTGGAGCTGGCCTTACTAAGTGCAAACTGGTTCATGTAGAATTTATTTACACTGTACTTTTTTACACAGCACTTTCTTTACTTGTCTTTTTACATAAAGAACTTTTTTTTTTTTTTTTTTTAGAATTTCTCAGATTTAGATTCTGTACTTATTATTTGTTGTCTTTTAACTCCATTCACAACGTCAAATTACTTGTGTGTGCGAGCTGATTCTGAGAATACATACAATTGGGACATTCTACTTCATAATATTAATGCGCTTTGAACTTTCTTTCACAGGCTGTAATGTGAACTGAGCTGTCACCTATATGCTCTTGCTGGCATAAGCTTGTTTATATTCATGCAACGCACCATGACGTGTGGTGTAATTGTGCAGAGGACTGTGGGTCAGAATGGCCCAAAGAAAATGTTGGTTCACATACTTCAAAATCCCACCAGATCGAGAGTAAGACATCTGGTTATTTTAGGCATACTACATTTGACCTACTACACTAAATCTTTTTCTGGTATACTATATGGGTCATTCCAGAATTGGAGGACACTTCACATCCCATGCAAAAAATTTCAAGTAATCCATGTACAAAATACTAAAACACGCAGTTGTTGTGTAAATGTAGGTGTAAAGACCAAATCTAAAAAAATAAAAAAATTGGTGAAAAGAATGCTTGAAAATATTTTTTAAAATAGCAAATAAGCCTGAAGTTCCCCATAAAATGTAACTTTTCTCTTGTCCCACCAACTTGATGACCAAATTGAATCTCAAATAAAACAGCTCAAATGAAATTTAAATCTAATTTTTATGGTATTATTGTTTTTATTGATGTCTCTTGTAATTGTGGGAACATTTTTTAATCAACATAATATATTAAGTAATAACATATACGTAACCCTGTTACCATAGCCTTTTTAGCTGGTAGAAGAAGAAGAAAACAGTGAATCACATGATACGCTGGAATTAACATCATCAGTTTTCCAAAAGAATGGGTAGAACAAAGCTATGTCCTCCCTTCTATTTTTCATATTTTCAAAGCATTGTCAACTTTGACTGAATGTCTCACTCTACCTCATGCAACACTGTTATGCATATTATTTGGATAAAACAAATTCTTTTTAATTTTTTCTTTACTTTTTTTTACATCAGTAAGTTTGTCCTCTCGGTCAGCAGTAACAGCTTGCTAATAGCTGGCTCACAGCTCACACTGTGTTTATTAGGAAGAAGGGAATAAAACAGGAAATGTGTGATGGTAGGAGGACGGAAGGCAGATTGAAAGTGAAAAGAAGGGAAAGAGATTTTGAATTTTTGAATTGAAAACAGTCAATGTTAAAAGTTGTAAAGATACTAAAGAATCATGTCCCTCAAGTCAGAAAACACAACACACACAGTACTGCTTGAATCCTACAGATACAGTGTGTAAGATTCATGAATTTAATCTGTCAACCCAAAGTTGTAATAGACACACAAAGAAAACCTCAAAAAGCAAACCAAAGTGTGAATTCAAGCTATGTGGACTCCACTAGTTTCTTCAAAGCTGATAATTCATGTTCTCCCAGCATGATGTGACAATGTTCCAAAGAACTTCTTGTCATATCAGGAATATTTGTCTGTCAATCTTCAAATTCCCCATAAATGTTCAATGGGGTTGAGGTCATGTGACTGCGGAGGAAAGTCCATGACAGTCAGCTCTCCTTGGTCTACTTTGGTCTTGAAGTCAAAGCTTTGAGGTGTGTTTTGGCTCATTATCCTGCTGCAGTATGAATCCTTCTCCAAAAAGATCCAAACCAGAGTGGGGCATGTCCCAGCACCTCCAAAGAAGTGGTTTAGAGATATACTTGTCCTCTGAGACATGCAGACGCAGCCTGTCCTAGACAAGGCGTGTGCTGATTCAAGTTTTGTGTTCTTTATTTAGTAAATTCTGTACCTGTAACGAAGCTGATTATCTGTCTCTCAGTGAACAAAACTAGATGTACTGATCATCTGATGGTGTGCTCACTTTTAGTCTATCAATGACAGCAAATTATATTGCCTGTCAAAAAAAAAATTGCCACATGGATTTAACTAAGCAAATAGTTAAGACCCTTCCACTGGATAATTACTAAAGTGATGAATATATTTCAGCTGGCAACTTATTTAACCCTAGCTGATGCGGTGAGGAGCTTCTCATTTAAGCAAAGAAAACAACTAAGGAGATTGCTGAAACTTCTAAAATTGGTTTAAGAATCGCCCAACGCATTATTAAAACCTGGAAGGATAGTGGTGAACCATCATCTTTGAGGAACAAATGTGGTCAGAACAAACTCTTAGACGATCGTAGGAAATCAACAGTAGAACTCACGGCTATGTTGACTAGTGAAAGTAAGAGCATTTCCACATGCACAATGTGAAAGGGACTCTAGGGACTGTGACTAAACAGCTGTGTAGCCCTAAGAAAACCCATAATCAGTGAGGTTAGTCAGAAAAAAAAAGCTTCAGGTTGCTTAGGAGCATAAAGATTGGACTCTGGAGCAATGAAAGAAGGTCATGTGGTCTGATGAGTCCAGATTTACCCTGTTCCAGAGTGATGGATGCATCAGGGTAGGAAGAGAGGCAGATGAAGTGATGCATTAATCATGCCTAGTTCCTACAGGCTTATAGAGGTTAGGGTTATGAGCTGGGGTTGGTCAGCTTCAGCAACGTTATTTTCCCAAAGAATGAGATCAGCTGACTACCTGAATATACTGAATGACCAGGTCTTTCCATCAGTGGAGTTTTCTTCCCTAATGGTGTGGGCATGTTCCAAGATGACGATGCCAGGATTCAAGGTGCTCACATTGTGAATTAGTGCTGGGCGATATGACGATACATATCGTGAGAACGATAGAAAAGTGTCTATCGTGCCATTTCTCTTCTATCGTTTCTTTTGTTTCTAACCAAATTTTATCAATTATTACAGCAAATATATCATTAAATACCCTGCGACGATTGTATTAGTGTTTTCTTGTCACTATGCATACTCGGGGTGGTTGTTGACGGACAGACGGAGGAACGACCCGAATATTCGGTTCGGTCCGTGACGTCAGAGGCGGTGAGCTAACGGAGGAAAGAGCCGAATTTTCGGCTCGGTTCGACGGGGGGTGGGGGTGGAGGCGGATATTCGAATCTCAAAATTAATATCCGCATACCACCATCGGGACTGGATATTCGGGTCCAGCCCTAGCAACTGGTTGAAGTTTCATGGAGAAAAGTAAGCAATTAAATTTTTGTCAAACTTTTCAGAGAATAACTAAAAACATACTTTATTGTGGTATATTGTGATATATATCATTATCGTGATATAAAATAATCCATATCGTGATATATGACTTTTTCCATATCACCCAGCACTATTGTGAATGAGTGGATCAGGAAGCATGGGACATCATTTTCACACATGCATTGGCCTCCACAGTCCAGACCTCAGTCCACTGAGAGTTTTTGGGATGTGCTGGAGAAGACTTGTGCAGCGGTCCGACTCTCCCATCATCAATATAAGATCTTGGTAGAAAATGAATGCAACTGGACAGAAATAAATGCTGCGACATTGCAGAAGCTTATCGAAACAATGCCACAGCGAATGTGTGTCCTTCTCAAAGCTAAAGGCAGTGCAATGAAATATTAGTGTGCAACTTTTTTTTTTGGATAGCCAGTGTATTTTTGAGATTCATCTCCTTAGAAGCCTTCAGTCTAGCCATGATCTGACTATAAGAAAGACAGCGTGGTAAGACACTCTGTTCAACAGCCCTCAGCATTCACTGCGTACTTGATTATATGGAGTTGGTCAGATCCTGATGGCTGAAAAGAAGTAGGTGCGATTCTTGGCAATCTCACCACAACTTCATTGCTGGTTCTGCCATTCTGTTTGGACTCATCTGTCCAGAAAATGAGCTGGAACTGACAAATATTTCCTGACAGGCTAGTTGTTCAAGGGTTTCAAATATTTTCAAGCAGCATTGTATAATCCAAAATCAGCAGAAATTATCCATTTGAGACACCGTGATGTGAGTGCTAAACACAAATCCTTAAAGCAAGATTATATAAACTCAATCGTCTCCTCTTATTTGGAGACATTTTAAAGTCTGAATTTCAAAAAGAGTGATTGAGTTCAAGCCTCTATACAAAAATCCAGGTTGTAGGCAGAAGCAGACAAGCTGTCATTATTGAGTGGACTTTCATCCTGTGTGTTGCATTAAAAAATGTCAAGGATTTCTCTTGTTGAGCCCCTTTGATTAAAACAGCTTGAAGAGTCCAGCAGATCCTGCAGAGCCAGTTATTGTGGCATGGTACTTCCTGGCTGATGGTGTATTTTTACAGGTATCTTTCAGTATTTGATGTTTTTTGATGGAATGATACCTAACTCTGCCAATGTGCTGTGACCACGTCTACGATGACAGGATGACCAATTTCATGCTCATCAGAGGAAATTACAGGTAAATCATTGACAACTTTTACAGTGTGAGCTTCAGGCTTATAAGTGTATTCAGTCCCTCTTTATGCACACAATCTAGACCTTGGTTACTTCCCTGCACCATTTTTCTATGATGCTGTTTTGCCTTTATTTTCAGTTTTCATGTTTAAATCATCAAAAAAAAAAACTAACAAAAAAAAATTACAATCAGAACCTACTGATGGGAGACACTGGTTTCTGGTTTCCTCCTCTGCAGTTTGTGGTTTTGTCCTGTGGTGGTGGGATGGGTTTGTAGGACTGTCCAGTGGCTCGGTACATTGCCTGGACCCACAGCACCCGGTCCTGCTCGTCATCACAGGCGAACATCACCAGGTCACCTTCCTTTACTGCGTTAAAAAACACTCGACCACCCTGCAGGCCTAAGGAGAAGCACAAGGAAAAAACAGAAAAGCCAAAATTACAACAGTGAGCAAACAATTGTGTCTGGAGATACACATTTCTTACCGATGCTTAGTCTTAGTTAGTGTGGTCAACCAAAGGAAATCTTTCTTGACTGAAATTGCACCTACCCTGAAACCAATCTGTTGTTGGCAGGGGGAGAACAGTTTTTATTTCAGGATTGTATTGTATTAAATCATTTTAACTTCATTATTTACTTCAGTATTCCTGTTCTGATATAATTTCTCCTGTTTAAAGTGAGAGGAGGCTTCACATCCAGCTTGGTCTGGGTGTAGCTGCGACAACTGGCAGATTTTGGAGCCATGGAACTGTTCCTGGATAAGCCTGCTGCTTTGCAAGTGTGTGAGTGTTTGAATGAAGATTTGTTTTGGTAGAGAAAGCTGATTCTAGATTTAACTTTGGAAAGAAGACTACTGATATGTGTTTCAAATCAGAGTAAACAATTAAGACAAATTCCCAGATACTTGTAGCAGGACACAAATTGAATCTCAGAGCCATTCAGTGACAGAAATTTGATTGGATATTCATTTGTGGGAGGTTTCTGTTGAAGACCATACATTTAGTTTTGCTTATGTTTACTGACAGAAGAAGATCAGAAAAAGCATGGTGAATTTTATTGAAGCTAATCTGTAGTGCAGACTGGGCAGTGTGGAAGGAGGAACTAGATGTATAGACAATGGGATTATCGGCATACAGATGGATGTGAGAATTGTATACAGCATGGGTTACAGTGGGGCAAAAAAGTATTTAGTCAGCCACAGATTGTGCAAGTTCTCCCACTTAAAATGATGACAGAGGTCTGTAATTTTCATCATAGGTACACTTCAACTGTGAGAGACAGAATGTGAAAAAAAATCCAGGAAATCACATTGTAGGATTTTTAAAGAATTTATTTGTAAAATATGGTGGAAAATAAGTATATGGTCAATAACAAAAGTTCAATTCAATACTTTGTAATATAACCTTTGTTGCCAATGACAGAGGTCAACATTTACTGTAGGTCTTCACCAGGTTTGCACACACTATAGCTGGTATTTTGGCCCATTCCTCCATGCAGATCTCCTCTAGAGCAGTGATGTTTTGGGGCTGTCGCCAGGAAACACGGACTTTCAACTCCCTCAAGATTTTCTATGCAGTTGAGGTCTGGAGACTGGCTCGGCCACTCCAGGACTTTGAAATGCTTCTTAGAGAGCCACTCCTTCGTTGCCCGGGTGGTGTGTTTGGGATCATTGTCATGCTGGAAGACCCAGCCACATTTCATCTTCAATGCTCTCACCGATGGAAGGAGGTTTTGGCTCAAAATCTCACGATACATGGCCCCATTCATTCTTTCCTTAACACGGATCAGTTGTCCTGTCCCCTTTGCAGAAAAACAGCCCCAAAGCATGATGTTTCCACTCCATGCTTCACAGTAGATATGGTGCTCTTGGGATGCAACTCAGCATTCTTCTTCCTCCAAACACGACGAGTTTAGTTTGTACCAAAAAGTTCTATTTTGGTTTCATCTGACCACATGGCCTTCTCCCAGTCCTCTTCTGGATCATCCATATGCTCTTTGGCTAACTTCAGACAGGCCTGGACATGTACTGGCTTAAGCAGGGGGACACATCTGGCACTGCAGGATTTGATTCCCTGTCGGCATAGTGTGTTACTGATGGTAACCTTTGCTATTTTGGTCCCAGCTCTCTGCAGGTCATTCACCAGGTCCCCCCATGTAGTTCTGAGATTTTTGCTCACCGTTCTCATGATCATTTTGACCCCACGGGATGAGATCTTGTATGGAGCCCCAAATCGAGGGAGATTATCAATGGTCTTGTATGTCTTCCATTTTCTAATAATTGCTCCCACAGTTGATTTATTCACACCAAGCTGCTTGCCTATTACACATTCACTCTTCCCAGCCTGGTGCAGGTCTACAGTTTTGTTCCAGCTCTTTGGTCTTGGCCATGGTGGAGTTTGGAGTCTGACTGTTTGAGGCTGTGGACAGATGTCTTTTATACAGATAACGAGTTCAAACAGGTCAAATTAATACAGGTAACAAGTGGAGGACAGAAGAACTTCTTAAAGAAGAAGTTACAGGTCTGTGAGAGCCAGAGATCTTGCTTGTTTGTAGGTGACCAAATACTTTCTTTCCACCATAATTTACAAATAAATTCTTTAAAAATCCCACAATGTGAGTTCCTGGATTTTTTTTCACATTCTGTCTCTCACAGTTGAAGTGTACCTATGATGAAAATTACAGACCTCTGTCATCATTTTAAGTGGGAGAACTTGCACAATGGGTGGCTGACTAAATACTTCTTTGCCTCACTGTATATTGTTTATGTAAATATAAAGAGTGTTGGATCAAATATTGAACCCTGTGGGACACCTTTGAGAATTGGTAAAGGGTCTGAGAAGACCCTCCACCCTCACCGATGGCATGTGCCGAGAACAATAGCTTTTAACCAACTTACACAATTCTCGGAAAGACCAATATTTCATAAACTTTCCAACAAAATGAAGTGATCGACAGAGTCAAATGCCTTCACCAAGTCTACAAAAACAGCTGCACAGTATTCTCTGTTGTCAATGATTCATTTGCATGTGAAACACGACAATCAAATTAATCATATTGTAGTGATCGCAGAACCGGTGGCTGTGACTGAATTGTTGTGCTGCAATGCACTATGGGAGTTCGGGGTGTTTGGGGTTTAAATGTTGTTATTGTGGTTTATGTTAGTGTTATGGTGTTACTAGTGTTTGTGTTTTATTGTGTTTTTGTGGTTTAGTCAGTCTAGTTGGTTTAGCTAAGTGTTATGTTGTAAGGACCGTGAGTGTGAAGTGTAGTGTGTTTATAGTCTTCCTGCTACATTTCCTGTATTGTGTGTTGATTGTATGTCAAAATATAAGCATCTTCCAGTTGCAGATTGCATAAAAGACAAATATCCTTTCTCCAGCATTGTTCTTCTACGCAGCTCGCCACAATATAATAAGAACAATGAAAGAAGCACCGCATGCGTGACACTTATCTCCTCATGGAAGTAGCACTAAGGACCAATGTGAATTATGTCGAATGAGAGTAAATTAACCTTCCAACTGAACACTCCACAGGAGACACCTTGTATGACCATTGCTGAAGATTTGTGCCGTGTCCTACTATGTGAGTAGTTTGAATACATTTCTTGGTTTTACACTTAATTTCAGAAAATGAAAACGATATTAAACATTTTCACCCACTCCGCATTTTGTCAAGAGTATTACACAAACTTTATAAATTCTTGCTCGAGTTTTGGATATTATAATACATGCCTCTCTGTAATTCCAAGCTGTACATTCCTAACTCAGAATCGATTCCTTTGTCCAGCTTTAGGTTGTTTTTGACTCTTAAATCCACCTCTGAACTGTTCTTTTTAACTGTTGTAAGTTGAATTTATGTGTGACTGCCCACTTGTTCCACACTGTCCTGATGACAGCTAGCTTGTCTCTGCCATCAAGGTGGTCTGTCGTCTTGGTTATCAACCGGAAGATCCTGGAAATTATGTGGAACTTTTCTAGAGACATTGTTGCATGGAAAAGTTCTCTGCCAGTTTCTGCATCCCACAGGGATTCTGTAGATTCCTCTTTGGACCTAAAAACTCCAGCAAGGATAAGAACCCCAAAATAAGCATGACAATGGGTTTGGTCTATCTCCTTCCACCTCTCTCCAAAAGCATGTCTTCCTTCTAAATTAGTGCAATCCAGAATATTTTTCTGGATGGAATCCGTGATGAAAAGCTCAAAGGAAGACTTGATATCCTCCACATGAGTAACTGTCATGCGTGTTGGCCCTGGTCTCATCCTTGTCACCTTGGCAGCCATGCAGGGTGGCTCACTTCTTGGGCAAGAAGTCCATTCAATTTTATCATTTACTGACATCCATATTTCTTCACTTGCTAGCTGCTGATGGGCTTGTTCTGGTCCTGGGACTGGCTGGTCCTGGAGTGGCTGCTGATGAACTGGTCCTGTGGCTCGTCTTTGTTTTGGAGCTAGATGATGCTCAATCTCATTCTCTTCTTCAAAGTCACTGTCAGACCCTGACTTTTCAGAAATGTGATCCTCAGATTCTGAAATCTCTTCCTCTACGTCATTATCAAATACTTCCTTCTCTTCCAAAACCAGCTGCAAGGCCCTCCAAGCAGAGAATCTTTTGGCCATCTTGATCAGTTGTAATAAGGAACCACACTGGCAAAGCTATATTTATTGTGTCCCAGCCCCAATTTGCAGCTGGGATAGAGTATGAGAAAATAAAGATTTGTTCCCGCAAGACAGAGGGTGTTGGTGCTTGAATTTTGCAACAATGCTGCAACCTTGTGTGGGAACGGCAGGACGGACACTTCCAATGTTGTCACACACACACACACACACACACACACACACACACACACACACACACGCACAAACACACAGGAGGCCCACAAACGAGGAGGACAGAGTGAAGCTACACAGAACCTAAAACTTCCACACTTTCATTGGCCCCGGGTCCAGTAGACCCGAACTTCCTGTATGTAATATAAATGTGTAGGGGGTGTGTACGATGTGCGGTCATTGAAAATGTGTTATGATATATGTTCTTCACAGGAAATGAGCCAAGGCCAATGAATCTGAGTTTGAAATAAACACGTATCGTATTACTTTTCTTTGATACAAAAATGAAAAAGGGTCCCACAGACCCGAACACCATACAAGGGTTAAAATAATACTAGTTTTAATGCCAAATGCCAGTGTGGTAGTGGGTGCCAAATTTGTACTGGAACATCGACAGTAAACTTCAGGAATGTGTTTAGGTGCTCTGACTTACAGAAGCTACTAGAAGAGGGGTTAGAGGGGCTAGTCAGGACCTGACATCTAAACGTTAGCCTCATGGTGACTTCAAGAATTGTGGAGGACAATCTTACAGCCTTTACAGACCAACTGTAAACACGCCGTGTAAGTCTCTCAGTCTGTAAGGGTGGGGACACTTGAATGCAAGCACAGAGGACAAAAAACAGGATTGGGCAATAATATAATAGTTGTATTGTACTGACACTTTTTCAATACAGTAAGGAAACTGTTCAAAAAAATGTGTGACACTTTCACTTAAATGCATTGCATTCACACTACCATGAAACACACAATGTAAACACTAAGTTCAGTTCCATAAAGACACCCCAAGTGTACTTCCTTCCTCACAAAAACAGCCTGTCATATCTTGATAATGAAGTCCCCTCTATCTCTGTTGTTCTCTCAAGCCATGCTAACACACTGCTGTCTGGGCCTCTCATCAGCCTCATCAGTAGCTATCCATTATATCAACTCAAATAAAACATTTTATATTGATAGACTTTTTAAGTTTTATTACCCAGCCGCACTTGAAAATTTCCATGAATCCTCCTCAGGTGTATGTTGTGTGTTACACTGCAGGTGTGTACCTGGCTGAGGGTCGCAGTAGTCCACTGTGTAGCCCTCCAGCTGCATCAGCTCCTGAGGCTCAGCTTTCTTCTCTCTGTAGCTGCACATGGCAAACGTGTACTGGCTTACCTGCAGAACCAAGACGCACACTGAAGACTGGAAATTGAGCACACTTCAGGAGCACACACATACTCAAACACAGGTGCCTATTTGGTGTCCTTTACAATTCCATGGCTTTCTTAACCAACTGAGATTATAAACTAATGCAGTCTGTTCATTCAGACAGGGACTTATTCTGGCATATGCTAAATAAAAATACACAGTTTGTTTATATCACATTTCTATGTTTTGTCCAGCTGAGGCTTTAGTTCTTATGGCCAAGGGCAGATGGAAGAAAACTTCTACTACTAAGAGTCATCACAATAGTTTCATCAGCAATTATTTTTTTTTGCTTCCTTTCAGTAAAACTGAAACTAACTCATATAGACTTTGACAGTTTAATTTTACCCACAGCACATCTATACAACTGCAGTTTTGGCTTAGGTCATAACACCAGCAATGTCTGCTACAGTTACACAAAACTGACCACCTGAAGCTCCCAAAAAAGTTTCTTTCTCTTATCTAAACATTGTTTATACATATACACTACCAATCAAAAGTTTGGGGTCACCCAGACAATTTCATGTTTTCCTGAAAACTCACACTTTTGTTCATGTGCTAACATTATTGCACAAAGGTTTTCTAATCATCAATTAGCCTTTCAACACCATTAGCTAACACAATGTAGCATTAGAACACAGGAGTGATGGTTGCTGGAAATGTTCCTCTGTACTCCCATATAGATATTCCATTAAAAATCAGCCGTTTCCAGCTAGAATAGTCATTTACTACATTAACAATGTCTACACTGGATTTCTGATTCATTTAATGTTATCTTCATTGAAATAACAAAAATACTTTTCTTTCAAAAATAAGAACATTTCTAAGTGACCCTAAACTTTTGAATGGTAGTGTAAATATACATTTTGAGGCTCTTTTGGTGATGTTACCTCTTGATCACATTGATCTGTTAAAATACGATATATTGAGACCAAAACCAGTAAAAACCCATAGTACAACACTTCCCACTATTTTGAAGATGTTTTCTATTGTGCTAACGTGAAGGACATTCGATTCACAGCTGACTAAAGCTCATGTTTATCACATTTTACATAACAAGGAATTATTTATTCAGCTAATCAAAGATAGCAGGTAATAGAGTGCTGCATAGCCAAAAGTCTGTGGACACTGCTGCCATATCTAACAGTTGAACATGGGCAACTGAGGGCATTACTGTGTTGCTGTAGCAACCTCCAGATTGGTCTCAAAACTGCTGTTTCAGTTCATCCCAAAAGTGCTAGATCAGGGGTCGGCAACCCACGGCTCTTTCGTCCCTCTGCTGCGGCTCTCTCTGGCTTTGGAAAATGAATAATAAATATTTAATTAAAATGTATTTTAGCGTTAGTTTTTATAATGTAATTCTAAATGTGAAGATTATGGTGCTCTTGTAAAATCTAAATAAAACGTGTTAAAGATTTTTGTCGCTCTTAATACGCGTCACCTATTGCACCAATGAGCGACACCCACCGGCGTGCGATTTCTTGAACTTTTCGACCCTAGGTAGGCAAACTATGGAGATTTCTAAGAAAAGAAAAGTGTCTGAAGAAAACAGAACGTTTAATGCTACGTAGGCAGATTCATTTGCTTTCACTGCTGATGAGACTGGTTTACCAGCATGCTTAATATGTAATGAGAAACTTGCAAACAACAAAAAATCAAATGTCGCAAGACATTTCCAGAATAAACACGCAACCTTTGCTCAAAAATATCCAGATGGAGATGAGAGAAAGAAAGCCATTTTGGAACTGATGCGTAAGGATGACCTGAGCAAAAATCATTTCAAGAAGTGGATGAAGTCTGCAAATTCAACTACATATGCTAGTTTTGTGGCTGCTCAGGAAATAGTCAGGCACGGGAAGCTGTTCACAGATGGAGAATATATATAAGAATCTTTCATTAAGATTTCTGAACATCTATTCACAGACTTTAAAAACAAGAGTGAAATTGTGCAGAAAATCAGGGATATGCACCTCTCTGCAAAGACTGTCAAAGACAGAACCATAAAAATGGCAGAAGACATCACCAGACAGCAAATTAAAGACATCAATTCAGCTGTGGTGTACTCAATTGCCTGTGATGAATCTAAAGACCAAGGTGATATTGAACAAATAGCGCTGTTTTGCCGGTATGTAAACTCTGCTGGACCACAGGAAGAAATGATTGAGTTGATAGCACTAAAAGGCCAAACACGGGGGGAGGACATCTGTGAGGCTGTCTTGAATTGTTTAAGAGCCAAAGGAATAAACACCACCCACCTAGTGTCAGTGGCTACTGATGGGGCACCAAGTATGACAGGAGTGCAGAAGGGCTTTGTGGCTTTACTGCAGAAGTCGCTGGACAGAAAGCTGCTCACTTTTCACTGCATCCTGCACCAAGAGGCACTGTGTGCTCAAACATTTCCTCCAGAATGCACAGAAGTAATGAATGTTGTCATTCAGATTGTCAATAAAATAATGGCCAATAATGGTTTAAATCACCATCAGTTCCGCTGGGGGGGGGGGGGGGGGGGGGGGGGGGGGGGGGTTTACAGCTTATAGGGGGGGCTCCAAGCCAAACAGGTTGGGAACCACTGACTTAAACCACAAATATGTTTGTTTCATTTCTATTTATCTGCATTTTTTATCTGTCTTCTACATTCACAGATTACCGCAAACTCAAAATGCAATAACAGCGATTATATTCAACATTTTACGACTTTTTGTAAACTAAAGCACTTTCAGTGTCTTCTAAAGTGGTTTATTATGGGATGGCTACACCGTTAGCCGTTAGCCATTAGCAGGACTGTCGTAGCCAACGTTAGCTCTATTGTTCCTCTCTCTCTTTTTTCAATTTCCATTTTTGTTTATTAGAAATCCTGATTTTGTGATTATTCTATTATTATTATTATTATTATTATTATTATTATTATTATTATTATTATTATTATTATTATTATTATTATTATTATTATTATTATTATTATTATCAGCATTATTATTAGGATTATTGTTATTGTTATTATTTGTTTCCTTATTATATTTTTTTGGGAGGTTGGAGAAAATGGTTATAGTGGTGGTATCAGTATTATATTAGGTCACTCATTATTATTAATTATAAAGGGAGAGACAACATCAACAATAAGAATAATAACTATAAATTGTGAAAAATAAATAAATAAACAATTTCTGTAAAGATTCATAAGTCTTGGAGTCCAGCCTGTTCCATCTTGGCAGCTTGTGCCCATGTTTTTAATGCACTACACCAGTCTCAATGTTTTCAATGCACTACACAGGACTAGGCATGCATCCAAGGGGGGAAGGGGAAACAAAAAAAAAAAAAAAACACAAAACACAAATCACAGAAGAGATAGGAGACAGGATGTGGATGAAAAATGTCGGACACAATATTTTGACAATTATTTTTGTAATACTGTAATTATTATTATTATATATTGAATACTATATTGTTGCTGACTTCTCAAACCACCTGCAGTTATAATGCAACTACTACTGATGCTACCAGTACTGCTATATTACTACCACAATCTTCCATATTGTTTTTGATCATTTTTTTTGTTAACGGTGTGATATTATTATTATTATTATTATTATTATTATTATTATTATTATTATTATTATTATTATTATTATTATTATTATTATTATTATTATTATTATTATTACTATGATTACTACTACTGCTGCTATTGCTTTTATTATCTCTATTGCTATTATTATCATTACTGGTATGATCACTCTTATTATTATTGTCATA
Source organism: Amphiprion ocellaris (assembly GCF_022539595.1). Classification (NCBI taxonomy): domain Eukaryota; kingdom Metazoa; phylum Chordata; class Actinopteri; family Pomacentridae; genus Amphiprion; species Amphiprion ocellaris. The sequence continues at coordinate 26,503,741 of NC_072768.1, forward strand.
TTATACTAGTATTACTATTATTATTTAAGTTACTAGATTATATACTACTGTAGTTACTACATTATACACTATTATTATTCTCCTCTCCCTATCTGCTGGTTACCATTACCCATGTTATAACCTCTATCGGTATTGTTGTTATCACATCGTTACAATTTATACAATTTCATTTATCATTTTTTATTATTGTTTTTTCTTTGTTTTATTACTACTATTTATTTATTTATTCTCTTCTGTTTCAACATCCTATGTTTTCACAGCAACAATAATAATACAGTCATACCTCTTACATAATTGCCCCAGAACTCCAGTAATCAACTATCTGAAGCTGTTGGTAATTCTGTCCTTTGCTTTCTTGTATCTTGCCCCCTGTATGTCTGTGTACTGCATGAATGTTTTTGTTTAAAAAAAAAAAAACAAAAAAACAAAAAACGTTAGCTCTGGTGCTAACAGCAACATGTTTTGCATTGAGGTGATACTGTCGGCTTGAAGTGCTGCAGTGATCAGAAAACTCTTTGTTGCACAATTTGCACACAACCAGGCTTTTATCCAAGCTGCCATCAGGAAGGTTTTTAAAAGAAACTTTCCTGCCAACAAACTCAATGTGGTCTCCTCTTCCTTTACTGTTCAACAAACTCCTTGCGCACTGACATCACTCCTGTGTATCTTCTTCACTGCAGACCATAGACTGTATGCTGCACAGACTTTAGGTTCATTACCGACACCTACTGGGCTGGAGGGTGCATCAGTGTTACCGGTGTGCCGCAAATTAGGGAACTGAGAATGATGCGATTAAATTAGTGAATTTATTTAACGCGTAATTTGTGCTATAATTAATTAATCGAAATTAAAGCGTTTAAGTCCTAGCCCTAATATACAATGTTAAGCCCTTGATTCACGAATAAAAACCTGAGCCATTATCAATAAACACAGATGATATTCAGTGCAGAGCTTCAATCTGTTCATACCTTTAAAGAACTTTTCGAACAAAATTCTAACAAAGAGCAATAAACAAAGTTTCAGTTCACAAAAGATCATTTAATGTCTGCTCTTGCCCTACAAAGATCCAGGGCGATCCTTGAGTGCTTAGAGACAGCTCGAGTAAAAAGGTGTAAAAGAATATTGCAGAAGTTAAAACTCTTTTAACTGTGCATCAGTAGGACTCCAGTGCTCAGAGGAGGACTTTAAGAAATATGCCTCAAGTTCAGGGAGGTGACGTTCTTTAATACACTATTAATAATGCTGTATTTTGTATTTTTCTGAATCCTTTCTCTTGACTGCCTTACCACTTAACAGCTTCACATAATAATGGCAAATGGGAGTTTATGAAAGAAAGTTACCTAAGTGTGAGGACATGCTTTGTGTGAAGGCCCGAGGACTAATGCAAAGCATTTTAGACACAAAAGAGTTTCTCATTTTCTTTCCTGTTGGATTTGATGACAACTACGCTTGAATCTGACCCTGAATTAAATGTGGATCAACAATTTAGTCACGGCAGCCATTTGCTGTTGATGTGTTTCAGCTTTGACCTTTATTCTCCAGCCTGCAGCAGCTCAACATTCCACATCAATCACAGATCAATAGAAGTCATCTGATCCAAGTCTCACTAGTTTCATACCTGAACAAGAACAAAATATCGTTTTTTCCAGCGTTTCCAGACTCTCTGTCCCACGGCATACAGGTACCTGAAGCACAAAATCAAACATAGCATTGAATTAAAGGAAATAACAGAAAGTCCTTTCTGAATCATATTGTATTTCACGTGTAAAGTGTGAAAGTACAAGGCATGGCATAACTTATGCTAAATGTGTTTCACATTTGATATTATATGCAAAATTGTGTCTAATGGTTATGGTTTTGCACATGAGATATACACATTTGCTGTTAATGATATTGTGTGAAGTTCTATTTATTTGTACTTCTGGTGTTTTCAATCAGATTATATGATCTTCACCAGCAGATGGAATTTCTTCTCAGAGAAATGTCTCCAAAGATTAAAATGTATTTATTTATTTAATTTTAAAATTTAACCTATTCCTGTGTGCTTTCAAATGATGCATTTGTCAATTATAATTCAAATTCAAACAAGAAGTCATTAGCTTGCTTTTAGGAAATAAAAATACACACATCTAAAATTCAAAGAAAGTGGGCAAACTCCAGCAGCTAATGAGGATCATGTAAAATGACTGAAAGCTCCAGAACTGTTAAACTGACCTTGTGGTGAGATTGTTTTGTCAAATGTAAAACGTGCTCACTTCTGCAGCCGCAGAATTGTTTCACACAGTTCTCCCTCAAATAGCACATTCCTTTTATTTCCTCCAATTCAGTAAACTAAAATTTTTCATTTTATTTTCAAATTATTTTGCAAATAGCTCAAGCATGTAAACATGCACATAAACATTTCTGTATTAGAGCTTCGACTATCACAAACTTAACCAGCAAATGGTTTGATCAGTGATGAATCATTGCAGCTATTGTGTTGGATTTGTTGCTTTTCTCTGTTCTACATGACTGAGTTAGAGATCTTTGGGTTCTGAACTGTTGCTCGGGGAACAACAACACCTTGTTGTCCTTTTCACTTTCTTCTTACAAATTAAGACAAATTAAAAATTAAAAAAATATTATTATTCACTTAATTAAAACATTTAAAGAAAAAACAAGTTTCTATTAATTGATAAAGACAGTAACTGTTGTTGCAACTAGAATAGAATAGCTTTACTGTCATCATACATGGGGGCATGATGGAAATATCAATAGCTGCCACTGGACGGTGCATTGACAACAAGCTAAATGCAATAATAACAACTATAAATAATAAAATCAAATGTACATATAAAACAAGTGATTATCTATGGATGTACATCACAATTACTTCATGGGTATATATTACAAGAAAAGAATGAAAGAGTAAATTAATTATTATCCACAAATATGAAATTCCAGTCGATAATTTCTGCACTTAGAACACACCACCTCTCAGACTTTGATTTTATGTGTATTGCCTATGTTGCCATCCTCCAACAGCAGCTGAGAGTACTGACTGTTAATATCAGTAATGTTATGTAAATAACTGCTACTAGAAATGCTTGAGAGTACTAATGATCAGATTCTGTTGGTATCAGAATCCAATTTCAACCTCTCTGATGCTTCATACCACAATACATCTCACCAAATTTTGCCTTTACTCCATTACTTACTAATGAGTTAATTTCCTCTGATATGTAACTAAAGAAGTAAGTAACGCATCCTGAACTGAAAGAGACCGTGACACAGACAGAAGCTCATTGAGGAAGTCTTGAGGAAAATGGAAGAATGACCAGCGTGGCCTCTCAATCAATGGCTGCTCCCAGGCCTCGTGAAGCGTGGGATACAGGCAAGTGCAAGTGAGGAAAATCAATCGATGGCGGGACCTCTTTCTTCAGCCCTGCTGCCCACCCTTAAAGAAAAGGCCTCCAGTCAAGGCTGCGGTGTGTCTGGACTGAGAATCTGGGCCATTCTGCATGACTCTGGGTTAACATGTGGCACCGCTCACCAGCCACTTGTGAAAATTATTTGGTTGCCTGTCCTGCTCCTCCTGCAGATTCAAACATTCATTCAGCTGCACAACGACACAACGATGAACTGCTGACGCCAAAGTGTTCACCGCAGGCATTTAACAGTCCTCACTGCACAAAAACATCCATCTTTAACTGGTCATTTAGCTGGACATTCACACTCCAAGGAACTTTAAAGGGTGTCTATCCTATTAAAACAAGGGAATCTACAGCTTGATTCATTTTTATTTTCCAAGATTCAAGATTTAAAGATATTTATTGTCATTGCATTTCTACAACAAAATTTTGTTGGCACTTTAAAAAAAAAAACCCAGCATAACAGACAGCAACAAACAGCTTTATAAAAGCAAGTATAAGAAAAATTTTAAATAAAAACAAGCATTAAAAAAGTGCAACAGTGCCATGAGGTGCAATATCTGCTTTAAATTTTTAGTGTCTACATTTACACACTTATTTATAAAACGAATGTCAAAAAATGTTTAAAAAAATAAAGATAAAAAATGAAGACTCTGCCAGAATTAAGACAACATTTATTGCTGTGTGTTAAAAGAGGCAAAATAATCTGACTGACTGAAGATTATGTCTGTAAGAAAAATTTTGTGGATAACAGTAAATGATCGGGGGGGGGGGGGGGGGGCACAAACATTCGCTGTTTTCAGTTTTCCCCAATTTAGACAAAAAATTTAAATATTGCTAATTGTGTGACACTTACTTCCACCATATTTTATGTTCCAATGTCTCAAATAGTGGTTCTGTCTTCTGAAACAATTTTATTCCAAAAAGCACTTTTTTTTCTTTGTTATGCAAAAATTTTTAAAAATCTATATTTAGTAATACTAATTAATAATAAATCTCATGGGAGAAAATGGATGTTTGCAGTAGCATGTGCACAACTATATATACATTTGAGAGAATATTGTTGCAGATTTGTAGCTCTGTAATCTCACCACAGTGGCTGATTTTGTTGTTTTGTAAAAAAAAGAAAAAACATATACGTTTTTGGATACCATTACACTATAGGATGCATTGTAATGCACAATATATACATATTTATAATAAGGACAGATAAAAAATCTTGTGAGATAACTGCCTTGTTCTAAACAAATATGATTTTAGAAAGTGAATCATTTCCACTGCAGAAAGGAGAGTGCACTATCTGCTTAATTAAAAGGAGTTATTTGCTTTTATATATAGGTGCCTTTTTATTTTCTACACTAAGTAATTAAGGGTTTTGGTTGACAGATCCCTGACTTCATTGCATTCCCTCCACCCACTTCTGAAAACAAGCCTAGTTGTTAATAGAATTTGTAAAAGCAAAAAAAAAAAGAAAAACAAGAGGGAATTTTGCAGTCCTGGATTTCATAAAAGACCATAAAATTATATTTATCAGTGCCATATGCCTGCAGGCTGCTGTCTTTTGTCGCTGTTCACTTTCAATACGCAGAGGAAATAAAACAGAGCATCTGCATTCCTCTGAGCCGTAAATTCTGATGTGAAACACAATAAAAAAGAAATTCTCTAGAAAATAATAAAGTATTTAAAGATCATAACAGAAAAAAATGTGTGTTGTGCAGTCACCTCTGTTTGAATCATAAAAACATGAAAAAAAATCCTTCAGTGATCGCTCGCATGGCTGAAAAGGAAAGACTCCTGCTGCTGCTCGCTAAAGCATTTCTTCACTCTTATCAAGGCATCAAATGTTTTAATAAAATGTGAAAATTGCAAAATCAAAATAGCTCATATTTGTGCTTTTTTCTGCACCCAATTTACTCTGAAAGTCAAATGTGCTTTTGCATCCTGTTCAGTTTCCTTTCAGGTTTTTCTTTAAGAGTCTGAACTGAGGCCAGAAAACATGCAAAATGCAAAAACTATTCTCACCAAATCAGTTTCTGTTGTGGTATTTTATTTACTTTAAGTGAAGCAAATTCCAGCATCAATTGGCTTCTTTTTGATTTAATTTCTTTGATATGCATGGAGTCAATTTGGTCATCTTGAATTATGTAGAATTTTTAAAATCAGAAATGCAGGATAAATACCATTTGACCTTTTGTACAGTGCAGATCAAAGATTCACAGCTAATACAGCATCAAATAACGCGAACAGAGAAAACTTTAATGAATCAGTAAAGGACAGAAAGCCAGATTCTCGCATGAAGAAGAGCGAAGATGAGCTGAACTCACAGAGAGACTAACACTGACCCCTATTGGAACATTTTGAAAAGGCAACATGTTCTGTGTCCTTTGTTCATTCAGTCAGTCTGTTATCAGAGCTTCCTGACTCCCACAGTATTCTGTTCATTATAGGAACCAAGTCTGGCAGGAGGCTGATTGCAGGAGGAGAGGAGTCACAAAGAAAAACTGAGGAAGTCAAGTCCAACACAGAAGCTTTAGACTCCAAGTTCTCTTTGGCCCTGCTCTCCATGTATATTCACCCCATTAATTCCACCACAAAACACTGACACGTTCTGGAATTGCACTGTGGTCATTCCAGAACTGGAGGACGTTTTACAGTCGCATCCATCAAATTTCAAACAAATCATGTACAAAATACTAAAACATGCAGTTGTTTTGCAAATTTACTTGTCCTGAGACCAAATCTAAAAAAAAAAAAAAAAAAAAGAAAAAATAGGAGAAAAGAATGTTTGAAAGTATTTTTAAAAATACCATATAAGTCTGGAGTTCCCCCTAAAATACCATTTTCTTTTGTTCCATCCCCCTGATAGCCAATTTGAATCTCAAATAAAGCAGTAAAAATTAAATTTAAATCTCCCTTTGTTGGTACTATTATTTTCATTGATATTTCTTGAAATTGTGGCATTTTCTTAATTAACATAATATTTTAAATAATAATTTTTAGACATGGAATGTGCGTCTCACAACCATGTTAGCATAACCTTTTTAGCTGGTAGAAGAAGAAGAAAACAGTGAATCACATGATATGCTGGAACTGACATAATCAGTTTTCCAAAAGAATGGTAGAGCAAAGCTATGTTCTCTCTTCTATTTTTCACATTTTCATAACATTGTCAGCTTTGACAGTGTGTTTCACTCTACCTCATGCACCCCTGTTATGTATATTATCAGGATAAGACAACTTCTTTTTCTTTTTTTCTTTGCTGTTTTCCATCAGTAAGTTTGTCCTCTTGGTCAGCACTAACAGCTAGCTGAGAAAAAACTAATATTACCATTGATTAACAACCTTGTTACTGTGATTAGAGTAGGGTTAGCAAACAACAAATAAAACATGGAATAAAAATGGTACCATTGATGTGTAAGCTGAGCCAATCAGTCCTTTGATAGTTTATTACCTATTATTGATTAATATGGAGCAGAAAATTGTAAAAGAGAAACTGTATTTTTCAAAAATTTTGAAGCCCAAATGTCCTCCACTTCTGAAATGACCCACTTAGTGAGATGAGAAGATCACTTTTATGTCCAAGAGTCCAGTAAGGAAAACGTCCAGACAGGTTATGAGACAATGGGTCCCTAGTGCCTCCAACTGTATACAAGACATGCAGTGCAAATGGAACAAACACCAAAGACATACAAAAACAAAAGCAAACAACAACAAAGACAGACACAAAACAACAATGAAAAAGATGCCAAGCAACAAAACCAAACTAAAAACGGACACAAAAGAAACTGACACCAAGTAACAAAAAGACAAAACAAACAGAAAGAAAAAAAACTCAAACATAAAACAAAAACAAGGACAAGGCAACAACTGTCATAACTAATTTCAAAAGACCAAGAGTGATACAAAGATAAAGACAGTCAAAACTATATAAAAAAAGACTAAGTGAGAAAAAAACAACCCCAAACAGAGACAAAACAGCTACAAAAGAAACAAAAAACAATACAAATTTACTACAAAGACAAAAAACAATAAAAACAGATACACAACATCTACAAAAAGAGAGACAAAACAACAAGTCACAGACCAACATAAAAATGCACGAGGTAAGTTCAAAAAGAGACAGCACAAATTATTGATCAACCACTAAAAGAGAACCTATCACATAAAGAGATATAAAACAACTCCATTTTATACTTTCTAGTTTCCTGCTACATGTGACCTACTACTCTCTGGTGCTGTTCAGAAAAAAAAAGAAAAAGAAAAAAAGCTGCACCTAACACATCCAAAACTGTTTAGCCCATAAACCTGAACACTGCTGCCACTGAACTGAAAAATAATATTCTGGCGGTTTAGAACTCTTAGTAACCTGGCAGTTAAGGTGGACTGAACTGCAACTACCTCCAGCTGTAACGAAAAGACTACATTGTACAACAGAAGTACACTGCCTGGCCAAAAAAAAAGGTCACTACCTGGATTTAACTGAGCAAATAGGTAAGAGCTTCCCATTTATTCCATGGATAATCACTGCTGTGATGAATATATTTCAGCAGGCAACAATTTATTCAACCCTAGCTGATGCAGTGAGTAGCTTCTCATTTCATAAACAACCATGTAGGAAGACATATCCTTTGGTCGTGGAAAGGATGTTAATCTGTTTCAGACGGGTCAAATTAATGGACTGCATCAAGCAAAGAAAATAATTAAGGAGGTTGCTAAAAATACTAAAATCAGGTTAAGAACCGTCTAACGCATTATTAAAACCATCATCTTCCAGGAAGAAATATGGTCGGAAAAAAATCCTGAATGATCGTCATCAGCGAGCACTTAAACATTTGGTGAAATCAAATCGTAAATTAAAAAAAAACACTACAACTTGGGGCAATGCTCAGTAGTGAAAGTAAGAGCATTTCCACATGCACAATGTGAAGGGAACTCAAGGAATTGGGACTAAACAGCTGTGTAGTTGTAAGAAAACCACTGATCAGTGAAGCTAATCAGAAAAAAAGGCTTCAATTTGCAAGTGTGCACAAAGACTGGACTCTGGAGTAATGAAACAAAGTCATGTGATCTGATGAGTCCAGATTTACCCTGTTCCAAAGTGACGGGCGCATCAGGATAAGAAGAAAGGCAGATGAAGTGATGCACTCATATAGTGCCTACAAGCCCATGGGGGTTAGGGTTATGATCTGGGGTTGGTCAGGTTCAGCATCATTATGTTCCCAAAGAATGAGGTCAGCTGACTACCTGAATATACTGAATGACCAGGTCTTTCCATCAATGAACTTTTACTTGCCTGATGGCATGCGCATATTGAAAATTAGCCATACAGCTACAATCTCTGGTATTTACGTGCAAATGTACATTGATTCGAACTGTCCCATTTAAGAAAAAAAAAAACATATTCTGCGATGATGATGCCAAGATTCATGGGGCTCACATTGTGAAAGAGCGAATCAGGGAACATGAGACATCATTTCATCATTCTTGGTGCAAAATTAATGCAACTCTGTACAGAAATAAATGCTGTGACATTGCAGAAGCTTAACAGAAGAAAAACAATGCCACAGCAAATGTGTGCCATAATCAAAACTAGGGCAGTCCAACGAAATATTAGTGTGTGACGTTATTTTTGGTCGGGCAGTGTATTCTGTCATTCAAATTTGCAGTTTTAAAAACTGGGATGTGTTGCCATCTACTGGCTCAAATCAGGCTCTACACAACACACAGGCTGCCTCAAAAAGTTTGAAATGTTTATTTCAGCAGCTTTATTTATACCTGAAACAATAAAGTTATGATTTTAAATCATATATAAATATTGATAAAATTTGATAAAATAACAGTGTCAGTTCAAGGTCAAGTTCCACAGGATTGTAGTTTGTTTAGCTGAACAAAACCAATCTATTTTAATTGTATTTTTAATACAAACTTAGCACATATGGATTTAGACAGTTTCTGCCATTCTTCAAGACAGATCCTCTCAAGCTTCATCAAATTAGACAGGAAGTTTCTGTGAATTGCCATCTTCAGGTCTCTCCAAAGATGTTCTGTGGGATTTCAGTACCACACAACTCACTGTTGTTCTGAAAGGTAACAAACACTGAAAGTCTGTTAGAGACTCAGTTTGACTGGATGGCCAGTAGTCCTGGTAGTGTTAGATTTCTTCCATTTTACAGTTATTGAGTGTTCCTGGTAACACTCAGAGCTAGACAAGACTAGAGACAGTTTTATACCCTCATCCTGATCTATGCCTCGCTATAATGTCATTGTGCAGGACTGTGATGACTGCAGGAAACAGGCCATCACAGTCCTGTGCCACCATCCCGGTGCCACAGGACATCCCCACAGGTCCTGTGTCCATGCCCCACTGGGTCAGAGGAGTTTTAGCAGCATAAAGGGGACCAACACAACATTAGGCAGGTGGTCATAATGTTATGCCTGATCGGTGTAAGCTGGCAGTAGTCAGTGTTCCACATTGGTACTCTGCCAAGGAATGCAGCGGCGTACGTTTGTCTGCTTGTGCATAACATTACTCAAAAACAGAATAACAGATCTGGATGAAATTTTCAGGGAAGGTCAGAAAAGACACAAGGACCAAATGATTAGATTTTGGCAGTGACGCAGCTTATAGTCTGGATGCATGAATTTATTAAGGATTTCCCATTGTGAGAAAGCTGCACGACGTCACTGTAACTATGGCAGCAAGTGAACACTACGTCAGCTGCCTGCTGACGATCACATGATTGCGATCCTACTACAAATTGACCACTGCAGACTTATCGGGACTTATCCATCGGAAATCATATAATGACTGAGCAGGCTTGGCAGAGTACTGCGCTCTCTGAATGCTTTTCTTGTTTAGTTTTGTACTGGTTGTTTTATATTTTATGCAAATTTTCTTTGAGTTCTTTAAAAAATGAACTAAATAAAATCATTTTAGTTACAACTTCTATGATCTCCCTTCCTTGGTCCAGCCTTGAGTCGTGTTATGACAGCACAGTGAGAGTTGGTTGGACCTCTGGTTTGGTTTTTCGCTCACAGGCAGTGTGAATTGTGGGACCTTATACAAACAAGTAGGAGCATTTCATGATTATGTTTCCATTGGTTTTGCCACAGGTGGACTGTAAGCACGTTCTGGACACATTTGCATGGATCATTAAAGCAAACAAGGTGTACCTGACCACAATCTAATGTGCCACAGCAACGACTCTAAATTTTAATTAAACATGTAAAAAAATCTAAATGTGTTTCCACATTCCACACTGGCAATTTGAAAGCGTAGACTGACAGGAAAATGCCGATTTTATCCATTTAAAATAAAAAACACCAAGTGTGGAGGAAAGGTCATATGGTCAAATAGAAATATATGTAAAGCATGTTTGTTAGTGCTGTTTGTGATACAAGTATATCTGGTGACAATACTGTAGATTGTCTGCTAGAGTCAAATATCCCTTCATAACACAGAGCAGATAAAATTTTGTGTCAATGTGTCCGAACTGTAAAATGAACTGTTATCTTGCTTCAGATGTTTTTTTTTTTTTTTTTTTTTTTTTTTATGGCTATAGGTGATATGGTGTGACTTAATAAAATTAGATCAACTAAACACTGATGTGATCATATCCTCAGATCGAGTAGAAATTTCTTCCTCCTTTACTTAACCAGCAGGTGGAGCTGTTGGCCTGTAGCTCGTTCAAACAAGTCCCTCCAATAAGAAATACTTTCTTTCATGATTGTGTGTAGCAACCAGTGACATAATAACTTGCCAGTAATGTAGTAAAGTCTTTGAGCCAATAAAATATTAACATTTTGCACCAGTTATTACATTAATGACCTAGCATCAAAATTTTATTTAAAATATGTTTTTTTTTTGTTGTTGTTGCAGTTTTTGTGCAGTTTGCTCATCAGAAATAGGCATAGTGGATGGCATGTTCGTCATATTCATCCAAGGATACGTCCCACGTAGCTCTCACTCTCCTTAATTATGACTGTAAGAGTCAATTTTAGAATTATCTGTTGTACAAAATCTTTATTTAGAATATTATTTATTTGCTTAGACATGTAAATTCATTATTCCATGTCAGTGTCTCTGTTGGATATTGCATTGTCAAATGAATTTACTGCATTTTTGTCCCTGAAAACATTTAATTTAAACTTTTTTCAAACATTTCTCAAGGAAAAACGATTTAGTCCTCACTTAAAAGTGTATTTAAATAACTGGACTGGCACTAATGGCACTGAACTCCAAAAAAATTGAAGAGTATCATATACATATTGAACTAAGGGTAAAACATCAACCTAAAATTGACATCACTTCTTCCAGTAAATATCCTTAACTTTGGAAGAATCCAGGCTTTCATCCGTCGGCTCCATGCCAAATAACTGCTTTATGTGTAAACTTAGACACTGTTGGTCCAGCAGCCTTGTCGAGCTTCATATTACGAATGGAACAGTCATCTTCTGTCTAGTTCTAGGCTCTCTGCATTTCTTCTCATATATAAGAGAAGAAATGCAGTCCTATTTATGTATTGTTACATTATCAGCTGCAGTAATTACAATTTCAAAAGATTTTTTAATGATAGGCCATGGGCCCTAATGATAGGTAACGTAACAACCAACCAATAATGTAATAATTTATTACATTGCTGGCAAAGTATTATTGCTTTATTGGCTCAAAAATTTTATTACATCATTGGCAAGTTATTACTTACTTATTGGATTTATTACATTTAAAATGGCCAAAACTATTACTTATTATTCATCATTGCCCATTATTATGCTATTGGTTGCAACATGATGTTATTGTTTACAATTACATCAGAACTGACAGTTAGTATGCTAGATAGATTCTGAGTGTCCGCTGATGATGCTTTGTGCTCAAATCAGTGGGATCAGGATGACACTTCAATTCCTCCCACATTGTAGCAGTTTGACAACAAACACATACGAGTGAATGGGTGAACATCAGCACATAATTCCATACAGCAGATAACTAGGCGGTTGCAGGTCATAATTCCATTCGGCAAGACACAACAGAGTACCCTTATTTATTTCAATGATGCCACTTTGGCAATGACAGGGGATTAACCTGCAAAAACCTGGCACTGACAAAGCTTTTGATGGGAAAATGATGACTTGTTCAATCAAATTTGTTCCTTTGAAATGCAAATTGAATCTTTGGTACAGATACTTTCAATATAATAATTTATCAGTATTTGTTGTAAAATCCAGTGTTGTGGCATTTTAACCATGTGCTCTCTGCGTGTGTGGACTCTACACCATCAAACCCATGAAAAATGTATGTTTTCAAATTACATTGTGGGTCTTGTTTCAAGCTCTAGTAGGAAAGTTACATTTCAGAGGCACAGAGGATTAAAGATGAATTTAACTGAACTTTGGTAACACAAACTGATGAAAAATATGCCTCATTCTCCCTCACTTCTATGGATTGTGCAGCTGCTGCTTCTATCCAAAATGAAAGCCAGAAGTGAAAGTTCTGTCTTTAACAAGTATGGTGTCATCAATCAGCAAGCCTGAGACTTAAAGAAGCATCGCTTCTATCTCTGTTAAAGTTATGCCATTTACTACATGTGCAATATTTATACTCCATATTTACAACAAGAAGAGCATTTTCAATGAATGTAGATTTAATCTCATTTCATTCCATTGTCACATTGCAGCTGCATCATCACAAAATGAAAAAAATAAAATAAAATAAAAAATTGTAAATTTACTTGTCCTATTATTGATAAATATGGAGCAGAACATTGTAAAAGATTAGGTATATTTTGCAAAAAATTTAAAGCCCAAATGTCCTCCAATTCTGGAATGACCCTAATAACATATTGATTTCTATGTTAAGGTTCATTTCCAGCTATGGAACTTTGTTGAAAGTCGTATCTCTCTCTTTCCCATACACAGACATCTTTCCCATGTCTTTATCTCTATTGTCAGCTGTCGAACAAAGGCACAAAAAACGCAGCTACCAGCAGACTCACCCGCTGTGCTTCATGTTGGGAGGTTTGTCCATGCGGACAGCCAGTTTGATCTTCAGCTCCGTGTCCTGGCTGTTCTTGGGGATGACCATCCGATGGAACTCAGCTTGCTTTGGTCCATTAGTGGTTGGGTTCAAGACCACCTGAAGGAGCAGGGAAACATACATTACGAAAAGATTAGCAATTATTGAAGAAGTCTGCAAGTTCTTATTATATAAATTTTTCTTTGAAGGTTTCAGTCTTGAACAAAACACAATACTGAGCAATAAAAAGGCAGTATAATGCAGATGTTGTGCACTGTGATGGATAAAAATATAGCCACAGCTTCAACTACTGATTGGTGCATTGAGTGCATGAGACAAAATGTTTCTAATTGGTCTATCATACTGTTTTGGTGGCACAGACTGTCTAGAGGATGGATGTAGCCTCTGAGAAGGGATGCTGTTGTTGAAGTTTCTTAAGCTGAATTCTTCCTAATGTCCATCCAGAAGGTGACTCTGGTTGTACAAAGAACCACTGCTGTATAAAAGTCTATGAGAGAATCATTCTACTCACCTTACCTGTTACCTCCAGAAATATTTTCCTAATGAGTTCATGGTCTCAATATCCAGTTTCTAGACTTTTCGAATGCCGCCTGATATGAATTTAATAAACTAAGGTCTCATTTAGTGTAAAATAGATGATATAGCCAGGTATGTACATTGTTTTTGCCCGGTGGCTATTCCAACACAGACTGCAGTGTCCTCAAGTTCTCAGTCACATCCACCACTTGATTCTTACATCTGGTTTCGAAAGGCCAGTGGTCAAATATCAAACTCAACGCTTCCAACCAGTAGTGGTGATGTCACTGCGACTACATTTATCTTTAAAATGCAGTCTATGTTTGGTGGCCATTACTGGTGGAAATAGGAAACAATTTTAATATTGACGTATTACAAGTTAGTCAAAAGACAGCCTGAAGCCCTGTAAGCACCTTCCCAGCAGAGACCAGAGCTCACTGTGTTTAGTGTTTTTTGCTTTCAGTGTCCTTCATTTGTCTCTTTCTATTGCAGAACACAAGAGAACATTCTGAATGGTGTTTTCAACCTCAGGATTCAGCTTCTATATACTGCATATTTGTATGCATGTAGTGTGTGACTCATGTTCTCCAGCATCAAGACTTGTGAAACTTTCTGTACCTGCAGCTCCTTGTCAAACTTTGTCCCGAACTGACCAGTCAGATCAGTTAGTAAGTAATAAATCCTGGCTGATTTAAGCATTTTTAATATTTAAAATGCATGAGAATGCCAAAAATATTTTTTTAACTTAATAGTTCATTAACTATGTAGTAATCCCAATCTGGTCCAGGTTTAAAGATATTTTTTTTCTCAGCATATGAGTAGTCTGTAATGATTCTTCATGCTATAGTATATCTAGATAAACTGGATGTACTTTAGAGCCTTAAAAGTCTTTCACTTCTCATCCAAAAAGCATCTTCATTTGAGACCGACTATGAGAGATTCCCAGGCACTTAACATCTAGCAAGAGGGAACCTTTTTATAGTCAAATGTGGGTTCTTGGTCCACTTGGCTGTAACAGGACAATTTTTATAGTGTCTGCATTGTTGATTAATTTACTGTGGAAAACAGCCCAAGAAATTCAGCACTTGCCACTATTTCAGTTACTTCTGCCAAAAACTACTGTGTCCAAATAAAAATGACTGAGATGAAACCACAGACAAAAAAAAAAAAAAAAACAACAACAAAAACATAAAACTAATGAGCACTACAGTGGCAAAACATGACTACCCATATACTAATATGTCTCCAAAACACCTCGGAACTACTCATCTGAAACTCAAGCAAGTCTTGTCATGTTAATAGGCAAAGAAAAGACTAATGACCCAGTGGTTCAAAGGCAGGTTTTAAATGGAGCGAGCAGGTTGCCAATCAGATAATGTGATGTGTGTAATGTGACCACAGAACCCTAACCAGGATTTTGGAAATGCAACCTTTTGATGAAACGTGGTCAACTATATATATATATATATATATATATATGCACACACACACACACACACACATATATTGATTCTGTTTTCATAGTTTCTGGGTATGACAAATGGTGTAATTTTGATGGTTCTTTTATAGGAATACAATTTTTGAACAACAATTTGCACACAACCACGCTTTTATCCAAGCTGCCATTGGGAACATTTTTAAAAGAAAACTCTCAATTCGGTCCCATCTTCCATCACTGTTCACCAAACTTTCTTGTGTGCTGACAGCACTCCTGTGCATCTTCTTCACAGCTGAAAAACAGACTGTAGATGCATTACCGCCTTTGCACTTCTTTTGATGTTCATCTGGGTTCCTTTGTGACCTCCTGGATTACATATCAAGGCGCTCTTGTAAAGATGTTGGTCGGCCGCTCCTGGGAAGGTTCACCACTGTTCCATGTTTCCTCCATTTGTGGATAACGTCTCTCACTGTGGTCCCCCTGGAGTCCCAGAGCCTTAGCAATGGCTTTGTATCTCTTTCCAGACTGATAAACGTCACTGACTTTGTTTTGCATTTGTTCTTGAATCTCATTAGAAGTGGCATCATGTGCTACTTTTTGAGAACCTTAAGATCCTTCACAATGCCAGACAGGCTCTATTTAAGTGATGCATAGACTGAACAAGCTTGGCATTGTGTAAGAGATGTCTTTTTAAAAATTATTTAAATTTATTGATAGCACTTTAAAGTGTTTAAACTTTTTCAGAAAATGCAGCTTCCATACCATTTGCTGGCCACTTCTACCATGTTCCAGAGCATTCTAATTCACTGTAAATTTAAAACACCTGATGTAATAGTTCTCTAGTTACTAGCCAATTTTAAGTCACGGCTAAAGCCAAAGAGCCCAGTGAACTCGCCATTATGGTCCATTTCTGAGAGAGCTGTACATTGTGGCTCCATGGATTGTGGCTATCCAACTGTTTTCAATGGCCAATGGCCACAGAGTGCAAAGCATCATCAAAAAAGTTCCACACTGTGAAAAATCTCAAAGGATGTGTTAGAAAGCCTGAAGTGACTCCTACACTATGAAAAATTGTAGAGTGAGAGGCCAAGAAGAATCCATGAATCACCACCAAGACCATCCTGATGAATCTGAGCAGTTCCAGTACCAACATCTCAATCAGACACTCCAACAGATACTGAACAAGGCTGGTTTCCATGAACACACACCAAGGAGGACTCCAGTTCCACATGACAGACACACATAGCTCATTTATCATCTAGACAAAGTAGAAATCTTTTGGGCATCAGTTCTGTGATCAGATGAGACAAAGTTTTTTGGAGACTTTTGTTTGGCTAAAGTAAGTAGTAGCATTCAGTCTCAAGTGGTGGTAATTTAATGCTTTGGCAGCACCCTGAGAAAAGTGAATGACATTATGATTGTGGAGGAAAACATGAGACAGTCTGCAGAAAAACTCCTTGAGCAGCATCGGACCTTCCAACAAGACAATGATCTGTAACATACAGCCGAAGTGGTTAAGAAACGCTTAGCAGAAGACAGTATCAGTATGCTGGACTGGCCCAGCCACAGTCCAGACCTGAATCCCTTCGAGGACATGTGAAAGAAACTCAAGATCAGAGTTATCACAAGAAAGCCTTCCCATCTCAAAGACCTGGAGATCATCACAAGTGGAATGGAATAAAGTCCCACTGGAGACATGCAGGAAACTGGTAAGCAGCTATAACAACTGTTCAATTGATGTGGTTGAAAATAAAGGCTTTGCCAGTGATTATGAAAAGAGCGTAAGTTTACTCTTTTATTTTTAAAAAAACCTGTGACAAAAGAACAAGGACATGGAAGGTTTTTTTTACTACAGACAATATTTGAACTGTACAAAATATAATATTTATTCCCTTTTAGCAAAACAAACAAACAAAAAAGACAAAACAACAACAGACAAAAAAAATAATGAAAGCAAGTGAAACTCAATTATTTCTTTAAGAATGCAAAATCCAATGAGCTGACCTCATAGTATTAAGCAATGAGATAAGCTGGCCTGACTCAGGGGGAAAAAGGCAATGTACCTTGTATTTTGCATTTGATCTCAGGGCACTTTTCATATAGAACTGGTCTTGTGGTTTATCCAATTGCTGTTATCACATCTAGCTATTCAAGATGACAGACCCACTCAATCAATTATATTTAGTGATGCAGTCCTGACAGTTCCATTAATTTGCTTGAGGATAACAGCCATGCGCTCCTTCCAGTTTCTGCGCATGGCCAAAGTATGGTTTTCTCTTTGCTGGCCATAATTTTGCTCATATGATCAGTAATATTCTGACTGTGAGTGCTGTGAAAGCCTCAGAAAAATAAGGATGGATTTTGGCAGTATAAAGCTGCCACAGTCACATATGGCAGTGCAGTTTTACTCACCCTGCCCAGCTCCTTGTCCTCCAAAGCCAATACCCCAGTGCTCTCTGTGAAGAGCTTCACTTTGACTGAAGGCAGAGGGTGAGTCGTGGTAAAGTCCCCCTGAGTCCCCCACCTGAAAGACATTGAAAGAAATTAACCTTCTTCCATGGGCCTGATCAAGCTCACAAACCTGCAGTGTGCCTGTCAGCTGAAATGAATGGCCTTTACTGATAACATGCTGTGTTAAGCTCTCTGAAACACTTACCTTTTGCACTTTTACATATTAACCACATCTGACTGCATATTGACTGTTTTCAGTCATGCCATAGCTGTGGTAAACTGCCGCAGAACATTTTCTGTTCCTATCTATACTTTAAAAACAGTGGGAGGTTTTGATTGTGAAGCAACCATTGGAAATACAATGTGGTCAGAGTCAAGGTTAGAGATGTCAGCAGTTCTACTCTTCAGAACTAACTTGTTTACTAAACAGGGTATTACTCTGCTCTACTCTACTCTACTCTACTCTACATATACTTTCTTCTAAAATCCAAAATCTATTAATGATAAAAAGAAAAGTGTGGCCTATTCTTACATAATTCAGTTTCTTTTTAAAAAAAAAATCTATAATACCTCATCACACAAACTTTGTGTGTTATTTTGAGAGACTGAATTATGTTGATTGGTCCAACGCATACAGTATTTGTCAAATTAAACCAATGCTGGCATTTTATATGTTCCAAAACTCAAAGGGTGAGCTGAGCTTGTAAGATTCATTGAAATCATCAGGGGTGGTCTACTTGACCACCTCTGATAAAACTGCTAAAACTGTTTAGATTATAAACTACAGATATTTAAAATGGTATCTGTGAAATGTTCTTTTGACATTTGCAGAGATGTTTGATAGTTACGTTTTGATCTATTTTCAGCACATTTTTTTACACAATGAAATTTGAGACTATGTTTGGGTGACAATTTCTTAGGAACTATTAAAAGTACAATTCTGGAATTTTGATGGCTCATGCCATTGGTTCAGAATCTGCCATATTGGACAAATAGATCAAATAATATCTGATTGTGGCTGACTTGAACTGTATAAAAAATGCCATGCAAAGTCCCATCTTTGATCACAGATTAACAACAAAATTCATAATGCAGAAGTCAATCAGTGATATTTTCTGAAACACATGCAGCTGCATGTCACAATAATACAAAACAAAACATACAGCATACTTCTGAATAAGAAATACAAGCACAAAAACGACAAGCTACTGTGCAGGTCTCAATAATGACTGGCTAAACTCAGAGACAACTGCTGATTGGTTAAACTTAGAGGACAACAGCCAATACTTTGTCTGCCCTCTCAGTGCAGTTTCTCGACTCAAATGCTGGAATCAACTATGTAAAAATCAGAATATAGGCTAAGTTTAACTACAGTGGAGTGAAAAACAGCTTGGAGGGTGAGATATGAGGCTGTCGCTGTAAACGCTAAAGTCACATTTTGCTTGCCCTGACTTCCCGCAGTGGATGGGCACATCCACTTTGTGTTTTCAAAAATTTTAATACAGAATTAAAGTATTCTGTGCATCTCAAACCTGTAAACTTTATGGATTAATAGGCTTTAAAGCTGACAGGATGCCAATTTTTCAGTCCAACTACTCCAACTACTTAGACATCACGGACTGGAAAGGTAACTTCAACAAGAAGTCACCCTGCAGACTTTCTGCTATTTACTGTAATACAATACAAACATATCATCAGGTCTTAGACACAGATCCAGAGGCAGAAAACAGTCCCATTAACGTTGGCTGTTATCAAGAATCAATTATTGTTCATGTCACGGAGACTCTAATGGAGCAGAGTGACGCCTTCTGCTTAGGATGATGGAGACTTGGCCGTTAAACACACTGAAAACCACGTTGCCATGATTATATGTCTTTATGTTAAAATCCATCATGGTAAGTGTGTGTACATGTTCTTGTAAGTGTGTATGTGTGCAGTGCAGACAGGACAAGTGACTCCTTCAGTTGTTGAGGGCAAGAAGCAAAGCTTAGCTATGTATTCAGTTTCCCCAGTTTCCAAGGCAACATTGTCACCACACAGACACACAAGTGCACACACACTGACTTTTTCAAACAATCACAGACATCACATCTGTAAGAAAAAGGACAGAAACTGATCCAAACAGCTCTGACCTCATGTTATTCACTGACCTGAAATGACTGTTTTAACATGTGGGATAAACATGATAATAATGCTATTATTTTCTATCTGATCTGGTTCGGTAACTTAGCCTTAATGATGGTGATGAAAACACATTGAAATTCATTTTTAAGTGTAAATCTTAGTAGTTTAGATGGATCAGAAGAGAAATATGGAATAATAAAGAACGAGGATTTCCTCCACATTCTTCTGGAAAACCTAAAATCATCAGCCAAAAGGTTGGGTCTTGGACAAAGTTGGGTGTTTCAACATGGCAGTCAACCTAGATGCACATCAAAAGTGGGAAAGAAATGTCTAAATCAGGCTAAAAACTAAAGTTTTAGACTGACCTCCCCAAAGTCCTGACTTGAATCCTATCAAGAATCTGTGGATTGTGATGAAGAAACAAGCCTGTGTCAGAAAGCCAACAGATTTAGTTTAACTGTTTCAATTATGTCAAGAGATGACCAGATATTTGCCAGAAGCTAGTACTAGTCGAGGTGACAATCGCCAAATCAACATAGTGAATTGTAGAGAAATATATGAACAACTCCAGTGTAAGGGAGCCTTTCTTCATAATGCACTGTTACTATGCAATATAATTGTGTAATTGTGGCATGTGCAAACATTTTAGGCACCTATGTAAAATGTTATTAAACTGTTAGACCTTAACTGACCTGTTAGGACTTGTAAAGCAGGTCAAGAACGATTATTAAGCATTATTACTTAGCCAAGGAACACGCTGAAGTTATGTAAGTCAGCCGGGAATAGATTCCAGCCTCAAGCAGTGTATAGATAATGGATGGATGGATGGAATATCTGTTAGTACATGATTTTTTATTTACCTTAAATAATTTTTCTAAAATGTATATAATTTGGTCTTATAGTTAATTGGAAACGGCACATGCCTGAAAGGTAAATAATTAGTGTACTTTATTTGTAGTGAAAATGCAGAAGCAGTGGTACAGTCCCGCAGATACATGACATTCCTCAATAATTAAGGTTATTGGTAATGAAAATGTCCTCAGTGATTAAAGAGTTGTTATGCTACAACTGGAAGAGTCATCAGAGCAATTGGACGACGGTGTAATCAAAGCTAATAATGCAGTCTGTGTAATTATAGTTAACTATGTGGTCATTAAGTGCATGGGTGTATTACTGAAGATAAGGGATGTGAAAGTGTGAAGCAGACTAATTACAGTGAAGGTTACAGGAGCTGCACTAAAGCTGGGTTACAGCACCTGACCCTGCTGACTAGCAAGGTCATCAGGCGACTGTGAGCTTGTTTAAATTGCTCTGTCTGGTGATTCTGGCAGGTGTAGAGCTCTCAGGAAAAATCTCCACGAGTGGATAGTCTCATTACTGCACAGACCCATGCTGTCCCACAGGCATCAAACAACCCACCAAAAATGTTCAGTCCTAAATGACAATCACTTCTCAACAAACCTAAACACCATGGCAAAAAAACCCCCATACATTTACAGATGACAACAGTTTTTCATATAGATGACATTTCAAGGGTTAGAATTGTTAATCTGATCAGTGGAATTATTAGTAACAGGACTCCTAGCACTGTAGTACTGTAATTTTAGTATCTCTCTTGAAGCTTAACTGAACTTTAAATCTGTTGTAGAGCAGAACCTGACAAACTGCAAACATCCCTGCATGGGGACATGACCTTTCCTCCAGGACCTCACTCAGGAACACCTTCTTATACTGCACTAATGGTAAGATGGTAAAAGCAGGAATGTTTTCTGATTTGTAATGAACTGACTGCAAATTTTCCTGCTCTGTCTCGCCTTCAGGCAGTCCAGACACGATCATCTACCGGACCTAAAGAAATGTTACATCATTTGAAATGCTCATGGCACAGGCTCAGCTAGTGCTCCTGTGAATTACTGACTGAGTGCTTTAGTGCAAAAATGTCATCAGTGATTCCTATGTGAGTGTGCAGACTAACAGTGTCACCTGTTCTTGATACAAAAAATAGTCATATAGTATTTATATATATCTATAATAGTAATATAGTTGATTGAATAACAGATTCTTTTTTTTTTTTTTTTTTTTTTACAGTGGTGATTTTGTGTTAGGGCTGCACAGTGGCGTAGTGGTTAGCACTTTCGCCTTGCAGCAAGAAGGTCCCTGGTTCGCGTCCCGGCTTTCCCGGGATCTTTCTGCATGGAGTTTGCATGTTCTCCCTGTGCATGCGTGGGTTTTCTCCGGGTACTCCGGCTTCCTCCCACAGTCCAAAAATATGCTGAGGTTAACTGATCATTCTAAATTGCCCGTAGGTGTGAATGTGAGAGTGTTTGTTTGTCTCTGTATGTAGCCCTGCGACAGACTGGCGACCTGTCTAGGGTGTCCCCTGCCTTCGCCCGAGTCAGCTGGGATAGGCTCCAGCCCCCCCCGCGACCCTAGTGAGGATTAAGCGGTGTATAGATAATGGATGGATGGATTTTGTGTTACACACTTCACCTCTGGCTTAATAGCACCAGTAGTGTTGTCTGCTCTGAATGTGATTCCAAGTATATTTGTTACAAGCAGGTGATGTGCCCATCCAGTAAGGTAAGGATTAGAACGTGGTTTGGTGCCACACATGACAGCCATATAAAATGCATGCGTTCCTTGCTGTTGTCAAGAAACCTCTTTAGACATTTGGAGTTTATTTTATTTAGCATTTATTTAACTGGATTAGTCCCATTGAGATCAGAGATCTCCTTTACAAGGGAGACCTGGCCAAGAGGGTAGCACCATAGTCGCATTAAAAACAGTAAACAACAGATAAAATCAACAACATCAAAACTTGCTCACACATAACACTTGCACACAAACAAGTTAAGCTGTAATGATTTTACCAGAACTTTAAACTCATTCAGTGTAAGAAGGACTTGAAGTTGAAGTTTAGATTGTAATTTATTTCAAACATCAGGTGCAGAAAACCTACATGCTTTCTTGTCCAGTTCAGATCGTACTTCAGGGACGACAAAATGCACAGTATCCATAGATCGGAGATTGTGACTTCCATGTTTCCTTGTTAAAAGACAAAACAAATAGGAAGAAACAATACCGGGAATGGTTCTGTAAATAAACACATACCAATGACTGGGACGCCGGGCACTTAAGGTGTCCAGTTAACTTCAGAATACAGCTCACAATGGTGAGTAAGAGGACCACATTTGATAATGAATCTCAGTGCTCCATGGTAGAGTACTGCCAAGAATACTGTGCAGTGGACCGTTTCCAGCAGAAATTATTATAGTGGTTATTATTTTATTACTCTGCCAAGGAAAGCAGCAGAGTTATGTGACAATCGGCGTTGGTTTGTTTGTCTGTTAGCAACATTACTTAATAATGGACTAACGGATTTCGATGAAATTGTCAGGGAAGATCAGAAATAGTACAAGGACCACGTGATTACATTTTGGCAGCGGTGCGGCTTATGGTCTGGATCCACGGATTTGTTAAGGATTTCTGTATCATTGCGAGATACCGGCACGGCATCACTGTAACTATGACTACAAGTGAACACTATGTCAGCTGATGATCACATTCTTTTTAAACAAATATATATTTTTAAAGATTTCATCCATCAGAAATCAAACAACGACTGAGCAGCCTTGGTGGAGTACTGCACTCTCTGAATGCTTTTCTTGACACTCCGCCAAAGAAACGGCAGAGTTATGTGACGATTGGCGTTGGTTTGTCTGTCTGTACTGTTCTCGCTATGTGTTATACTTCCAAAGTGTTAACATAGGTAAACAGCCAGCCAAACTCCATTCAAGAGCCAGGAAAATGAGCGTCTTGCTCCTTTATTATCTTCAGCAACATTGACTTGGAGTGAAACAAAAGAAGAAACACAAAAAATACACTCAGTACATTGCTGTGCGAGTAACAAGCAAATACAAACAATTTAAGCATTCGTCAGCATCGTGAGCCGCCAAGTATATAACAGGTAAGTTAGAGTTCAATGAAAAGTAACACAGGTCAGTGCACTCTACAATAGAAATGCTGTTTTACAGGCCGTAACAAAGTAACTTACTTAGTGTTTCCTCTAAGATTTTTTTCAGGCATGGCGGCAGGCTCTCCCGGAGCCATGGTGGCATAAACAAATTACACTTGACTGCAGATTTTACTTGTACAACCTATTTATTGAATGGCCAATTGAAAATGGCTTTTTAAAGCCTGAATGTAAAAAAAAAAAAAAAAAAAAATTGAACAAGCTCATCTGAAAATGCAGTCAGCAGTTACATCATGGAGTGTAGATATTAGCTTAATGCTATCAATTAGTTTACTCACGTTAGCGACACTGAGTTGGCACCGGGTCCAATTAACTGAAGCTACTGATATGTTATGTAACGTTAGCTGGCCATCAATATTTTGTGAATGTCTATTTAACTTGTAAAATATATTATGAGTTATCTTAAGCTAGTAAGTCGCTGCCCTATTTTCCAAGACGACACTCCTCTGACTCTCTGACCTCATGCCTCGTTGCTTGATGTGACGTCACTTTCAAGACCACGCTCTCGCGAGTAATTAACGTTGTATTAACCCGACGTATCAAAGAGTATATACTGAGCAAGATAGTTATCCTTAGTTTACCTTAGTACTCACGAGAACCCAACACAGTGCAGAACTCTGCTGTGAAGGTGGAGACATGCGTCAGTGGTGTATTTACGACAATAACAAAAAAATTAAAATAAAGAAAGAGATTTGAAGGAGCGGCAGCTAGGATTTAGGAATGGCGACCCACCGCTCCTAAATGAATGTAGAGGAAACACTGTTACTATTATCATACAAACTCTCAAAAGATCCACAAAGTCAACAACATTGATCACTGAATGTGTAATGAACATCAAACTGTTACAGTAAATGCCTCCTGAGGGATACACAGGCAGGATTGATTTGGATCAGACATCAGAAAATACAGACACCACCATGACTTTTCCACAGTTTACTGATCTACTTCCTGTTTCCTGCTTAACATTTCCTGTTTCCTGCTATTTTGCAGCATCAACTATTTCTGCACAGAATGATAAAAAACACATTTTAACAATTAACTCCATGTCTGTTTTAACTTATTCAGGGCAGAACACAACATTACTCAAAAACAGACTAGCAGATTTGGATGAAATTTTCTGGAAAGGTCAGAAATGAAACAAGGACCAAGTGATTAGATTTTGGCAGTGATGCAGCATATTGTCTGGATCCACAGTTTTTTAAAGGACTTCTGCGTCATTGATAATGCCACGGTGTCACTAACTATGAGAATAGTGAACACTACATCAGCTGCCTGCTGACGATCATATAATTGTGATCCTACCACAAATCGACTGCTGTGGACTTATTGGGACTTATCCATTGGAAATGATACAAGGAATGAGCAGCCTTGACGGAGTACCGTGCTCTCTGAGTGCTTTTCTAGTTTAATACTTAACAGTGTGACTTAATCATATATTTTGTTTACTAATGTTTCTTCAGATAACAGCAACTTCATAAATTGATTAATAGCTGTCTGTTAACACGAGAAACAGAATTTAATGTGCATGTCTGCTTTTCCTTTTGTGGTGCATTAATAAAGATTGTTATATGTACTGGATTGCTATAGTTTTTACAACAGAAGGTGTCTGTGACAGAAGGTGTCGACAGAAGATTTTTACCAGAGCAGCACAAGCCTGGCCTACAATCCTCCATTCTTGTCTTTTTTTTCTTAAATCACACCAGCTCATAAAAGTTTGTACAGAGTTTCAGGTGTAAATTTGTTTACAACTGGCTCTTATGAAAAGCAACAGAGCTGTGGCTAGGACTGAGAAATGGAGCTCAGCTGAGATTTCCTTAAGAAACCAGTGTGTGATTATGTTTTATGTGTGCTGAGGAGAGACTAAAAAGAAAGAAAAAAAAAGTGTAAGTGTGGAATTTGACTATGGAATGGGTGTGTGCAACAAAAGCCCCAACACAATCACCACTGCTATCTTCTAGACTTAATCAATGAATGAAGATTGTCCAAGCACAATCATAGTTCAGGTATCATGACTGTGTTGTGATATATTGTTGATGTCATACAGCATGACAGCTTGTATTTAAAGTGAACTTAGTAGGTTTGTTTGAGATCGACCTGGTCTGGATCACTGATGATCACAGCACAATGCATGATGACTGAAGATGCACTGACGAAATGCAAACAGAGACAATAATGACTTCACAAGATCCAGGCGGCTGCAGTATTTGGAGTCATGCACTGTACTAGCTCTCAACTGAGTGCACAATCTTAGGGTCCATTCATATTCATTCAGATTATATCACAGATCGTGCTGCATACAACATAACCTAATTCTGGTTGCTATCGGTGAGCAGTGGACTACTACTTTAATTCTCCAATTAAATTTTACTGTTCAAATAATGCTCTCGATGGTATGGTGCCATGGTGTGTTCCAGCACTACTTTTTATGCAGACAGAGGGGGTTGTAAATAATCAAAAAAAGTTGGGACACCTGTAGGATTTGGTAGCATCATTTTTCAAGGCCTGATCAACCTCCATTGCTGCAGACCAGCTTTAAGTTGTTAACCCCTTCTTGTTCCCTGAAAAAGGCCTTTTTGTATAATTCTGAAATTACATTATTTTTCAGTTTTGGGTACCCTTACCATTTTTGTTAACCTCTGGCAGTTCACCACTTACCTTTGTACCATTTCAAGTTATTCATTGCACTTGAACTACTTGAATTTCAATTTAAAAAAAAAAAAAAAAGGAAAAATTGGGGTGCTCTAAACTTTTGACCAGTAGTGTATGGTAGTTGTTTATTTATGTTTTGAATTATTTATGTAGTTTGAAAAAGACAGGCCTGGTCAGCTGATTTATACACAATATCAGCTAATAAAATGCTGCTTTATAATGGCATGCATGTGGCATGGAGGTTGAACCATGAACAGAAACAATTGATTACGTAAAGATTGGTGGCAAATTATAGATAAAGACAACATGAAGTTGTTTAGTAAGGTGCTAAATCTCCTATAGGTGTTCAGCTGGGTATCTGGTAACTGTGAAGGTCATAGCATATGATTCACAGCTTTTTAATACTGATATGCAATAGTGATTGGGGTAATGTCAGCCTGGAGATGTCATTCTGATCAGGACAGGAATGTTTCACAATAGAATAAAGAATGATTTTCTCTGGGTTTACAGTGACCATTCCCTCTATGGGGACAACAGGAGCCAAACCATGTCAGCAAAATGTCCCTACTGTACGGATCAAGGGTTAAGGTTTTTCCTTTCATTTGTCACCTATCTGCATTCTAATTGACTGCCCTGTCAAACAGTTATTGAAGCAATTAAAGACTGCATACAAACTGCAAGATTGGTCTGACAACCTGTTAAATTGGAGATCTAACAGATGTGAGCGTTTCTATAATTTCCTGCACAGACTGAAGGCTGTTGGAAACTGTCGGATTGACTGCAGCCTTGTCAGTGCCTTGCTGCTGCCTGCTCTCAATTGCTTTCTAGACAGGAAGGAACACATCTCAAAAGAGCCGAATATGTTTACATATTATATTATATTATATTATATTATATTATATTATATTATATTATATTATATTATATTATATTATATTATATTATATTATATTATATTATATTATATTATATTATATTATATCAGGATGTTCCATTCTAATGATTGGTACACTCTAAAGGATTGCAGTCTCCACTTATGCTTTAACATATAAAGTATTAAGTGGACTCCAGGAGGAATAGTTGCTGTAATGAGGCACCTCATAACAATCTAAATAAACCAACTTTTTATAAGTCCAACCTCACTCAGGCCACAAGATGAAATTAAGTGATGAAGAGTGAATGAGATGCGGTTAAAGCCACATGTAAGTAGAATTCACGTCAACATCAAAGTCAGAATTACAGCTGGGGAAGCAGAGTTTTTTTCTCTGCTATATCTCACTTGGCACTAAAATTATAGAAGTACTGGCAGAAGCAAGTAAATATGGGTGCCTAATGTCAGCCAGAGTCTTTTGTTAAAGTTCATTAAATATGAAGTTTATTCAACTCTGCAGTAAAACAAGCATCACTTAAGATCATTATGCTGTAATCAAATGAGACTCCTGTCCAGAAGCTATTAATCAAGTTTTTATCAAACATTTTATAATATGATACTCTTTAAAGAGCTGTAGCTAACTCTTGTGTCTTTCTAATTTGATTTGTTAGTGGGTATATTTTTAGGGGGGACCATTCTCTAAGTGCAATAAAAAAAGAATGTTGTAAGACAGCTGGAATCTCCAGTAATGAGTCAAATGCAGCAGCGATGATGTAAATGCTCATAAGTCTTAAACATCTCCATGTCTGGTGACCACAGACTTGTTTATAAAGATGGACAAACCCTCCTACAAGTTTCCTCAGGAGTGATTTTAAAGCTGTGTGGTGGCTCCTGTTGTTGTCATCTTGGCAGTGCCTGACTCTTCCTAACTCCTGGCTAATCAAAATATTAGCAGAGGCGCTAGATGGTGCTAACAGAAAGTTCAGAGGATGACCAAAGTTATTTCAGCTCATGCAGATGGGCATATGACGGTTTTAATCTAATTTTACACTAATTTGTTTTGGTGATTAGAAGGACTGTATAACTTTTCACTGGTTAATATGATTGTGGCCAGGGGGGCATCGGTTAGAATGCACTCCAAGACAAGGTGTTCCTTTTTGCCCTTTATTTGTAACACAGGTAACACATATGCAAGTATTTGTATGTGTGTGGTTCTGAAACAATAAGTAAATAGAAAGAAGTAAATAATAAATGTGGAATATCACAATACTCTTTGACTCTACAATGCCATGACACTATAAATCCAAAGAAATCAAATCACATAGCCCAGCAGGCCCTCTGCAGCAACAAAGGAAAACTGAGTAAACATGCAACAGCAAGACCCAAACTATCATGATAAACTAAACAAAGAGCATATTCACCTACCTGTAATATGCACTCACACTGAAGAAAAGTGACAACCAACACACCAAATATATATGTGAAAAGTCTTAACAAATACTTGTGTCCAAATCTTCCACAAGCATGGAATGAGAGTGCTCCTCTGCACAACTGCAGAACATAGTAGCCTCTGATTGGCTAATGGCTTAATTATCTATTAAGCCGGCATGGTCCTGTCATCCTTCGTTACAAATCCATCCCGTAGTTGTTGAGAAATTTCACTTAAAAACCACAGACCACCCAAGTTTTAAGACTCAGGCTCTGGGAAAAGTGAATATCTATACAATGTTTAAGGCCAATCCTTTGTTAAGTTGTCAACATATTTTAACTGCACTACAGTGGTAGAGAGACAGATTGACTTTGCTATCCTTTATTTTGTCACACATAGCCAAAATTATCGGCACTGCTAATGTTAACCTTTGTCTGCAGA
This sequence comes from Amphiprion ocellaris, assembly GCF_022539595.1. Lineage (NCBI taxonomy): Eukaryota > Metazoa > Chordata > Actinopteri > Pomacentridae > Amphiprion > Amphiprion ocellaris. The sequence continues at coordinate 26,533,136 of NC_072768.1, forward strand.
TGTTAACCCGAGCAGTAAAACTAAATATGTCAATCAGCAAAATTCACATCAAACACTTCAGCTTCTTAAATTTGTTTACTTACATGTTTTGATTAAGGAAATATCTAACTTTGGATATGTGATTACCAGTATTTTCCATACAGATTATATTTCAGGTTCAGACATTACCACTAAGAAATAAGAAAGCCCACAAAGATGTTCAATTGCTCCTAACTTGCAAGTTTCAAGTTTGTGTGTCAAGAAGCTTCATCTAATGAAGGGGAAAGTATCTTTGAACTTCAGAGGTGCATGTAACGAGATGATTTAGTCAGACAGCTAGTTTGGAAGACAGTTTTGTTTTAGTGAGCAGCTCACACAAGTGAGTAAGTAAGTGAGTTATGTGACCCTTAGTATTTAAAAATCTGCAGTCGTTACTCACTTCGACACACTCTGAATAGAGCAGGAAGATGCACTCACTGTGGTCTGGAAGCTTCCGCTTGGTCGGTCTGCAGCTTCTCTCCTCCCTCCACCTCCATAGTGCAGTACACAATGCGGTTTGGAGCCACTGACTTCAGGCCCTGGACTTCCACAATCACAATCTGAAAACAGCAGCAGAAGGTTAAGACCAACTGGAACCTTTTCAAATCAGCTGCTATGTCTGAGCAACAAACCGAATTACTCAGTTTCAAAGGATATTTTCATGTTTATTTTTTGATTGCTGATGTGACATACTTACAGGTCTTTCTTTCTTTGTTTATTTCCTTGTTTCTTTCTTTCTTTCTTTCTTGACAAGGAAATGAAACTGCCCCATGTAGTACTTAAGATTGGTCACAAGACCAGCTTTTAAAGGTTTTGGCCTCATCTTGGAGACACTTAAACCAGGACTTATTGAGACAACAGGGAGAACGTCAAACTGTTATCAACTTTCAGAAAAGAAGGTGAGCCCACCTTCAGCCTCCCTTCTAAATGTTAACAAAAGTTTGATGTGGCCTAAACAAATGTAAGGTGAAGCCAGGATTACAGAATGTGCATCCAAAAGCAAGCAAGACTCTGTGTGATGTAAATTTTGTTCTCTCCAAAGCAGACATCCACTTCAGCCGAAAATCTTTATCTTTGCTAAGATTACACTACAACTGTAGTAGTGTGTATGCATAGAATATAGAGAAATACGAAATGGAGTCCTCCTAGTGGACTGCAATGGACTAGAAAAGTAGCTTAATAACAAGTATGTGTCCATGGTGTTCACAGCTGTCCATGTGCATGTCTGCAAAGGAGTATCATTAAGGCACTAGTAAAGCTATACAGGTAAGGCTCCCCCTAAGATATTTAACTACCTATAAATATATTGCATGTTTTCTCTAGTGTAATTCAATGCTTTGCACATTCCACATTCCACCATAACTGTCTGCAGTGTGGAATTTACATTGGTCTGGTCACTTGGTTTCATCCCCCCAAAGTCTTGTTTTTGTCTCACTAAATGCTCTTAATTTCATTTGTACTTGGATGAACTGTATTTGTAATGTGATGATCACAAACAAGTCTGGGAATGACTGTCAATCCAAGCAGGTAATAGACCTGACCCTGAATATGTTTTCTCCTATTTTATCATGGTATGTGATTATGTTGTGACCAGCGGCTGAGGAGCATCTGTTGTATTCATGAGAAAGGTAAAGCTCTACGATTTGAAGGACAGGCGCTATAATAAGTTTGCATTTTTTGTTTGAATCCTGGTCAGATCTCTGAACACGAGCCTGGTGTCGGAGGTCTGCTCTTCAGCTGATTGTTTTTCCTATAGCTCATCCACATTTCCACAGCAATTTGGTCTCAGTTTAGGTGATCCTGACTCACATGTAATGAATTCACACCCCAAATTCAGCAGTTGTTTGATCAGTGTATATATCCACACACATACAAACTGACCTCCAGAGTGAAGGACAGCACGACATCCGATTTGGACAAGATGTCTCCCTCATCTCCCATGTCCAGGAAGGAGTTGTTCATGGAGGAGCGTTTGAGCTTCTGTTTGAAATCTGGACCTCCTTTAGACACTGGCAGGCTCTCTAAGTTTGCCATCAGCAGGTTGACTGATGAACGCAGTTCCTCCACATACATGGCCTCCATGTCAGCAGAGATAAACTCTGGGTATCTCCTTTCCTGAGGCACACACAAAGTTACTGATGTGTTAGTCATTTTAACCTGCAGGAATTTGTGTTCTGTAACATGGTTTTAAGTCATTGAGGAAATAAATTCATGAGACTGAAAAAGAGTAGACTTTTATGTCTTAGTATGGCTTAACTGCACAGATTAGCGCAGGAGAAAAAAGTTTGAAACAGCCAAGAAAACCTGTTGTCAAAAATGGTGACCCTAAAAAAATGGTTGATGTTTTTTATATTATTAAGACATAATGTGTTTGCATTTTAGTGGCCGCTGATGAGAGATATACTTTTTATTTAGAAATTATGTGAACACCATAACAGAAATTCAAACAATAAAAATAGTGGTTCAATAAAGAGTAAAATACAGACTGAAGATTAAGCATTAGACAGTAAATAATGCCTTTCCAGGTTGGGCATTTCAATCTTCAGTAAAAAATAATACAAAGCAAATCCCCATAGGAAGCAGACCAAAAATAATCAAAATGAAAAATCTGTTTAACTATTACACTAGCACTAATAAAATGACAGGCTTTTGTTGTGTTTCTCACCCTGGCTATCTTCTCGGCCAGCTGTAACCTGCCGTCCAGCTCTCTGCGGATCTGAGCTGCCTGCTCGTCCACATTATCCAGCTGAGAGAAAAAACAAGAAGAGTGTCATCAATCAGCCAATCAGAGATCTGCAAAATCAATACACCAATCAAAAAGGTGAAGGAGAGACACAGTAGGAGAGGTGCTGGAGAGAAGTTGACTGTTGCATATTGATAAATCAATCAGCAGCTTAGGTGGCAACAGATGACAGTAATTAGCCAGCTAGAGTGTCGATCCGAGAGGTTTATCCACTTAATCAAGATGATTACAGGAGGTGACTCAAATAATTACAGATGAGAGAAGTTTGGTTCTGTTTGTTATACATGAATGTTATAAACAAACAATAATGTTACAAATAGCAGAATGCTACGAGTAAATCAATATGATATAAAGCTGCAGGTTGTTAAGTGATGAAGAAAATAGCACTCCTTTTGCTGCAGACACTTTTGAATGTCACGTGTCACTCCTTCACTCCATTTCCCAAGGTTATCTACAATTCTTTGATCTTTTGTTATGTGTTAGTCTGCCAGACCTCCCTCTTACCTTTTGTTGTTGCACCTTTGCCATTTGCAACTGTTTGCTAGACCGTTCATCTCTTACCTTTTGTTGCCTCTTTGTTGTCTTACCCTCTGCTACTAATTAGCAACCATATGCAAATTAACCACATTTCACCCTTGTAATTACATACGGTCTCAACCCTACCCTCTGATCATTCCTATAAACTGTGTACTATGAAAATGTTCTAGGTTGGCTTACCTTAACAGACTCGTGCTTTGTGTTGGTAAGCCCACCGTATGCTAAAATACTAATAAACGCCCCAGTACAGCAAACTTTGAAGGACTAAGAGTGAAATTTCTTCAACATAAGTTATACAGTCATGAAAAAAACATATTAGACCACCCTTGTTTTCTTCAATTTCTTGTTCATTTTAATGCCTGGTACAACTAAAGGTACATTTGTTTGGACAAATATAATGAAAACAACAAAAATAGCTCATAAGAGTTTCATTTAACAGCTGATATCTAACAATTTTCCATGATTTTCTTGATAATATCCAAAATCATTTAAGTTTTTACATCAATAGCTATGGTATTGTACTGTCAAAAACAGTGCTTTCAGGTTTTCCATGTCTGTTTTAGTCACGTGATACACACAGGAGTTAGTATTTGATTACATAACCATTGTTTTCGATGACTGCAGCCATGCATCTTGGCATGCTCTCTACCAGCTTCAGACATTGTTCTGCTATCACAGCAGCCCATTCCTGTTGCAGAACTTCAAGCAAATGTTTTTGGACTTGTGGTTCTCCATTTGGTGTTTGATGATTTTTCACAGGTTTTCAGTTGGATTTAGATCTGATGATTGAGCAGGCCAAGGCATGATTCAAATGTTCTGGTTCTCCATCCAGGCTTTAACTGACTTTGCCGTGTGGGAAGGGGCATTGTCTTGTTGGAAATTCCAGTCATTCCAGGCAGGAATGAGTTTTCCAGCTGATGGAAGAAGACTGTTTTCAAGAGTAGCCCTGTACATGACCTGGTTCATTCGCCCTTCACACAATTGCATTTGCCCTGTTCAACCCATACTGAAACAACCCTAGATTGTCACTTATCCGTCCCCATGTTTTACTGTAGGGGCAAGACAGTCTGGTTTGTAGGCTTCTCCAGGCTTCCTCTTAACCAGTAAGTTGGCTGGAGTGGGCATCAACTGAAAATAGGATTCATCACTGAGGAGAACCTTAGCCCAATCATCAACAGTCCAGTCCTTGTGATCCCCAGCAAAGAGTAACCAGGCTTTCATCTGCCTTTCGTTGATGAAGGGCTTCATCCGTGCCCTGTGTGACTTCAGACCAGCTTCAAGAAATTGGTTTTAAGTCCTTGTCCTTACCTAACAGGTCACATTTCTCAACAGTGCCCATTGCATTTATGAGGTCAGTGGAGGTCTGACGACGATTCCTGACACAGGAATAGATGAGTGCACCGTCATCTTGTGGGGTAGAAAGACGTTCCTTGTCACGACCAGCTAGAAATTTGGTAACACCATGTTTGGCTTGTTTTTTCTTGGTGTAATGAATGAAAATTATTTTTTTGGCCTTTTGTTGGTTTTATTTTATCGGTATGTAGAGAGGCATACAGGAAAGCAGGGAGAAGAATGTGGAGTAGGACCTGCAGCAAAGAGCCATGAGCTGGAATCGAACCCAGGCCACCGCATTGAGGACTATAGTTGCCCACTCAACCAGTTGAGCTGTCTGGACACCCAATGAATGACTGTCTTGGAGATCTTCAGTTTTTTTGTTACCTGTCTCTCACTCATGCCAATTTCCAGCAGTGCCAATATGGCTTCACAGAATTATTTTGTTTTAGGCATTATGTGAGAGCTGACAACTTCTGAGTTGTGCTATGGCTTGAATGTAAGAAAAAAAAATATTTTAGGCCTTTCATATGCAGTGCTGCTTATGACATGACTCTTATATACCTTAGGAATACAAATAAGCTTAAGCATGTCAAATAGGACATAACGTATTATGTAATTAGCTGCATATTGTGTGGTGTTCGCTGTAGTTTTCAGGTAATATACCTTTAGAGGTACCAGGCATTAAAATGAACAAGAAATTGAAGAAGAGTGGTCTATTTTTTTTTCCATGATTGTAGTTCCTCTGATGTCTACTATATCTAGCCTTACCAAAGGATTCAAGACCTTTTCAGATAGATAGATAGATAGATAGATAGATAGATAGATAGATAGAATCAAAACAAAGAAATTGAAGTGTGAAGATAATGGGGGAAAAACAAAACTTCTGTATCATATTTCTCAATAGTTAATTTTACTTTCAGCACTCAGGTCAGCTGCAGTAACTGCAACATTCTATGTTGCCGTGATTTCTGATCATCAATAACAAATGAACAAATGCTGCATTTCTGACAATGCCATATTTTTGATTTTTTTTTATTTTATTATCCCTTATTAATCCCACAAGGGGAAATTCTAATTTTTGCATATCTCCCCAATTGGGGGAGTCAGAGTGATGGGTCAGCCATGGTACAGCGCCCCCGGAGCAGGAAGGGTTAAGGGCCTTGCTCAAGGGCCCAATAGTGGCCGCATCGGGGCTTGAACCTCTGACCTTCTGATCATTAGTCCAGAGACTCAACCGTTGCGCCACCACTGCCCCATATGGGGAAATGAACAGCCTTGGTGGAGTACTGCGCTCTCTGAGTGCTTTTCTAGTTGTTCTTACCAACATGGCCTTAGAGGGACTGCAATACATTTCGCAGACATGTTCATCCAAAGCAAAGGAACTTACTTTTTTGTAAGCAATGTGGGATTTCAGTGTCTTCCTCAAGGACACTTTGGCATGAGGACACTAACACAACAGCTGACACATCTTTAAACCTGAGCTACAGCTGCCCCTAACTATGTGTACAGCTTTGGCACTAGGCTCGGTGATAAGAGAACTAAACAAACTTTTATTCTTCCTAGCTGATGTGTCATTGTCCTTTGTTTCTTCTTAGCTTTCAGCTGACTGGTTTATCAGACTCTCACCCAGCAGCTGTTCAATATCAAAATAAAATCAGAAATTTTCTGAGTTGCTCGATGTGGAACATTTGGTTGCCCTTAGTCGCCCTTGGTCTTATAAAACTCATGCTGACTGTCATCACCGCAGCTTCACTTTTACCTTCAGCTAGCAGCTCTGCTGTTTGAGAACTTCACACTGAGCACAAAAAATCGCCAAAATATGGGCTGTGAAACTTGGTGTCAGCGAACTCTAAGCAGAGATGAAAGCGAAGTAAAAACTGAGGTTTGCTTACTAGGCAGAAACTGCCGCCTTGTTTCACCAATCTACAATGAGTAGAAGCGTCTAAAATGAATAAGAGATAAAACAGCTCTGATGGGAACTGGCCTGAAGCCAAAGAGACAAGTGGAATCTTCCAAGCTGATAACAAAGAGAAAAGATAGGCTGTTTAATTTGAGTCAGTTTCAAAATGGATCCCAGAGAATGTGTCTCATTTACACAGATCTAAGCTTCCTTTAGTCATACCGAGGAGTTACTATGAGGTCTTACAGCTGGGGAGGAAAGCACTGAAGAGTAAAATTCAAGAACAACAGCTACAACTATAACTGAAGACATGTCAGTATGAGACCTTCTGCTTTAACAGTTTAACACCAAAATTATGCTTTTGTTGCCTTTTGTTTTAGGTGAATGGATTTTAGGCTCTCCGTTTTGTCTGTATGTGTGAGAACAAAAGATAAATACATTTTTAAAACTAAATGTATAGAAATCAAATCCTCTCCTGAAAACTTGGCTGCCTTCTCTTAGCAAGCAATAAGACCCCACAGTTTTAGATCTAAATCAGAAGCCACTGGATAGAAGAATACATCAACAAGATTATGAATCTGACAAGATATTTGACATAAGCTTTCTGTACCTAACAAGCGTTGATGATGGATTAGATTCAATATTTCAGTCTAACTAAAAACAGTGTTCAGGTTTTAGATCCAGCTGTAATTGTAGGATGTCTCCACCACACTGCCAGTGTGTCTTCTGACTAAAATGTAAATGTCAAAAACATTTTCATCAATTTTTAGTTTTGTTTGTGGTTTATGAAATGTGTGCTTACTGGGGTTTTAAAAGGGGAGAAATACTACAATCTTGATGCCTATTGTAGACTATTCATGAGGTAACTACCTTAAGCTTGGTCTGAACATCATGGAATCTATCCAGTGATCACTGCAACATTTTATCTAAAGTAGTCTGACTCACTGGATGTAGTGTGTGTGTATAAGCCTGCTATTTCTGCTGTGCATTTCATGCAAGATTCTTCTGCCCTACCACTATCTGCATGTTACCAAGGTAAAACCCCACAAACAGTAACCAGAACAATTCAATTTTTTTCGAAGATTTGCAGCAGGTCTGCCTGGGGTTGTTGGTGAATTAGCCAACTTAATCACAGCGCTAGCTGCATGAAAATATTCTGCTATAACAGCTCCCTCTTCACTGCTTTTCGGAGACTCCATCCTGACTTAGCTCCATCCAAAACTACAAAAAAGCCCCTTTACTAGAATGATAATAAGCTGCAACCAGATCATTCTCCAGTATTGACACAACACTGTTTACATAGGTCTGCCTATTGGACATGAAACTTAAGGCAACAAGTGTCAACTTCATGGTCTGTGGTGACACTTTAAACTCACTTTACTCCATTTCACATTCATCAGTCCACCAAACCATACTGAGGCATTTTGATATCATGTTCATATTATTACTGCAACTTGCAAAAAAACAGAGTAAAAGAAGCAAAGCAAACAATGTTCAAGGTTTTCTTGGTAGGGCGGTGCTGACAGGACCAGGTTTGTTCTGCCATTATGGCTGAATCACCAACAATAATACAACACATGCATTTCTACAACAGAGGCCTGTAACACTGTTAAACTGCTTCAAACCAAACTTCAAAGAGTTGGTAGCAGAAGACCCATCCCAGAAAGATTCTTCAATCTCCAAACTATTCTGGTTCCTGAGCTGCAAGGAGTGTTGACCTTGTCTAATGTTTCACCCTGTTGGAAAATATCCTCATACTGGCAGTTATCGACCACAGCCTTCTTCATTCTTCTCTTTATAGTTTCTGACAATACTGAAGGGATTCTTTGGAGTTGTCATATGAGGACAAAGTAAAGAAAAAAACTTATCCTTCAAGTTTGTGTTGTGTCAAGTTCAGTCAGGTAAACCCTTAAAAAGAAAAAGGTTTCCTGTTTTTAGGATTATTCCAGTGAGGGTCAGTATCACTGAACACCTTTCTTAATGTCAGAAAGTGTTTAGAACAAGATACTACACTTGAGGCTGAAAACATTTGCAAATTAGCATTAAACACAAAGCCTGGGTGAAGCTGATGGTTATGAATCCGAAATTTTTAAAGTTCTAGTTTCAAACTGTTGAGTGTACAAGATGAAAGTTTTCAGCATCAAAGTTACTGTTATTCCTGTCAAGGGTAAGGTGAATAGCTGCATCAAATATCATGGCAATTTATCAATAATTGTTCAAACATTTCATTTAAGGCAAGAAATGCCGACCTCATTGTGTCGTCCAAACGAAAAGTGAGGACAACAACAAAGTCTATAGGATCCATTCTTTGGGGACCATGAGTGTCTGAAAACAGTTACACTGCAATCCCAACAGTTATTGAGATGTTCTCAGTATGGACCGGTGATGAACTAGTGAAACCCAAACTGAACAACCAATAAATCAACACTGCCATTTGCAGAGCCAAGTGGCTAACATGGCTAAAAAGGGCAGTACTGGTAACTAGCTTTGGACTCTTTCAATTTCAATTTCATTCTAACAATTTGTATTTTCTTATAGAACATAAAACTAGTTTGAAATCTAGCCTCAGTATTTTGGTACATGAGATGGACAAATGACAGTTTGTCTAGTTGAAATTTTTTATGTTAAATATTACTACTCCCCCTTCATGTCACCACTTTCTGTTGGCTCTGACATCCAGCTGCACTAATTGCTAAGAGATGGAGATTTGTTCATTGAAGAGCTGTCATTTTTTTCTGCCTAATTTCTTCCTGCTGACAATGTTCAGTCTGGCAAAATTAATGTTAAACGTAGCTGTGCTGATCTGCATGCAGACTGCTGAGGTTCAGACATCCAGAGAAGAAAAATGACACCCATGTTCAGTCATTGTGCACTCATTACTGATGGGGTCTGGTGATCACCATACAAATTAACTCAACATTGTGAGGAAGAAACTGGAATTAATTTTCTGACTGATGAAGGTCAAACCAACATGCACATATAAAAATATGTGGGTATTATATTTGTTCTACAGTGCACTTAATCCTCTGTATGTCTTTACCTCCTGTAAAGAACTCTTGACATACTCCTAACCAGCTTCATGAGGTCATCACTTAGAGCTTTTCCAAGAGTCTTAAAGGAGTTCCCATATAAGCTGAGCATTTGTTGGCTGGTTTTCCTTCACTCTGCAGTTAAACTCACCCTAAAGCATCTCATCGGGGGTTTATGTTGGTGATTATGGAGGCCAAGTCATCTAATGCAGCACTTCATCACCCTGATTCTCAGTCAAAACAGCCTTTGAGAGAGTTCTGGCTCATTGTTCTGTCAGTGCATACCAGACAGGAAGATGTGTTGCTTTGAAATCTGAATTAATCTCCAGCCATGTCTACAACAAAGTCCCCACCACACCGTTGGCTCCTTGTGCATGCTTCACACATGCAGATACTAGCCATTTACTTTCTTTGCACTCTCAGCACGAGGCATTTTTGTTCTTCCATTCCTGGAACAATCCTCAGGATAGTCTCACTCATTAACAAAGCGGAAATTCCACCAGTTAATTTTTGACAAGGCTCACCAATTAATTGAAAAGTGTTTCAGGTGACGACCTCATGCAAAGGGCTGCAGAGTAGCTAGGTGGTCAGCCCTTTGCCTTGCAGCTAGAAGATCCCTGGTTCATGTCCCGCCCTTCCCAGGATCTTTCTACATAGAGTTTGCATGTTCTCCCTGTGCATGCGTGGGTTTTCTCCAGGTACTCCGACTTCCTCCCACAGTCCAAAAACATGCTGAGGTTAATTTGTGATTCTAAATTGTCTGTAGGTGTGAATGTGAATGTGATTGTTTGTCTCTATGTGTAGCCCTGTGATAGACTGGTGACCTGTCCAAGGTGTCCCCTGCCTTCACCCTAAGTCAGCTGGGATAGACTCCAGCCTCCACATGACCCTAATGAGGATTAAGCAGTGTAAGGATAATGGATGGACGGATGGACCTCATGCAACAATGGCTATTCACAGGAATCTAACATTTAAATATATATTTTTCTTTGTACACACTTTTTTCCTTTCTACACAATGCCCCATGTTTATTTCAGAACTTGATGTCTTCAGTTTTGTTTTACACTGTAGTAAACAGTAATAAAGAAAATTGTTGAATGAAGAGGCTTGTCCAAACTTTTGACTGATACTGTTTTATCAGTAACAATAATTTGCTTCTTTTTATTTGGTTGTTTAATTTGGACCATTTTGCTTTGTTTTGAGAATTTTTTTTTTGTTTTCTTTTTGTTTTTGTTTCAGCTTCAGAAAGTATGTAGTTTTGAAAAGTAATATTAAAAAAAACTCAATAATGAACCACTTTTTCAGTTCATTTACCATTGTATTTGAAAGAAGGCAAAAAAGTGTCAGAGTGTCTTGGATATGGATGCAAGGATGCAAGGGTAACTGGTGTCTCAGTAACTTAGTCTTTGTCTGCTGACATTTTGTTTTTTGTGGGAAATCTTGAAGATTTGCAAAACTTTCACTGATGTTACATTTCAGCATTAGGTACTTGGCATTTCCATCAGCCTTTTGTGTCTTTGCCTTATCTGGTGTTACTTTTCTACTTTACAATGTTTAAAATGTCGATTACAACAGTTTCTATGAGACTGTAAACATGGAGAAGTCATTTCTATCACGTGCATTTGACTTCTTGAGAACAGTCTATTTGTAGAGACGCAGCATTTAATACATCAAATTCAAAGTTTCTAATAATTAACACTCGCAAACACACAAGATCACAGTGCATGCTAATTTTGTTACCACAACTTCTATTACCTGCTCTTTGTTGGCAGCCTTTCTAATTCTAAAGAAATTCAAAGTTTCTGCAATATGTTAATGTGTTGAAAAGACTGAAATCTGATATCAAATTGTTAGGCAATTACTGAAAAAAATAAAACTGTTATTCCTCTGCCAAGGAACGTGGTGGAGTTATGTGATGATCTGCGCTGGTTTGTCTGTCTGTTCACATCATTACTCAAAAGCGGACTTACGGATTTCAATCAAATTTTCAGGGAAGGTCAGAAATGTCACAAGGACCAAGTGATAAGATTTTGGCAGTGATGCAGCTTAGTCTGAATCTATGGATTTGTCAAAGATTTTTGGATTTTTGCAAGACAGTGGCACAGCATCACTAACTATGACAACAAGTGAACACGTCAGCTGCCTTTGACGATCACATGATTGCGACCCTACTATAAGTCGACTGCTGCGGACTATAATACAAGGAACAACTGATTAAATTTTGGGGGTGTTTTCGAGTCCCAACAATTTCTGCTGCCCGCTACATATTTAGGTCACATGATTTGGTATCTGTACATAATGTACACATGCATAACACACGCCTGTGCTCAGCGCAAGGTCATTTTGTTGGTGGGTACATCTACACTGAATGGCCACATTCTATGTTGTCATGATTTCTGATGATCAATAACTAATCAACAAATACCGCATTCCTAAAAAAATATGTTGCAATTCTGACAATGCCACATTGTCGGAAATGCAATATGGGGGAATGAACCGCCTTGGTGGAGTACTGTGCTCTCTGAATGCTTTTGTAGTTGCAATCAAACACCTGTAACCAAGGTCACCTCCCAGTCAGAAGATATAAATATAGTGTAAAGAGTAAAGAAAAAAAGACTTAAATGTCACCAAGGAAAACGGGATTAAACATCTTTGGTGTTTGTGGATTAAAACTAATGTATATTGTTGTCAAAACTAAAATCAAATCAACACCAGGTGCCAAATTCTAATTTTACCAATGTAATGGAAAGTCTAAAGTGTGGAGAAAGATAGGAACAAGGACTGAGATTTCCCACTCCATCAGTGAAACAAATAGGTCATGTCAGGGCCTGGATATGAATGGAACTGTTTTACTGTGGCATGTTGCTGGTGGAACAGACGATGATGATGAAAATCTAGTGTGGTTGTGAACAAAGCAATTTCCCCAGTCTGACTGGCTGGACATTCATCCTGCAACTAGAAGATGACCCCCAACACTCATCTGTGACAGAAACTGGAAGGTCTCAGACAGGCCAAGTCAATCATCAGATTTAAATCCTACTGAGTGAGCAGAGAAAACTCTATAACAAGAAAAAGCTTTTTTAAAGAGGATACTAGACTTTCAGCTCTGTCAATCAGTTAGACTTGGTGTCATCAGTGTCATCATCCCCCTCCTGCGGCCACGGAGGTTGGCTACAGTCCCATGGATCTTAAATTTTTGAACAATATGTGCAACTGTAGTCACAGGAACATCAAGCTGTTTGGAGATGGTCTTATAGCCTTTACCTTTAACATGCTTGTCTATAATTTTGTTACTAATCTCCTGAGACAACTCTCTCCTTCGCTTCCTCTGGTCCATGTTTAGTGTGGTACACACCATGTCACCAAACAGCACAGTGACTACTTGTAACCCTATAGATAGGCCGACTGACTGATTACAAGTTTGTAGGCACCTGTGATGCTAATTAGAGGACAGACCTTGATTGAACATGTCCCTATGGTCACATTATTTTCAGTCTTTTCTAGGGGTACCGTCATTTTTGTCCAGGCCTGTTTCTAAGTTTATTTTTTAAAACAATTCTGTTGAACCACGGTTCAAAAGCAATGTCTGATTTTCATTGTTTAATTTTCACAGAATTTTAATTTATTATTACTTTTGTCAGATTCAAGTTATTTCTGTGACCATTGTGGGTTTTTCTTTCATTAACCGAGGGGTACCAACAATTTTATCCATGAGTGTACAAGGGTGATACAGAAAAGTGCAAATGAACAGAATGTGAAAATGAGAATGTGCTTAGATCTGCAATGATATAAATAGGTACAGATAAGTTTACAGATGTCATGAATAACATTTAGAATGTAAGGTGTCCAGTATGTACAGTGGTTTAGTCAGCAGGCAGAATGATAAAGTCTTTTTGTGAACTGCCATACACAGACATATCGAAGAGGCTTATTGCTGTGGGGGGGAATGACCTCCTGTAATGTTCCTGGGGTTGTGTCGGTCCGTTGCTGAAGCTGCTTCAGAAGCATGTGGTTGCATACATTGAAGGACCTGAGCCTCCTGAGGAAGTAGAGCCTGCTCAGTCCCTTCTTGTAGACAGCCTCTGTGTTTGTGAACCACTCAAGCTTGCACATGCTGCATGCAACAATATCTACTTTGTACAGGGTAGCAGAGGTACATACTGAAAGTAGTTAGAAAAAGTATGCAATGTAAACTGTGGGACGAGTTTCACAAAGACATGAGGCTTAATGTGACCGTTCCACCTCTTGGCATGACAACAAGCTTTATCATGTACATTTACATTGTAAATGTATCACATTGCCTTCTACACTTCCTGTATTGAGCTGAACAGGAGCATTGAATGCAACCCACATCTCAATGATAGAGTGAGAGACTTTCACATGTAAATAAGCACCTGTTACATCCAAGCCCTTATCAAATGAGTTCACAGAATGTTGACTAAGGCCATCAGCATCAGTAAAACTCTCTGTACTTCTGAGTGAGTAAACCAGAGTTTCAAATAAGTAGCAATGTTCCCTTGCTGGCACACCGGTAGTGTTGCATTTAACATCAACTATTAATGACTGGTTTGTCATAGCTGAAGAGTGGAGCAACAAAGAACTGTAGCAAGTTAAAGGACTACAGTCTAAATACAAGAAGGGGTCAGTGTCGAGGCATACACCAAAAGCACATGGCAACCATTTTTATGTAATTCTTCTCACTGCAAAATGAAAACAATTCTTCTGGTAAAACTGTATTTTTTTCCACCTAAAAGGAAGTTTTTCTTGCCACTGTCACCTTAGGGCTTGCTCTGGGGGTTCTGGCATATGGGTTCTGTAAAGCATCTTGAGACAATCTGAATTGTAATTGGTGTTATATAAATAAAATTGAATTGAACTGAATTAACCTTAATTCCATCTTAAAATTGCAGTGTGCTGACATGGTCTAAGAAACACACATCCAGATTTCATATGTAACAAACGGGAAACAAAACTGAAGAGCTTGCTACTGCTGCTGCTGAGAGCAGAGCTGCAGCCTGGAGCTCAAGGTAATTTATTGGAGTTTCATCTACCTGCATCTTGGAGCTAATGAGAGATGACACACTGAGGGAGCCAAAACACAAATCAATGGACCCTCTTCACAACAAGTGCAACCCAAGAGACAGTGAGTCCTGCCACACCTAAAATACCATTTGCTGTCTTAAAAAGAGCAACCAGTGGATTAAAAAGTGACAAAAAAAAGTGAGTGAAATGTGTGAGCAAGCTTCCATTTGTGTCAAGTTGGAAGGGAAACTGTGCTGATTTAGATCACAGGAAAATGTAAAGGCATGTGTTGAAACAGCAGGTATCATTCAAGTTCGTTTTAATATACAGTGACCAAAAAAAGTTTACGGACACCCTTAAAATGTTAATCAATCTCAAATATTATCTTGAAATATTTGTGGAAAATCTTTTTTGTGTTTCAAAAGGTGTGGCTGCATTAGACAGACACAAATAAATGCAAATTATATCTTTTGTTTATTGTTTACAAGAAACAAAAATAAATTGTTGACAGTTTCAATATGCCAGTTCTCAACATTTTCGGTATCAAAGTCAACAAATAACAGAGAATGTGTTCAAAATTGAACAAAAAATAAATAAACCATCACATCATCCAATTAATATATAGTAGTCCTGCCATTAGCACACAGTAGAGCTCTAATCCTGGCTGGCATGTTCCCCACGAGCTTTTCACACTGTTGAGGGGTAATCTTGTCCCATTCTTCTTGAATTACTGCTTTTAATTCTTCTAACTTCTGTGGTTTACACTTTTAAACAGATCTTACGATAATCCACCACAGGTTTTCAATGGGGCTCATGTCCAGGGATTGAGCTGGACACTCTAAGACCTGGATACTGTGCTCCTGCAGCCAAGTTCTACTGGGTCTGCATGTGTGGCCAGGGGCATCATCTTGTTGAAACATCCAGTTTTGACTTCAACGGAACAGTGCACGTACAGAAGGACATATGGCTTTCAAGAATGGCACACTACTTGGCAGAGTTCAAGCTAAAGATAATGCTTCGCCTGGGCTACCCTCACATTAGCAGGAGGAATATAAAGCTGGAAACTGGACTCATCTGACCACAGAACCTTCTTCCAGCTCCTAGCTGTCCAGTTCCTGTGTGCTTAGGCCAAACGACGCCGGGCTAACCTCTGTCTCTCATTGATGAGAGGCTTCTTGACAGCCCTGTAGGACTGTAACCCATGATCTAAACATATGCCATGTACAGTCCAGTTGGAACACTGGACACCAGTTTGGTTTGACCACTGCTGCTGAAGCTCCTGTGATATCATTCAGCAGTTTTCCCTGCACATGCAGAAGAAACTCTTGAACGTCCAGATCTTGGTTTGTCTTCGAAGCTATTGATTCATCTTTATTTCTGCAGAGTGTATCCAACTGCTGATGAACTGCATCTGCACTTCCTATCTGGGGGCAGCTGTACCCTTCCAGGCTGAGAATCTGTATCTTCAGGTGTGTTTACTGAGTTAGGTTCCTTGTTTTAGCCATTTTGTCTCTGGAGAACTTTCAAATGTGCTGGCTTTATATAAACACGACAAGTACGGCAACAAAAACTGTGTCTTTTAATAAAAACCACGACCTTCATTAGTAGATCACTGGTACCAAAATGACCCAACACTCAAAATTTCTTGTGTATTTTTATGGAACCAGGGGCTGCACAGTGGTGTAGTGGTTAGCACTTTGGCCTTGCAGCGAGAAGATCCCTGGTTCGCGTCCCGGCTTTCCCGGGATCTTTCTGCATGGAGTTTGCATGTTCTCCCTGTGCATGCGTGGGTTTTCTCCGGGTACTCCGGCTTCCTCCTACAGTCCAAAAATATGCTGAGGTTAATTGATCATTCTAAATTGCCCGTAGGTGTGAATGTGAGAGTGATTGTTTGTCTCTGTATGTGGCCCTGCGACAGACTGGCGACCTGTCCAGGGTGTCCCCTGCCTTCGCCCGAGTCAGCTGGGATAGGCTCCAGCCCCCCCGCGACCCTAGTGAGGATTAAGTGGTGTATAGATAATGGATGAATGGATGGATGGATTTTTATGGAACCAATCGATTTTAAGTTTTTAATGGCTTTTTAAGGATTTGTTTAGTATTTTGGCGGTGACTGTACTAAAAGAAATTGCACTTGAAGACCAAAGATTGATTCTTAATGCAATATTTCACAAATACATGGGGTGCCCAAAAAACCTTTTTCCACTACTGTAGATTAAAAACACTACATTGCCAAAAGTATTCGCTCACCTGCCTTGACTCGCATATGAACGTAAGTGACATTCCATTCCTAATCCATAGGGTTCAATATGACGTCGGTCCACCCTTTGCAGCTATAACAGCTTCAACTCTTCTGGGAAGGCTGTCCACAAGGTTTAGGAGTGTGTTTATGGGAATTTTTGACCATTCTTCCAGAAGTGCATTTGTGAGGTCACACACTGATGGTGGACCAGAAGGTCTGGCTCTCAGTCTCCACTCTAATTCATCCCAAAGGTGTTCTATCAGGTTGAGGTCAGGACTCTGTGCAGGCCAGCCAAGTTCATCCACACCAGACTCTGTCATCCATGTCTTTATGGACCTTGCTTTGTGCACTGGTGCACAGTCATGTTGGAAGAGGAAGGGGCAGCTCCAAACTGTTCCCACAAAGTTGGGAGCATGGAATTGTCCAAAATGTCTTGGTATGCTGAAGCATTCAGAGTTCCTTTCACTGGAACTAAGGGGCCAAGCCCAGCTCCTGAAAAACAACCCCACACTATAATCCCCCCTCCACCAAACTTTACACTTGGCACAATGCAGTCCGACAAGTATCATTCTGGCAACCACCAAACCCAGACTCATCCATCAGATTGCCAGATGGAGAAGCGTGATTCGTCACTCCAGAGAACGCGTCTAGAGTCCAGTGACAGCGTGCTTTACACCACTGCATCCCACGCTTTGCATTGCACTTGGTGATGTATGGCTTGGATGCAGCTGCTCGGCCATGGAAACCCATTCCATGAAGCTCTCTGCTGAAGCACTGTTCTTACTTAGTTTACGTGGCCTACCACTTCCTGACTGAGTTGCTGTCATTCCCACACACTTCCACTTTCTTATAATACAGCTGACAGTTGACTGTGGAATATTTAGAAGGGAGGAAATATCACGACTGGATTTGTTGCACAGGTGGCATCCTATAACAGTTCCACGCTGGAATTCACTGAGCTCCTGAGAGCGACCCATTCTTTCACAAATGCTTGTAAAAGCAGTCTGCATGCCTAGGTGATTGATTTTATACACTTGTGGCCATGGAAGTGATTGGAACACCTGATTCTGATTATTTGGATGGGTGAGCGAATACTTTTGGCAATATAGTGTATGTCCCCAAAATAAATGGTGTGGGAATTGACCCAGCATTATCTAGCACCATGTCTCTCAGTTCTGTAGAACACAGAAAAGTTTAGTAATCATTACATTTGAACCAAAATGACAAAAACTATAACAAAAAAGAAATGCTAAATAAAAGTGGTGAAGCTATTTACATTTCTGTATTTGCCTAAATAGTTCTTCATAAAACAACTTCTAATTCTCCCCACTAATGTCTGCATGATAAAGTCTGATTGCATGTTGTTTCTAACAGCAATGCTCCCTGGGACTCCCTGTAGTTGACTTTTCTCCTAAAGTTGTTAGAAACGGGACAGTCATGTCTGTCAATTTCCAATCATCATAGCAGTGCTGAAATAAAGTACTGGAGATGACTGAAGCAGTGTGAAATCAGATGAAACATCACTTTTTTTGAAGTCATAGGGAAAACCTCAATGAATAGAAATGAGTGTGGAACATACTGTACCTATCGTCAGATGCTTCATTGTCTCTGTGTTGAGAGCATAGACAGCCTCAAAGTTAAAAAAATAAAAAACTTGAATGTTTAACAGCCCCTCTTATTACAAACTGAACAACGTGCTGTGCTCAAACAAAGACAATCTCAGAGTAATCATTTGACAAAGAGATGAAAGACAGACAGACAAAAGACACAATTACATCCTATCATCAGTTACAGCAAGAAGCAAATGTAGGATGGAAGGGGAAAACAAGATAGGAAGATATGGTCCAAAAAGCAGAGACTGAGAGAAACATAAAGCAAGAAAAAAGCTAAAAGATAAAAGCGAAGAGCTTGCTGTCAGTGTTGAGGGCAGAGCTGCAGCCTGGAGCTCCAGGTAATTTATTGAAGTTTCATCTACCTGCCTCTCGGAACTAATGAGAGATCACACACTGAGGCAGCTAAAACACAGATCAATGGACCATCTCAACAACAAGTGGGACCCAGTGTTTGGCTAAAACATCTGTCAACAAGAAAAGCACTCAGAGAGTGTAGTACTATGGCTGCTCAGTCATCGTATGATTTCCAACAGATGGAATCTTTAAGCAATTTGTGGTCTGTCGATTTGTTGTAGAATTGCAATTATGTGATTGTCAGCAGGCAGCTGATGATCACTTCACTTGTCATAGTTACAGTGACGCCGTGACGCTATCTCGAAATGATACAGAAATCTTTAAAAAATCCGTGGATCCAGACAATAAGCCGCATCACTGCCAAAATCTAATTCATTCATCCTTGTGTCATTTCTGACATTCCCTGAAAATTTCATCCAATTCCATTTGCCCGTTTTTGAGGAATGTTGCTAACAGACAAACAGACAGACAGACAGACAGACAGACAGACAGACAGACAAAACAATGTCGAT
The DNA here is from genome assembly GCF_022539595.1 of Amphiprion ocellaris. NCBI lineage: Eukaryota > Metazoa > Chordata > Actinopteri > Pomacentridae > Amphiprion > Amphiprion ocellaris. The sequence goes on from NC_072768.1 coordinate 26,552,438, forward strand.
CATCACAGCTCTGCCGCGTTGCCTGGCAGAGTAATAAAAGAACAAAAAGAGCTGAAACCATGGAGAGTGCTGGACAATATCTGTGCTTCTCCAAATTTTTGTGTCCCCTTTAAGAGGCCAAAAATATTCAGGACCCTGCATAGCTCCTTTAATTTATATCCATCAAGCAAAATAGACTTTTACTTATATTTTTACCCCAGTCATCAAGGACCCTCTGCATGTTTTGTACCAGCTGTTGTCTATCAGCTATAGAAAGCTGGGCTAACACTGACTAAATTTTATTCACCATGTACAATTGTGTGTTTTAACCAGCATTCAGGGAGCCAGAAACTATGACTTCTGTGTTCACACTGAAAAGTTTAGCTGACAGACAACCTCTGCAAGTACACTTAGGATTTGTCCTTGCAATCCAACTTTGTGTTTTTCATGTACTTTCATGGCAGTTTGCAACTAATGCTTATAAGAAACCATTGACCAACTGTCTTATAGCTAATGATGAACAGTCTGTTGTTGGTACACACCACTATTATTTTATTGCCCAGGCCCAGGAGATCGGATATAAAGTGTTCACAAAATACTTCACCTTTGTTTTGTTTGCTTTGTTTTTGATATTAACTGGTTATTAAATCTAAAATGTGTCTCAAACCTTTAACTTTTGCTGAAAACCTACGACAAAATAAATACTGGTTTCTTGCTAAAATTTTGCCAAAACCTTTAACTTTTGCTGAAAATTTACTATAAAATAAACACTGGTTTCTTGCTAAAATCTTTTTTTAATTTAATTCATTAAAATTACAGAGAAGAATAGCAATTGCTATATGAGTCGCTATGATATATATATATATATATATATATATATATATATATATATATATTAAAAAAAAATTATAGTATATAGTATATTATATAGTGCTGCATAGTTGTGGTGATGAATAGATGTTTGAATCATGACAAGTATTATGCCGTGATAAGTACAAACACCAGATAAATGTGAGGTCAGCATTCAGTTAAACATCAAGATATATGACAAAAAGTGACAGAGTGCATGAAAGCAGTCAAATGAGATTAAAATCAGACAAGCATTTAGTTTCAAGAAAGAGGAAAATTACTGTATCATCTACATACAGGATGCAATAAATAATTAGAAGCTAAAATATCTTGAAAAAAGAAGGCAGATTTTCCAATTCATTGAGAATAATTTGAACGTATAATCAGGACAATAGATGTAAAAAAACATGCACACATAGAGGACTGTCACTGCTGTTTATCCTCAGAGATCATCTGGTCAGAACACCTGGACTGTCTCTCCCTCTTCAGCTGTAGGTCCTTCTATTTTTCTCTCCCTCTGACTTTTCAATCATTGAAAGAGAAGTGTACACACTCTCAGCATTGCTCACGTCTCTGCATTTCTTTTCTTCTTCAACCTTTGACAAAAGATTATCTGTGTTTCCCTTTTCCGCTCTTATTTCAACAATCATGTATCTGTAATACATGATCTGTAATATATTGCTGCAGATCGTAGGAAGTGCAATGTCGAGTTTGAAATCAGATGAACAGTGGCTGCTTGTGGCTGGCACCTAAGTCACCACTACTGCTAGGCAACCAAATCAAAGGCAAGATTCTACAATCTTGTCAGAGATCAAAGACATGACAGTTTACCCACTGACAGCAGGCCCTGCACTGGTTAGAAACACATTTAGAGACAGTGAATTGTGAAGGCCTGGTTTAATTTATTCAGGCACTGTGGATCTTTTAGGGAATCAGCCATTAGGTTGTGAGACATTATCCTCACATCTTTGGCATATCAATAAATATTACACAGTGTGGCTTGAGTTTTAACAAGCTCCTAAATCCTCTAACACATTGACCTTTGCTAAGAATTGATCATGAATCAATAAGTCATTTCCGTAGTTTAGACAATGAAATATTCAGAAGTCATTTAATATATAAAAAACACAAAATCATTATGTAACACCAGGCCTGATTGAATAAGAATGAACGTGATGTCAGAACCATACTAGACATATTTTCTCAACAAAATCCCCATATTAGGGGCTTCTGGGTTGAGGAAAAGAATAGAGACTACGAGATCACTCATCTTTAAATGGAAATTATGAAGGGGTACTTGTAATGGCGAACATTAACGGCTAATTTTTATACATTGGAATTTAAGTTGGGCAAACTCAAAACACACCTGTTTTGGTGTGCTGTTGATACTGAGCAGGTAGTGTAGTGTGGTGTAGTGTAGTGCACAATGAGTTTATTAAAGCTTGTTTGATATGCAGCCATCTGCAGAACAAAAGAAAAAAAATTGGGTGAGTTCAGAGTTGGGGGAACTCTTTAACACAACTTAAACATTTGATTTAATCTTAATTAAAATATTGATCAATGCTGCTTTTCTGTTAAGTGGTGTACAAAGGATTTAGTTTTTGTAAACAGTCTATGGCAAGATTTTAATGAGCTCCCCTTTCTCCCACTTTCTTCCTCCTTCAGCCTTTCCTTTCTCTGTATATTCTGGCAGGACAATAATAGAATCTGCCCTGGCAACAGACACATGCCGTTTGTTATACAGGCGAGGATGATGCCTCAATGGGCCGTGAAGTAATCTGTAAATGAAAGCTATTTATGTTCAGAGTCGGTTACAGAGAAAGAAATAATCAGTAGCGGAAAACCTCTGAGGATGACTGAAACACAGTTGCCTCTGCATGGTGGTATTCAGAGACACATTTCTGGAGAGGTCTTTAAAGTCTGTTAATCCAAAAGACGAGAAAATGGGAAGCTCTTCTCTCTTCCCTTCATTGGTGTCACAACATGCAGACCATTTTGATTTCTGTTGCCCATGTTTCTATATATTTGCCTTGATAAAGAGGAAAAAGACAGACATAAGGAAGCTAGTCAGCCTGTGAGGTGTTTAGCCACGTCTGCCCACATCATTCCTTTATTTACACTGGATTATTGCAAGATCCAGTCACGCTTCTGGGAAATGACTGGAGCAGCTCCTTTAGGTTCCTTGAGGACCAGCTCCAACTATGGTCCAACCCTAGACTGCCTCTGGACAATCACCTCCTGCTGCCACTCACAGGATCTAGTGGCTGCTCATTCAGTTAAGACTTCTCCAGTCAGATCCCACTGGATCCACAGTGATCAAAGATACTTTCCGTCTAAGTCAGAGGAGCAGCGCATGCTTGCATTTACAACTAGCAAATTCAGTTATCAAGCATCTCTCCTGTGGAACCAGCTCCCAGTTTGGGTTCGGGAGGCGGACACCCTCTCTATTTTCAAGACCAGGCTTAAAACCTTCCTTTTTGACAAAGCTTATAGTCAGGGTTGACTCAGGTGACTCTGAGGGGGTCAGTTCAAGGTTCAAAGAATCTTTATTGTCCCTGTGGGGCAAATCACTCTACAGTCAGCAGAACAAAAGTCAACAACAATCGCAGAGTACCATTGGAGTTGGAGTCCGCATATATGAGGCACAACTGACTTATTCTTCGATGTCCCTTAGTTATGCCCCTAGCTATGCTGCCATAGGCCTACACTGCTCGGGGTCCTCTCACTGAGCCCTTCTCTAAATACCTATGTATTTACTGTATATACCATTATTGCATTACATTCACTCTGTTTCTCCCTGTGTCCTTTCTCCGAGTGTCCCTGGTCCCAGAGCTGGATGCTTCTGATCTGTGGTTGTTCTCCCACCAACTGGCCTAGTCTCCATCATATCCACTGTGGGATGCTGCTGCTTACTTTCCTCCAGCCCACTGCTTCCAGCTGCTGATTTCCACCAATCTACTCTGCATCACCCTTACTATACTTGATATGCTCATCTCATATTGAAATGATATAGATAAGTTTTATAAAGTTTGTATCTGTTTTATCTGGAACCTATAAGTATTGCATATGACAGTCAAAACCGATATAAGATCCTTAGTAAATTTGTACAATATGAAACTTGTATAATTTGGGAACTTAAAAAAACAATATATCATTGTCATGGTCCCTGCTCCTGCCCCTGTTCTTCTCCGCCCTTCTCACTTCTTTCTCCCACCCTTTATCCTGTCTGCCATCTGTCTCTCCCTAATCTTACTCTCTCTGGTCTCTCTCTCCTATACCTCTCCCTCACTCGTCCCATGTCTTCTCTTTCTCCTTGTCTTGTATCTCTGGCTTCCTCTGTCTGTCTGCATGTCTCCCTCTCTCCTGTGTCTCTCTGCTTCCTGAATGTTACACCTGCCTGCAGTCTGACTGCAGCACTGTGAATCAGCTGCCATAATTAGCTCACACCAGTCACCTGTTTGCAATTCCACCTCCCAGTATATAAGCCAGCTCTGTCATTCACTCCCCATCGAACCATAGACTCTGTTGCCCCCTTGGATTCTGTTCTCCCCATCATCAGCCAGCAGGCAGATGGGTCCCCTCACATAAAAGCCGGGTTCTGCTCAAGGTTATTTTCCCTGTCGCCCTTTGGCTTGCTCTGGGGGTCAGGCTTATGGGTTCTGTAAAGCGTCTTGAGACAATTTGACTGCAATTGGCGCTATATAAATAAAATTGAATTGAAAAATTGAATTGAATTGAATCCCCACCAAGCCCTGCTTCCCCCCAACTGCTTCAGCTCCATGGACTCTGCTCTTCTTGCCCCCGGATTCCTGCCAGTTCCTGTTTTTGTTCCTTGTATGCCTACTTTGCCCCTGTAGCTTAGCTTCCCTGGTTTTGTAAGTACTATGTTTCGTTGCCTGCTTCAATTTATCCCTGTTTGGTTTTTGTAGATTAGCTGTGGGTTTTTGTAGGTTTAATAGTGTGATTTACTTTAGTATAGATTTGGTTTAGTAGATATTAGCTTAATTCTATCAATTAGTTTACTCACATTAGCGACACAGAGTTGGCACCGGGCCCAATTAACTGAAGCTACCGATATGTTACATAACATTAGCTGGACATCAATATTTTGCGAATGTCTATTTAACTTGTAAAATCTATTGTGAGTTATCTTAAGCGAATAATTTTTCTCCAGTAAGTCGCTGCCCTATTTTCCCAGACGACACTCCTCTGACTGTCTGACCTGGTGCCTCGTTGCTTGACGTGACGTCACTTTCAAGGCCGCGCTCTAGTGAGTAATTAACGTTGTATTAATCCAGTGTTTCTCAAATAGTGGGGCGCGCCCCCCTGGGGGGGGCCGCAGAGGCATGTCAAGGGGGGCGCGGGCGACTGGAAGGAAAAGGTCCTTCAACACGGAACTAATTAGCTGAACTATTGTTTTAACGTCAGCTTGTTTTTCGCGGCGTACAACAATACTGAAATTGTGCTGGCCCCATAGACTGTATATGCCATAGATATAAATAATAATAATAATAATAATAACGATCTTCTGTATATATCTATGGTATATGCACTGGCCGTTCAGACTCCGAAGTACAGACTCCTGAGAACGGGAGAACGCATCGTTAATGTGCAGTCGGAACACCAGCGTACTTGATCACGTCACATACTCGGCTCATCTCCTCCGATTATTTTTTACCAGCAATGTCAAACATACGGCCTGCGGGTCAAAACCGGTCCCCCAGACAGTCCATTTCGGCCCGCGGGACGACTTTACAAATGATAAAAATTACAACAACATTAGCTGTAAATTTGTAAAACTGTAAATTTAAAATAATTTCTAGAACTTCACAAGTTGTTCTGATCATGAAGTAAAATACTACATTGTTCAGTTCCAGATACCTGTGACTGAATGTTTTGTATTTTTGTAGATAAACTGTTATCTGGCAGTTACAATGCATGTGTGAATGATGAACTGAGGCATAATAGGCTACTGTTGAAACTGAACTTGTTTTCCTTAAGAAATTTCAGGTTCATAATATTTTGTAAAAAGGTACGTCATTAAATGTGAATATTTTCAGAATGTACTTTTTTGAACTAAAACAAAGGGGAAAAGTTGGAGTTGTGGTTATTTATAGGTTATTATGCTGTGATTTTACTTGGTGGGGTCCACTGGAGATCAGATTGGGGTTTATGTGGTCCCTGGACTAAAATGAGTCCAACAAAACGGAATGGAACAAAATGGAATCAGATAAAATAGCACAGCCCTGCATATTCATGTTTTTATAGTTTCATATATATATATACACACACACACACACACACACACACACACACACCCACACACACACACACACACACACACACACACACACACACACAAAGTTATTGGGGGGGCACGAAAGTTTTTTGTCCTCCAAAGGGGGGCCCGACAGAAAAAATTTGAGAACCACTGTATTAACCCAACGTATCAAAGAGTAGATACTGAGGAGGATAGTTATCTGTAGTTTACCTTAGTACTCGCGAGTACCCGACACAGTGCAGCACTCTGCTGTGAAGGTGGAGACATGCAGCAGTGGTGTATTTGCGACAATAAAAAAAAAAAAAAAAAGGAAATTTGAAGGAGCAGCAGCTAGGATTTAGGAATGGCGGCCCGCCACTCCTAAATGAATGTAGAGGAAACCCTGCTTTCCTTATATATCACATACATAATTTTTACTTGTTTCGTACTTAATTCTTTTAATTATGTTGTATGAAAAGAATGCGAAAGTGGCCACTTTCAGGAGTAAATCATAGTATGAGACTTAAAAGCACAACACATAAACAGAAAGATTTATTACTGAAATTGATGTTACTTCTTATAAGTTTTTTGTGTTTCTTCTCCATATGGGTCTACACACTGTTTGTAACTTACTACCAGCTACTTATGTAGTATATTTAATGCCAGAGCCTTACACCGCAACAGTAAACTTATGAATCAGTTTCAGTGTTGGTTTGTACTTGTATGTATCATTTATGTTACTCTGAGGATGCATGTATCCCAGTGTGTGTTATGTTTCCTTGTCCCTCACCCTCCTCTTCTCCCATCCCTCTCCCTCCCCTCCCCCACCCCCTCTACCTCTTCTGTCCCTCTCAACCTGCCGGCCAGGGGCAGATGGGTCCCCCCATACGAGCCAAGTTCTGCTCAAGGTTTCTTCCCGTTAAAAGGGAGTTTTTTTTTTTTTTTGCCACTGTCACCTTAGGGCTTGCTCTGGGGGTTCAGGCAAACGGGTTCTGTAAAGCGTCTTGAAACAATTTGAATTGTAATTGCCACTATATAACTAAAATTGAATTTAATTAAATTGAACTACAATTTTCTTTGAAAACAGAAGGCAGACAAACACAGTACAAAAAACATGCACAACACCACTGGTCTAGGGATGGATTGATGATCAGTCTGGCTTACTACTGGATCTGATATTCAGCATTTTTATTCCGCCAAGGAATGTGGCAGAGTTATGTGACAGTCAGTGTTGGTTTGTCTGTCTGTTAGTCTGTCTGTCAGCAACATTACTCAAAAACGGATTTAGATGAAATTTTCAGGGAAGGTCAGAAATGACACAAGGATCAGTTGATTAGATTTTGGCAGTGATGCGGCTTATGGTCTGGATCCATGGATTTGTTAAAGATTTCTGTACCATTGTACAATTGCGGCATGGTGTCATTGCAACTATGACAAGTGAACACTACGTCTATACACTACTATACACACACACACACACACACACACACACACACAAACACACACACATACATTGTCAATTATATATGGCATTCCATATATTTTTGGAACTTTTAAATTTTTTTAAAATTCATGCCTAAGTGTTAAATCTAAAATCAGTTTAAGGTAATTCATGTATCTCTATTTTAATGTTCTTGTCTATTGTTTACATTTATATACCTGTATGTATTTTCCATCAATAATAATTTGATGTTTCATTTCATATTCTACAACCATGAAGACTCATGAAAAAAAATTAGAATGGCTTAAGTGTCATCAAATCACCTTTATTATGATACCACTGGTAATCTGATGAAGCTGCATTGGAGAAGGAAAATGAGTCCCTTCAGTGGGACAACAAAGCCCTCCAGGACCAGATTGCGGGTCCTCCACAAACATTTCGTAAAACATATTGAAGGCCACTAACATGCAGACATCTGTAAAACAACACATAAAAAGTCTTTTATATATATATATGTACACACACACACACACACACACACACACACACACACACACACACATATATACACACACACACACACACGCACACACACACACATATATATATATATTTTAATTAGGGCTGGGCGATAAATAGATTTTATCGATTAAGTCGACTGTACTTAATGTCGACTTGTGTTAAATAAAATTGATTTTCTCATCAACATCCGCCACCGACACCTGCCTGCTGGGCTCCCGTAGTTCAGAGTGCGCGCGCGCCCCCCCCCCCCCCCCCCATTGATAAAATTCATTTTTTTACTAAGCATTTACTTAACCAGGTTAGTCCCCTTGGATCAGAGATCTCTGTCAGACCAGTGCTTTCCCCGCAAAGGCCCCACAGTGATGCAATAACAGCCAGAGACGACACACAAGCTAGTTACACAGACCTGTAGGGTAGACACTGATTGTTATGCATGAACTCGCAATGAAGACACTGCAACAACCTGCCTGTTTGTCCAGAAATTACAAAACTTTTACAAAGGTGTTGCAATACCCTGCAGATAAAAACAATACTATTCCGCATTTTATTACAACAGTATTATATTAGAAGCCATATTTTCTGTGTTGTGTTGATGTGCAACAACAGAGCAGTATGTGTGCGTGCTCATCCTCCGCTCTCTGCAAGCGCAGTGGCTTTGCCAACAACATGGCTGTAAACATGAGTGCTTTTCCTGACCATCCACAGATTGTCAACAAAGCAGATGCCCAAAGCAAAATCTGGGATTATCTTGTTTAGTTAGGGTGAGCCCACCAACGCCACAAACCTATTTGTAAAACATGTTGTGAACCTAGACAGAGGGAGTCAGCATGCCTGACTTGGCAAAGCATCTCACTGAGAAACATGACAACTTCTTCAAAGAATTCAAAGTGACAGCTTGCCAGATAACTTAATTGCATCATGTCTTATTTCATAACAAGTGAACCTTCCATCAGTGCTTGACAGTCAACAGCTATGATAACTGTTCAATTTGGCTTTATCGATTTGTCTAACTTACCAATGTGCAAACCATCTCGATATGTCTCAATAACTGCAAGATGCTAGAAATGAGGCATTCACAAGTGTTCAGATCCACAACACCAGTTATACTAAACAACTGAATCCTTGCAGAAAGATGATGATGTACAATAGACGTCTTACTGATTAAGAACATACTGAATAGCTAACTATTGAAGCATTAATCTTATAAACAGTGCTTACTGTAATTAGGCCTAAATTCATATTGAACAGAAAGTAACACTCTGTACCTACAACAAAAATCGAAATCTGAATTGATAACAAATTCATCACCGGAACCCATGACGTATTTTTTAAATTCCACCTTTACTTGATATAGTCTTCCAAACTAGCTGTCACCCAGAGTTGTGAACAAGCGTTTAGATTTGTTTGTCCATTACTGTCTTTAAATCCTAAATTTAAGGTGTCAACTCTTAATGAAAAGACCATTATTAATATCAATGGAAGAAGTGAAATTAGCCCATCTAAAATGAAAAAAAAATGTACACTACTGTGCAAAAATTGGGGGTCACTTAGAAATGTCATTATTTTTGAAAGAAAAGCATTTTTTTCAATGAAGATAACATTAAGTGAATCAGAAATACAGTCTAGACATTGTTAATGTGGTAAATGACTATTCTAGCTGAAAATGTCACACCCTCTGCTTCTGGATCAGGATAGTGGCAGGTTCTCCTTCTCCCTCTGTCTCTTTCGCAGGTGAGCATGTGTGCATGGAGAAGGCTCTGTCTATTTAATCAAGTGAGATCGGCATACAAGCAGGTGGGAGTAAACAACAGAACTACTTCTTCGCCCATATAAGCAGACGCTGCACAACACTCTATGCTGGACTGTTTAACAGCCACAGTTAGTTGTGATTGCCTGTTCTGTCTAGCTCTCTTGCGTCAGCTCTGTACTTACCTTTGTTTCCTTGCCTTCCAGTCTGGACTCGTGCCTGCTCATGCTCACCTGGATTCTCTGCCACCCATCAAGCCATCCACACCTCTGTTGGAACCCTGGACCCGTCTGCTCTCAATTTTCCATCTGCCTGAACCAAGCCCACACCGGTAGGTACTGCAACTGCAGCACCTACCCTTGGCAACCAGCCTCTTGCTACACACCACCTTACCCTCAGTATTCCACATCAGTTAAGTTCCCACTTGATCTCCAAGCCAGATTTGGTTTAGTGTTTTTAGTAGTGTTTGGTTAGTTTCTAGCTAAGCCGTTTTGTAGTTCAGCCAATTAGTCATTTCTATCTTGTTTGGAGCCAGTTCCTACCTTATGTGGGTTAGTGTTAAATTTGTATATTTCTGTGCACACTCTGGTAGTAGTTCTGCCGGTTCACTAGAGGGCCCTATGCCCTGTGTTGTCCCAGTATACTTCCTGTACCCTACATATTTCCTGTTGTAGTCCTTCGACTGCATTTGTAGTTCTGTATACCTTATTTCTTGTAAATAAATTTCATATTATTCACGCCTACACCTCATGTCATGTCTCTGCTTCTGCACTTGAGCCTCAGCTTAGCAGATTTGTAACAGGAAATGGCTGATTGTTGATGGAATATCTACATAGCGGTACATAGGCCCATTTCCCGCAACCATCAATGTGTTCCAATGGTACATTGTGTTAGCTAATTGTGTTAAAAGACTAATTGATTAGAAAACCCTTGTGCAATTATGTTAGCACATGAATAAAAGTGAGTTTTCATGGAAAACATGAAATTGCCAGGGTGACCCCAAATTTGAACGGTAATGTCTTGATGGTAGAGGACAGCTGGGAGTTGCCCATTCTTTTGCCAAACAGCAGCACATGGATATATATAAAAACAATTTCTGAAGATCCAGCAGCATTTGCTTCCTCATTCATCCATGGAAGTTTTTCAGCAAATAAGTTTATGTATTCATGTGTTTTTGTAGCTGTTTTCTAGTAGCTCACCTGGCAGCCATTGTACAACAGCTGGTGCTCAAACTTGCGGATGCTGAGAATTTGCTGGAACATATCGTATAGTTGCTCCTTACTGAGGATGAGTTCTGACATGGCACTCAGGTGCGCTCGCTGTGGCTGCCGTCGCATGTCCTCATCCCCCCTGTAGATGGCGTCATACTTGGCAATCCAGGAGCTCAGCACAGTCTCTTTGCTCAAACCATCAATCTCTGGGAGGCTGCGGACACGACGCTCAATGTTCTTCTTGAAAACCTCACGGAAGTCATTTGCAGAGCATCCACCACTCTGAACCATCCGGGAAACACGCTCACTCTTCAGAAAGCCCTGCCACAGAAAGAAAGAACAATAAGCACCTACAACACTGGTTGAGTTACTAACTCCTGTTAAGCTACATACATCTTATCCACAAGTGCCAACATTTTCATGTCCCTGAAAGAGTAGAGACCAAAGAAAAAACTAAGTTTAACAAATACACTACAAGAAAAGCTCTACACTCTCCTTAAACTGCCCAGTAGCTGCTAAATAACTCACCAAAACATCCAGCGACTAAACGGGACAGTCACATGGTGATTCACTGGGGTAAGGTAAACTCTCTGGTTAATTCATATTTTTGGCAGTAGTTCCTAGTTTCAAAGAGACTGTTGCTGAATCCGACTGAATTATGTGGCACAGACTGAAGCAGCAGCAGCAGCTCGGTGTGACATTAAAAAGTCTCTCAGCTGGCAGCTTCATCTCTTCATGGTAGTCTCACTGAAAGTCTGAACAGCAGAGCATCAGAGAAAGAGATTCATCTAGCAGCTGAAGACAGTTTAAGAAAATGTGTGCAAACATCTCACATTAGGTTTAGAAAACATTTTACACATTCAGGTTCTGTTCTTCAAAGATGCCCTATCCTGCCGTATTCCATCAGTCCAAATTCTACATTATTAGAGGATTTTTTTTTTTACCTTCAAAATCTATTAACATAAAACAATAAAAATATACAAAATAAATGTGTTAGAATACATCAGCACCTCAGATGACTCAGACTTTTTGGTGTCTGTAGAGAAATGTTGATTTTTTTTTTTTTTTTTTTTTTAAACTGTGCAACCATTGAGTCCTTACTTGGGTACGGGATCACCTGCTGGTTTGGGGCTGTGACAGTCAAGTCTAAAACTCAGATTCATAACCCGGTGAAGATGGCAAGTAAGATTATGGGTACCTCTGCTCTACTCATGTCGCAAGACTTATGCATACAGGCCACCATCAGCCAGGCAAACAGTATTCTTTCGGACTCATCACATGACCATTTTCTAGAGTATGCTCTGTTGACTTCAGACAGAAGGTGCAGAGTCCTGCTGTACAGGCTCAACCGTTTTAAACATCATTTTATCCCTCTCTCAATTAAGCTCATGAATGAGCAGTTAGGTCCAGCTACCAAAAGGAGGTACCCAAATGTGGTGTACATAGGGATGTATGCCTGTATGTATGGGGGTATGTGTGCATTTTATTTTAATTTTTTCTTTGTTATTTTCACCTATTTATTATACGCCACGTATTTTAGGTGTTTTTAGTAGCATGTGTTCTGTTTTATGTGTTGCAGTGCAGCTTGCTTTTGCCTGATTTCTTAAAATCGTCAGAGCTTGTTGACTGTAGGGCTGGACCCGAATATTCGGTCGTGACGGTGGTATCCGGATATTTATTTTGAGATCCGAGTATTCGTGGACAATGTTGCATGAATGATATTCGTCTTGTCAGTTAGAATATGAACAGATCCTAATACCAAATTTAGAATTTTGTTCTTTCCTGTAGAAAGGAATTGCCATCCAAACTACTATTTAAAATATGTTATGAACATATTCTTCTGTGCACTTTGACTCAATTCTATATACAGAGTCTGGGCAACCGATGAGTCTGAGAGTTCATGTTTCATTTGGTCAGGCATGATACATCTCACCCCCCTTCTATCCAAAAAGATTTCCACCTGGCCTTTCCCGTGGTGAGCCAATCACAATCATCTATCTGTTTGGAATGGGTTTGATATAATGACTGTATCGAGGAGTACCATTGAGACACAATACATCACAAGTTTCATTGCTCCGAACGTTGCAGTTCTGTTCATTTACGACTTAAGTTATTTTGGTCTTGATCGAGAGAATGACAAGAGGGTGCAAAGCAGTAGTCAAAGCAAAGGGTGGCTATTTTCAAGAATATATATATATATATATATATATATATATATATATATATATATATATATATATATATATATATATATATATATATATATACATACATACATACATACATACATACATACATAAGCAAATAGTTGCCTGCATTACTGGACAAATGTTCAAGGGCTGTTTTGCACACTTGTGATACAAACCGTTCTCGAGTTTGTAACGTTGCCAGCAGTAACATTCTATGTATTTATTTTTTGTTAAATGTGTACACAACCATTCAAAAGTTTGGGGTCACTTAGAAATGTCCTTATTTTTGAAAGAAAAGCATTTTTTTCAATGAAGACAACCTTAAATGAATCAGAAATACACTCTAGACATTGTTAATGGCAAATTAACAAAATGAATTAACTGGCAGATGACTGTTCTAGCTGGAAACAGCTGATTTGTAATGGAATACCTACATATTGGTACAGAGGCCCATTTCCAGCAACCATTACTCCTGTGCTCTAATGGTACATAGTGTTAGCTGCTCATGTTGAAAGGCTATTTGATTATTTGGAAACCCTTGTGCAGTTATGTTAGCACATGAATAAAATTGTGAGTTTTCAAGGAACAAATGAAATTGTCTAGGTGACCCCAAACTTGTGCGGTGTTCCAAGTGAAATGGAAATGTTACAAGGTCTGACCTAGTAAGATTGCCAGTGTGTGAGAAACCTGACCAGGCTGCACACTTAGACAAGAAGGAAGCGTGTTCAGGTGTCGTCAGATAAACTGGGAGCATGTCTGAAAGGGGGCTAAGTAGCAGTGTGATACTGGGAAGCATGGTATCAAAAGTAAGTGGAAGTGTCAAAAGTTACTTTGTTGTTCTGAGCAAAGAGAAGCTTTCTGTGTCAAATCATAGCGAGACTGAAGCTTTGAAAGGGGGCACTGCATGGAGCTCTACAACACTTTGTGGAAACTGAATAAGTTGTATCCAAACAGGATCAGACAGACCAAAAGTGAACACACCAGAAGATCAAAACATCAAGATTTGTTCACTGAGAGTTAAAAAACAACTTTTGCTCACCTTTAAATCTCTGTCCAACAAAGCAATAGCACAGGTTCAAAAAGTTTGTGGAACTGCAAGTAGTTTGGAGCCAATCATGGTTTCATATGTTACTTAACGTAACCCAGTAGTGCACAAAATATACACTGACAAGAATTGAGACATAATGTGTCAAACCATTCATATTTTCCAGTCACTGATTAAAACCCTAAAAACTCATCTGTATATTAGAGCTACATATTTAGAAATTGCATCCTTAATAATAATCCTGTCCGGCCTTTAAATGGCTTAAATGTAAAGGAGATCTAAAAAACCCAGAAGAGAAAAAATGATATTCCAATAAAGCTGCCTAGAGACAAAGAACAGAAAAATCTGCAGTGGTCAAAAGCCACACACAGAGAAAGAGATTATAAATGCTTTCAAAAAAGAGAATGCTTAGTACGTCAACACCAGGAGGCTAAAGGTTGTCCTATGGCTTACAACATAAAACAACACATCCTGAACAAATCATGTGACCAGCCTCAGTGTTTTCTGAGGGTTTTGTGTCACTGCCTCATGAGAGCGATAAACCTGTGGGGCATGAACCAGCAGCAGATGGACAGGAATTGTCATGGAACTACAATAGTAATGACGCAGAACAAAATTCACTTGAAACTAAAGAGTCTCAACAAGCACATAAAGAAGAAACGCTGCTGAAAATGTATGTATTGTTGACAAAGAAATTAGCAGTTAGACTTGAAATCAGTGAGAGGGAGGGGCCTGAGAGACATCACAGAGAGGGTCCTCCTTGTTGTGATAAATGGAAATGGTGCATGAAGTGGGGATGACAGATGCAGTTGCCACTGGAGGAGCCCATTTACAGCAGTTAATCTGCCTCTTTGCATCACTCAATACAAAGTGCTCTGAACTGCAGAGAGAAAGACATTAAACAGCTCCTGCTGAAGGAGGCCATGCTGGAAGGCTAAAAACTATAAAGCTGACTGTTTGAATAGATGACACCTGAAACAAGGAGACAGATGTTTGAGTTTATGGCAGGATTAAGAAATGCCTGTGTAATGAAGGTTAGGTTTATTTAGCTGTCCATGTGGGCATGCAGGAGGAGGACTGACTCAACATTAATGTCAAGTTTCATTCTCTCGTTCATCTAAGCTGGGAGCCACTACAGCTATTACACAGCTTAGAGAATAAATGCAGGGTTTGAAATAATGACACGCAGCACATTTTTTTCAGGTTGATTTAGAGTTAGTTGTTCAGTCACATGGTTTCTAGACTCAACATTGCAGTCAAAGTCCTGTAAAAGAATAATAAATAAATTAACACTGTCCACTAGAGGCGTGCCAGTATGGTGGTTTTAATAGTTACCTTGGTGAAGCATACGGATTACAAAAACATAACTGGTAAATTGTATTGTACTGATACAGCATAAGTACTTTTGAAAAGATGATGGTGAACATCTCCTGCTTACTCCAAAAATGACAATTTCATAAAACATTAAATTGAAAGTAGTTATTTGAAAATGGAAACATAAGCGGTTGTATACAAAATGCTGAAAATCATCAGTGATACTAAGTGAAATCCATTGTTGCTGTTGCATTTCATACATCTGTCAGTGTCCACTTTCAGCAATGGTAATTGATAATTATTTATTAATTGTGACCGGGCTGAAGGCTGACTAATGGCAACACAGATTGTTTTTAATATCAGCATGATTGCTGTTTTCAATTCATGTGATTGGTCGCTGTCTGAGCTCAAATTGTCTGTGGAAGCACACAGCTCTGCTTTATTATGAGCAAAGTGACCCTGCTGAGTGGAAATGTGTTGAATATGGATCATCACCACGCACTTCCCTGACGCCGACCATTATCAACATGCTCTGTCTGAGCTACCCAGCAGTTACTCTGTCTTTCAGTGCTCTCAGACATCACTGTGTCACTCTTAGTGTTCATACTGGTGGAGATATAAAAACTGTAAAAGCAGTTTGCAAGCGATTAATGGTTTTTATTTTTTTATTTTTTTTTTAAATGGTGCAGGAATGTAACCAAATCTTTAGATTGCAATATGTTGACAGAAAGATCATTCCACATTTGGTCCTCCATTGAGCATTTGGGGCATCAGGATACTGTATATAGGACTGAGTTAAAATGCACCAAACAGTGTGTTCATTATATATGTTTTTAATGGTTTAATGGCAAGGAACAGTATATATTAAGCTGTGGATACTGTTATGCACCCGTCTAGGGGGACGGCACATGGCATAATATTTATTTTAAAAAAAACTGAATATTTTTCCAGTCCCCAAAACAATTAACAGGATCTAAGAACATTACAAAAAAGTTTATTTACAGTATTTTACAGTAAATCAGGCCACTCCCTGGGCTATATATTCAAACAACAACAGAAAAAATTGATTCAAACTAAAGAGGTATTTTAGCACTCAAGCAAAAAAAAAAAAAAAAACGTATCCAACAAAAACACAACTACTAGAAAAAGAAACCTAACTAAATCTAACAAACAAAAACAAAGCTAGCCTAATCTATCAAAGAAAACACATGTTTCAATCAAAGTGTTTGGAGTCTGGGAAAAACATGCGAAAAGGGTGCTGCTGTCAGAATGACTCCCCCATCCACTGCAGGCTGCTGAGATTTAAAAAGGTGAACAGCCAACCAGCATTGGGTCCGCCCCAATTACACCTCCTGGACAGAACAAAGATCTCCACACAGACAGACCATACACTACAAACTAGCAGGACGAAAAGACTTCTCACACAGAAAACAAGGAAGAGACAAAGATCCACACAAACACAGAACACCCACTCCCAGACAACAAAACAACTTCAGCCCCAGGGATGCTCAGGAGGACAAAAAAAAAAAAAAAGCACCAGTGCCCTAATGAGCAGCCTTTCAGAAAAGGTAAACATGAAAGAGCCCTGTACAGTACTCCCGCAAACAAAAAACATGTTAAAGTACCTTTAAATGAAGGCGATGTAATGCAGTGCCCTATAAGTTGTATAATTTTGGGTGTCAACAAATACAGAATACAGACAAAAACATTTCAAATGGGGAAAAAAACTACAAAAAAACATGATTAGTGCCTGCTAGGCTGCCCCATGATCCCATGATGAGTGCATCTGCAATAAAGAAAACACACGGTGAAGTGTCCTCTGAAGTGCAGTGCATGGGAGAAAAAACAATCCATTGCAGTTCCAGTGTTAAAGAAGTGCTCTACAGTGCTGTGAAAAAGTATTTACCCCCTTCTCAAATTCTTATTTTTTTTGTATATTTTCCCCACTTTAATGTCCATCAAGATCATCAAATAAATGTAAATATTAGACAAAGATTACTCAAGTAAACACAAAATTCAGTTTTTAATTATGATTTTATTTATTAAGAAAAAAAATTAAAGCTGTGTGAAAAAGTAATTGCCCTCTAAACCTAATAACTGATTGGGCCACCTTCAGCAGCAACAACTGAAATCAAGCATTTTCTAACTGGCAATCACTCTTTCACATCTCTTTGGAGATATTTTGGCCCACTGTTTTTTACAGAATTATTTTAATTCAGCAACACTGGAGGGGTTTTGAGCATGAACGGCATTTTAAGGTCATGCCACAGCATTACAATCAGATTCAAGTCCATACTTTGGCTAGGCCACTCCAAAATCTTCATTTAGTTTTATTTAAGCCATTCAGAAGTCAAATTTCTGGTGTGTTTTGGATCATTGTCCTGCTGCAGAACCCAAGTGCACTTCAGCTTGAGGTCATGGACTGATGGTCCAACATTCTCCTTCAGTATTTTCTGGTAGAAAGCAAAATTCATGGTTTCATCAATCATAGCAAGTCATCCAGGTCCTGAAGCAGCAAAGCAGCCCCAGCCCATCACACTACCACCAACATGTTTATGCTCGTTTTCTGAAATGCTGTTGTACTTCTATGCAAGATGTAACGAGACACACACCTTCCAAAATGTTCAACTGTTGTCTTGTCAGTCCATAGAATATTATCCTAAAAGTCTTGGGGATCATTCAAATGTTTGTTTGCAAAAGTAAGACGAGCCTTTATGTTCTTTTTGGTCAGCAGTGGTTTTCGCCTTGGAACTCTGCCGTGGATGCCATTTTTGGTCAGTCTCTTCCTTATTGTTGAGTCATGAACACTGATCTTAACTGAGGCAAGGGAGGCCTGCAATTCCTTAGATGTTGTCCTGGGTTCCTGTGTGACCTCCTGGATGAGTCGTTGCTGTGCTCTTGGGGTAATTTTGGTCAACTGGCCTCTCCTGGGAAGGTTCCCCACTGTTCCATGTTTTCTCTATTTGTGAATAATGGCTCTCACCATGGTTTGCTGGAGTCCTAAAGCTTCAGAAATGGCTTCGTAACCCTTTCCAGACTGATAGATATCAATTACTTTATTTCTCATTTGTTCTTGAATTTCTTTGGATCTTGGCATTTTGTTGCAGATTTTTGAGATCTTTTGGCCAACTTAATTTTGTCAGACATATTCTATTTAAGTGATTTCTTGATTGAACAGGTCGGGAGGTAATCAGGCGTCAGTGAAATTGATCTTGCTTTCCAAAAAATGTGATTAGCCACAGTTAATTCATGATTTAACAAGGGGGGCAATTACTTTTTCACATAGAGTCAGGTAGGTTTGGATAGCTTTTTTCCCTTAAAACATTTAATCATCTTTTTAAAATGGCATTTTGTGTTTACTTTGGTTATCTTTGTCTGATGGCCTTAAACATTTAAGTGGAGGAAATATTCAAAAAAAAAACAAGAATTTGAGAAAGGGGCAAATACTTTTTCACAGCACTGTGTAAGATTCACTTATGGTGGAGTGCCACCGGTCATTATGCAGGCTGACCATTTGGAAAATAAATCATACTTGGGAACACATTGGAAGTGTTGGAGCTGAAATTCAGTCAGCCCAAAGCTATTGGATGATGCTCAGCTATATAGATTTAACTATGTATGCACCATGTCTATGCTAAACATTGTATATATTGGAAATGCACCTTGAAGTGAAGAGTGGGTGCTCTTTTCTCAAAATGTCTTTACAATACCTCAGGTATGTCTACTGAGTACAGAGAAAAAACAGAAAGCTGAAGACGATGTGAAGGGCCCCACAAAATGCAGAAAAATGGAAAAGCTGCATTGCCATTGAAGCCATTGAGGTCCTGTAAATGTTTTTTGTCATAATCAGTCTTCCAGTGGACTGCATATGATATTTGCTGACATGAAGAAATGTATAGGTTATCACTGGCGTCATTGCTTTTAAAAGGGGGGTTTGATGCTCTGTATGTGTGGATGTCTAAAGGTCACTCCCTCCTTGGCAGTGCTGAGCCTCCCATCAGCCTCTTGGAGGTTCTGATGCCCCGTTCAGACACCCATGGAGACTGGATCAATGACTAGGTGGGGTGTGAGAGCGGGGAGATAAAAATGATTAATTGTATTTATTCATAACTTTGCAAATACGTTTTGGACACATATTCTAATATTTATGTGGGAATGCGTGTATTTTTAATGTATGTTAATATAGTGTGCAGTGAAATGCATATAAATACGTTCATTTGATATATGATTCTATTACTTTCATACATTTTGAAATATTACTAATTTAAGTGTGCAGCGAGAATGCAGTTTTCACTCTATTTAATATCTGATATTCTCATAAGCGCCTGTCTGAAGGCCCTTTCGGAATGGATTCATTTCTCTAAGGGAGGGAGGATGACTTTAATATCTCTGCCCTCTTCAGTGATTTCAAATCAGTGTGGACAGTATGTAAGTATTTTTTCAGGTCTTTTCCTGGTAGTAATTACAACCAAAATTTGCTATATCTCAGAGAATTCGCAGCTCCTACTAGAATTCAGGTCCTGTTCCGAGTCACATCTTTGTATTTTAAAGTGATTCAAAACTTGAAGATCCTTTTCTGCATTTGTGAAATGTGTTGAAGTTTTTGCCCATCTGTTGGAAATCTGCACCAACAACATCAGCATACAGTACAAGCCTGCAATGACAGAAAGAAATCCAAACTGTTAGGAAACCTTCACCCTGTAAGTGTATTAATGATCTATTGTGAACTCACGGTTTAAGTCTACATTTGCTTAGTTTGTGTTAAATTGGTGCCATTAGAAGCATTCTGAATTAGCTATCAGAAGTAATGGATATGGATGTACAGGCTTCTGTCACTGGATTGCTGTGATATTGAAGGAAACAAAAATTACCTAATTATTCTCAGGCTTATTCTCAAGTTCTGACATGTTGTTTTTTTTTTTCCCCTAGAATTGCATTCAGTGGATTCAGGGCTGTTTGTGCTTTTCTTCTTTCCAATTTTTTTGTCCTGATGGATGTCCATGTCTCTCACAGACCACTGCCTGTAACTTTGTGAACTTTAAAAGACTGCCCAGTGATTTAAAACAGCAGGAACACTGGGAACATTATATTCCCAACAATTCCCTCATAACATTAATGCCATCTTGAAGTGTTTCAAGTTATGCTTTGTATTACACAGAGGTTAAAGGTCAAGTGTTTTATGAAGATACCATATCAAAATAAATTAAAATGTATGCCACAGTAATCCCCACTGTTTAACTATATCAGTTTCTTTTTCACATTGGAGTATGTCACAGTAGTTTCAATCTAATAACACATAGGTTCATGTGCCCTCTGTTGTTCAGTCGTGTCAATTCGCCCTGTACATCAGGAAGATTAGCCCCTTCCTGTCTGAACATGAAGCACAATTCCTGGTCCAGGCTCTTGTAATATCACGCATCGATTACTGCAACTCCTCACTGGCAGGTCTCCCCATATGCACAATCAAACTTCTTAAGATGATTCAGAATGCAGCAGGATGTCTGGTTTTCAACTAGCCAAAAACAGCACATCACCCCAATGTTCAGATTACTTCACTGGCTTCCAGTTGCTGTCAGCATAAAATTCAAAACTCTGACACTTGCATTCAAAACTACAATGAAAACAGCTCCCTCCTACCTGAACTCTCATTCAGGTCTACACATTCTCCCTCTCACTACGCTAGGCCAATAAAAGGCCCTGACACAACCACCACAACAGGGCCGGTTGATAGCTAGACTCTTCTCTTCTGTGGTTCATCGATGGTGGAACAAGTTACCAAACTCTGTTCGATCTACAGCATCCCTCTCAGTCTTTAAGAAAAGACTAGAAACCCAGCTCTTCACTGAAAACCTTTGCACTTGACAGACTGCAAAAAAAAAAAAAATTCTATTACATCTGCACTGCCTGTAGATACCACAGTCCTATTATCACATTTGAACTTGTTTCATGTCTCTTATCAAGGTTGTTTTCTCCTGACTAGATCTATGCTTATGTTGTATCTACTCTCAGATGTATGTCCCTTTGGATAAAAGCGTCTGCTAAATTAAATTGTAGAATTGTAGACATAGACTGGACTCATTTTTGTGTTTTGTATGATAAATTAATTGAACTGAAACAAAGATTGTATCAAGCGGCGGACTCTGGTTTGGTTCCGACAGAACCAACAAGCCTGTGCAACCCTCTGAACTTGTGTAACTGATGGAGTGAGTCTGACTGCAGCCCTCCCTCTGCTGCTCTCTGGATTCTATA
Organism: Amphiprion ocellaris; assembly: GCF_022539595.1. Lineage (NCBI taxonomy): Eukaryota > Metazoa > Chordata > Actinopteri > Pomacentridae > Amphiprion > Amphiprion ocellaris. The sequence goes on from NC_072768.1 coordinate 26,574,244, forward strand.
GGTTCTCCTCCATTTTGTCTGGCAACACAAATGCCAGACATTATTACTAATGAATCGATCAGCAGGAGACTTCCTCCCACCCTGCTGCTCGAATTAATTGAGGCTTTAAAATTTCATTTAATTATTTACACCGCAGCAGAGCACCGGGGTGTGAGTCCGGAGATTAAAGACACAGACGGACAGTTTTGGCAGCCCTCTGAGTGTCACTGCAGCCGTTTAAGAGAAGGTGAAAGACCATCTGGCAGAATAAAACTCGGTCTCTGACTACAATAACAAGTTCAAAACAGAGCCACATTTAAGAATTACCATTAGCACAATGGAAATTGTATTTTTGAAGATATTAACAGACACGAATGAAAACAAACAAAAAAAGTCATTGCTTTAATAGATAAATAATTCATATAGTATGTATTTGCACACATGTATGTAGCCCTGTCTAAAAGACAACAGAATACAGGGCATAAAAATCTGTTAAAAATGTATAAATAGTTGTATAGAAAAGGGCAGTAAATTCATTTCATTAAATTTATTTAAAATTGGATTTAAATAGGACTTTATGCTCATTGAAATGTGTCAAAATTGATTTAAAACAGTCTAAAATCGGTTAAAATACAAAGTCAAAACTGGTTTAAAATACATTCAGGGGATGAAATGTATAAAATTCATGAATAGAGTTTAAAAGGTTATTTATGTATGTTTACTATGTATTCAGAAGAGTTGTGTTCCTTTAAAACCCCTAATATTCATGGGAAACGTAATGTTTGGTTGGTTTGAAGTCAGGACATGTAGACTGCTGTGCACCCTAACCTGTTTTCAAGCTGAAATGTCAATCATTGTGTTTCTGTATTACCATTGGTGTATTAAAAAATTAACAGCCAATCCAAGCTTTTCCCTATGCTAAGGGGCGGGACAAGTGGCGCTGATACTGTGACGGTTCAGGAAACATTCACTCGCTGTCGTGCTAAGAACGTAGCGGAGGCATCGTATTGTGGAAAACATTTTAAGTGAAATATCTGAAGGTCGACTAACCGTGGTCCCGATATTTACTTTTGGTGTGATCTGCATGAAGGTAAATATGAGTGTGTAATTTGGTTTTTGTGCTGTGACTAAAGGTTGTAGTGATAAGGAGGTGGATGTGTTACGCCAAATGGCGGCTAGCTATTTAGCTTAGCGCACCATGTTAATGTGCCGAGATATCGTACTGTTTAGCTAAGCATTGTGATGTTTTGGTTAAATCGGATTTATGTTAATTCAACATGAAATAGCGAGTGATATTTTGGCTAAAGCAAGTTAATGTGACCCGCATGAAAGGAGACAGACGTGGACGGAGAGGACGTAGAGGACGGACGGTCGGAGCGTCGACAAGACCCTGCTGTTTCTTCTTTTCTTCTTTTCGCGGTTTTCCCCCCTGTGATTCCTGCGGACGAGTGATGAACTGCACATCATTTACCAGCTGGCCTTTGTGATCGTTTTTGCCCCCAGTTCCCCCCTGCTAACCACACAAACTGCTCATTCGGATTTTGTAAGTACTAAAACTAACATTAATGTGCACAATTTTATTTCATGCTCTACTTTGAGTGAAGCGACCTCACAGTTTCGGGTCCCGCCGCACCCAAGCTCCGAACCAGGCCTGCAACGGGTTCCTTCAGTGTTCTGTATGTTTGGGGAGTGGATATGTGTGTGTGGGCCCACAATTATAGGAAACAGTGTGTGAATTTTGTTCTGACTTTATATGAAACTGATTCAAGAGGATTGGTTGATTTAAAAGGACATCAGTTGATTTAAAAGTATTAAAAGGTACATTAAGCAAAAGGTGGTTAAAACTATTTAATTTGGAAGGTATATTGTTTGATTTAATTTTCTCAGAGATTTCACTGAATTACATTTATTTTATTCTGTATGATTCTGTTTTTTTTTTAATAAAATACCAGTGACAAATTATTGTAAAAATTAAATGTTGAGTTGCTGTGGTTCTTTAGTAGGTTAACTATATACATAAACTGACACCGAACTCAGGCCCCATCCCATTGTACTAACTATTCAAGACATTATTTTATAGCTACGTGAGATAGGGGTTACATAAATGGAGGCACCGCTGGGATTAATTGATAAAAGTCATATGGTAAAATAAATAAATAAAACTAAGATCCACTGAACACAGCAACATTTAATTTTTACAATATACTTCTAATGTGCTATCAGAACTGTACAAGAATAACAGTAATGGAAACCCAAACGAGCAGTCCCTCACAACTGGAGCTAGTTAACTGGTGCAGAGGAGAGTTGGTAGACGTAAAACATGCCCTCCTACTGTATGGAGTGCCTGAAAGTGTTTCAATAGCTGAGATAGAAGAAACAGCAGAGTCTATCAAAGTTTTAGGTAAAGTGGTGGTTAGAGGAAAAATGTTTCACCCACAACAGCAGTCCCTCATGGTGTTGTGCGAGTGCCGTGAAGTGATAGACCCCACTAAAATCCCCCCAGAAGTGATGCCAATAAGTGGTGGAAGTATCTGGAAAGCAGTGTACTATGTAGAGCCCCAGACTGATAAGTTTGAAGAGAAACTACTCACCTTTCTGAGAAATGAAGGAAAAACCTTAGAGGATGTCCAGAGTGCCTGCATTCTCCCAAGTGCAGGAGACAACAACTCAGAGGCTATCATTCGTGCAGTGGGTGATATAATGAGCAAAACAAGCAGACCAACAGACAGCTATGGCTACAGACGACTACGGACATTCTCCGGGGTCAGTCCCACCCCTGTTGGAGAGGAGTCCTTATACATGTGGCTGGAGCAAGCAACACTCTTAGTAGATGAAGGTGAGTGCTCCGACAAAGAGAAACGACGACGGATACTGGAGAGTCTCAAAGGCCCCGCCTTGGAAATCATTCAGGCTGTTCGTATGACTGAACCAGATGCTAGCCCCCATGATTACATAGAGGCCATAGAGAGCATTTTTGGTACAGTAGAATCTGGAGAGGAACTCTATTTGTCATTTAGAGCCCTGCGTCAGCAGTCCGGAGAACGTCTGTCTGACTTCCTGCGAAGATTAGAGAGGTCTCTTGTTAAAGTAGTGCAGGCAGGTGGTTTACCTGTTAGTTCCGCTAACAAAGCCAGAGTAGAGCAACTTATTAGAGGTTCAACTTCTGATCTCATGTTGCTTCAGTTGAAAATTAGGGAGCGGAAAGACGATCCCCCATCTTTTCTGAACTTGCTACGAGAAATGATTGAAGAGGAAAGCCGACAGTCTGCTAGACAAAGCCAGACAGCACCTGTACGTCGTCAGCATGTACGCACCATACAGGCTGAAAAGGAGAAAGAGCCTGATTCAACCACTCAGCGTGAACTGGAGGCTCAAATTCAAGAATTGAAAGCGCAGTTGGAGAAAAGAAACAACTCATGGTCCCAATTGCCGCCGGATGATTCTGTCAGGAGTCCAAAAGAAAAGGAAAAGAAAAAACAAAAAATTGAGTCACAAAGTGAACTGAAGTCACTTAGAAAACAGGTGGAAGCTCTAGAAAATAAGATGAGTGTAATGGCAGTGAACTACACATCAGCCCCCAAGCCCGAGAACATGACACAGCCCAGTAGACACAAAGCAGCCCAAAACCACAAGCCTATTCCTTTCAAAATGTCACCTTCCAAAGATTTTGATGAGTACTTCTGTTACAAGTGTGGAGAAAATGGTCATATAGCCAACAGATGCACATCAGCAGAGAACCCACAGAAAGTCATAAGAAAACTCATTCGTGTAGTGCGAGGAGCACCTGATCCCACTAAAACAAACCCAAAGCATGCAGCAGAAGATCCGTGTGTTGCTAAAGTCAACAAAATTGAAGTCCCTGAAAAAGATGCTAGCTTACCTGAGGGTCTTGTAGGTCCATCATTCATCCATACCATCAAAGTAAATGATGTGTCCTGCAATGCGCTCATTGACAGTGGGTCTAATGTGACCATTATTTTTGAAAGTTGGTATAAGGAACACCTGGCGGATGTCCCCTTAACACCCCTCTCTCGTCTTGGACTTTGGGGCCTTGCCGACACAGAGTATCCCTACAGAGGTTATGTGGTGGTGGAGATGGAGTTTGCTGAAGAGATCACCGGTGTGTCCGGGAAAGTAGAGGTGCTCGCACTGATCTGCCCCGAGCCCAAGAACAACCAACAAGCCCCTGTATTAGTTGGCACCAACACATCTCTGTTCAGCCGCTTATGGGAGCTGGTGAAGACAAAGGGTGATAAAGACATCGTTCACTCTATGAGAATTCAGTCTGTGTATGCCCCAGTTAATACTCAGATACAGTTGGCAAAGGATGAAGTCTTAGGGCAAATAAAATGGAAAGGACCTGGTCCACTCTCTGTTGCTCCAGGTGCAAAATATTATGCTACCTGCAAAATAGACAGACGGACTACTCCATCCAAAGATCTTGTATTGATTGATGCCCCCACTGCTCAGTCACTACCAGCCGGTGTGCTGGTACAGCCAGGTGTGCTCCCAGATGCTAGTATCGACAGCAACAGCTTCACTGTGCTCATTCAGAATGAGTCCAAAAAGGCGACCTCCATACCAGTGGGAACTGTCATTGCAGAGATGTATGCTGTGGACACAGTCACCCCCGTCCAACCCGCCGAGCCCCCAGCTGAAGCCCTAGACCCAAAACTCTTCGATTTTGGAGACTCCCCAGTCCCTGAGGAGTGGAAGAGCCGGCTTCAGCAGAAGTTAGCTGAGAGGCAGAAAGTTTTCTCACTGCATGAGTGGGATGTCGGTTTGGCCACAGGTGTCGAACACCACATACGCCTGCATGACACCCGACCTTTCAGGGAAAGGTCCAGGAGAATAGCCCCTGCAGATATTGATGACGTGAGGCGACACATACAACAGCTGTTAGCGGCTGGGATTATAACAGAGTCCCGCAGTCCTTACGCCTCACCCATCGTCATTGTCCGCAAAAAGAATGGAGCTATAAGAATCTGTATAGACTACAGAACACTTAACAACCGCACCATACCAGACCAGTACACAATGCCACGCATTGACGATGCCCTGGACTCGTTGTCAGGCAGCAAGTGGTTCTCTGTATTAGATTTGCGTAGTGGCTACTACCAGATTGCAATGACAGAAGAGGACAAAGAAAAGACGGCGTTCATCTGCCCTCTAGGCTTCTATCAATTTGAACGCATGCCACAGGGAATCACTGGAGCGCCTGCAACGTTCCAGCGTCTGATGGAGAAAGCTGTGGGCGACATGCATCTCCTGGAGGCTTTGGTGTACTTGGATGACATTATCGTTTTTGGAAAAACTCTCGAAGAGCATGAGCAACGTCTTCTCAAGGTTCTGGACAGACTTGAGGAAATCGGGTTGAAAGTTTCCGTTGACAAGTGTCAATTCTGTCAGCCTCAAGTGAAATACGTTGGTCACATTGTGTCTGCGAACGGGATAGCCACTGATCAGGAGAAAGTGGCAGTGGTGAAACACTGGAAAGTGCCCACTCATCTAAAACCTCTCAAATCGTTTCTTGGATTCTGCAGTTACTATCGGAGGTTTATCGCAAACTACTCAGCTATCATCCGCCCCCTCTCTGAGCTTACCAAGGGTTATGCACCCACTTGGCAGGACCCTAAGTCCAAAAGGAAAGCCGACTCAAACAAGGTCTACTTCAAAATGTCAGAGCCTTTTGGAGAGCGGTGGACTCCAGCCTGTCAAGCTGCTTTTGAAAGAATCCGCGACTGCTTGATCAATGCCCCTGTGTTAGCCTTCGCTGACCCCACAAAAACCTACATCTTGCATGTGGATGCCAGTATGAATGGTTTAGGTGCTGTCTTGAACCAAGAATACCCCGAAGGCCTCAGACCTGTAGCATTCGCAAGTCGAAAGTTGAAGGACCCAGAACATAACTATCCAGTCCACCAGTTAGAGTTTCTGGCTCTGAAGTGGGCCGTTGTGGATAAATTTCATGACTACTTGTATGGCGCAAAATTCATTGTAAGGACTGATAATAACCCACTAACCTATGTGTTGACCTCAGCCAAGCTTAGTGCAGTAGGACATCGCTGGCTTGCTGCTCTCGCCACGTACGATTTCACCATTCAATATCGTCCTGGGCGACACAATATTGATGCTGATTTGTTGTCCCGTCAGTATACCCCAGGAGAGACGAGAGAGTGGGTTAGCATCCAGCCTGCTGGTGTTAAAGCCCTTTGCAAGCGGGCCTGTGTCAGAGAAGAAGCATTGGTACCTGATCGATTGGTGGATCAGCTTGGAGCTCCTGCCACAGCGGTACCTGATGCCTTTGTGTTCCCAGTAAATCTCAGCATGAACACACTCGATCAGTTGAGCCCGAAAGATATTCAGACAGCTCAAAACCTGGATCCAACGATCGGAACAGTCAAGAAAGCAATCGAGAACAATGAGAAATTGAATCACTCTAAAAATAACCCACCAGAGACTGTTTTGCTCCTCCGGGAAAACAGCAAACTGGAGGCTAAGGACGGATTACTTTACAGATTGAAAGAAAAACCATGTGGAAGGCAGATCAGACAACTTGTCTTGCCATCAAGATATCGGCCTATGGTATTAAGATCTCTGCATGATGAATGCGGACACATGGGTGTAGAACGAACCAGAGAACTGATTGCAGACCGATTCTATTGGCCGCGCATGGCAGTGGAGATCGAGGAGTACATTCAAACCTGTGGGAGGTGTATAACCAGGAAGACACTGCCTCAGCGTGCCTCACCGCTGAATCAGATAACAAGTAATGGCCCCTTGGATCTAGTCTGTATTGATTTCTTACAGATAGAGCCTGATTCCAAAGGTGTTGCTAACGTGTTAGTAGTGACGGATCACTATACACGTTATGCACAAGCGTTTCCTACCAGAGACCAAAAAGCTGTCACTGTTGCAAAAGTATTGTGGGAGAAGTATTTTGTGCACTACGGTCTGCCTGCATGGATACACTCTGATCAGGGCAGAGATTTTGAGAGTCGACTGATCAAGGAGTTCTTGTCCATGCTGGGGATCCGTAAATCGCGAACATCTCCCTATCATCCGCAAGGTGATGCACAACCAGAAAGATTCAATCGCACTCTTCTTGCAATGATTGGCACCATGGATAATGTAAAAAAGCAGTGCTGGAGCCAGCATATCAGTCAACTTGTACATGCGTACAACAGTACAAAAAATGATGCCACTGGATACTCACCGTATCGACTCATGTTTGGAAGAGAAGCAAGGCTGCCCATTGACATCTGTTTTGGAATCTCACCGGATGGTGAGAGTGAGTCCTCCTACCAGCAGTACGTTGTTAGGATGAGGACGGATCTGCAGAAAGCATATAAGCTGGCATCTGAAGCCGCTACAAAAAGTCACTTACAAAACAAAGCGCGCTATGATCAACGTGTGAGAGATCAGCCCCTGGAAGTAGGAGACAGGATCCTCATTCAAAATGTTGGGTTAAAAGGCAAGCATAAACTACAGGATAGATGGAAGTCAACCCCATATGTTGTTGTGGAGAAATTACCAAACCTGCCAGTATACAAGGTGAAACCAGAATGTGGTCCAGGTTCGATCAAAATCTTGCATCGAGACCATCTGCTGCCCATCGGTTACCTGGTCAGGATGTCAGACTCTCCTGATGAAGCAGGACCCATTCGGAGCCCTGTTACCAGATCAAAACGCATTCGGCAAAGTCAAAAGATTACTCAGCCTAGTCATCCAGCAGAAAATGTCACACCATCATCAGACTCAGAGTTTGAAACTGCCCCTATTCCTTGGAATTTTGATGTGGATGAGGTCAGGAGGCAACTGGAAATGCCCAGTCAGAATCCTGGAGAGGATGAGAGCAGGGACAGTTCAGAAGAGGATGAAAGTTTGCAGGAAGAGAGCTCTGAAGTCCAAGAAAATCAACCAGTTATAGAAACTGAGAGTGAAGGATCTTCTGAAAGCTTTGCACCTTCTAGAGCAGACTCTGATGTACAAGAGACAAATAATGACACTGCAGAAGAACAAGATTTGGAAAGGGGAGCAAGCTCACCCTCTTCCAGTAGAGCCAGAAGTGAAGGCTCCTATAAAAGTGACAGATACAGAAGTAAAGAGCTTTCCCCTGTTAGAAAGTCTCAGAGAGAACCAAAACCACCTATGCGATTTACCTATGACAAACCTGGTTCTCCATCCAGTGAACCAGTTACTATCATGCATCATGGTATGGTCATTCAACTCAAACTAAACCCTCCAAACAAAGTAAGCAGTACACCTAGACAAATACATAAAGTGTCCAGAAGGTGTTCAGGGGATGAGACAAGGAAACAAGGTTCAAAGTCAAAGAGAGGCAAACAGTGTGATGAGGACATCTACACGGTTAGAAAGGGGAGGATGTAGCCCTGTCTAAAAGACAACAGAATACAGGGCATAAAAATCTGTTAAAAATGTATAAATAGTTGTATAGAAAAGGGCAGTAAATTCATTTCATTAAATTTATTTAAAATTGGATTTAAATAGGACTTTATGCTCATTGAAATGTGTCAAAATTGATTTAAAACAGTCTAAAATCGGTTAAAATACAAAGTCAAAACTGGTTTAAAATACATTCAGGGGATGAAATGTATAAAATTCATGAATAGAGTTTAAAAGGTTATTTATGTATGTTTACTATGTATTCAGAAGAGTTGTGTTCCTTTAAAACCCCTAATATTCATGGGAAACGTAATGTTTGGTTGGTTTGAAGTCAGGACATGTAGACTGCTGTGCACCCTAACCTGTTTTCAAGCTGAAATGTCAATCATTGTGTTTCTGTATTACCATTGGTGTATTAAAAAATTAACAGCCAATCCAAGCTTTTCCCTATGCTAAGGGGCGGGACAAGTGGCGCTGATACTGTGACGGTTCAGGAAACATTCACTCGCTGTCGTGCTAAGAACGTAGCGGAGGCATCGTATTGTGGAAAACATTTTAAGTGAAATATCTGAAGGTCGACTAACCGTGGTCCCGATATTTACTTTTGGTGTGATCTGCATGAAGGTAAATATGAGTGTGTAATTTGGTTTTTGTGCTGTGACTAAAGGTTGTAGTGATAAGGAGGTGGATGTGTTACGCCAAATGGCGGCTAGCTATTTAGCTTAGCGCACCATGTTAATGTGCCGAGATATCGTACTGTTTAGCTAAGCATTGTGATGTTTTGGTTAAATCGGATTTATGTTAATTCAACATGAAATAGCGAGTGATATTTTGGCTAAAGCAAGTTAATGTGACCCGCATGAAAGGAGACAGACGTGGACGGAGAGGACGTAGAGGACGGACGGTCGGAGCGTCGACAAGACCCTGCTGTTTCTTCTTTTCTTCTTTTCGCGGTTTTCCCCCCTGTGATTCCTGCGGACGAGTGATGAACTGCACATCATTTACCAGCTGGCCTTTGTGATCGTTTTTGCCCCCAGTTCCCCCCTGCTAACCACACAAACTGCTCATTCGGATTTTGTAAGTACTAAAACTAACATTAATGTGCACAATTTTATTTCATGCTCTACTTTGAGTGAAGCGACCTCACAGTTTCGGGTCCCGCCGCACCCAAGCTCCGAACCAGGCCTGCAACGGGTTCCTTCAGTGTTCTGTATGTTTGGGGAGTGGATATGTGTGTGTGGGCCCACAATTATAGGAAACAGTGTGTGAATTTTGTTCTGACTTTATATGAAACTGATTCAAGAGGATTGGTTGATTTAAAAGGACATCAGTTGATTTAAAAGTATTAAAAGGTACATTAAGCAAAAGGTGGTTAAAACTATTTAATTTGGAAGGTATATTGTTTGATTTAATTTTCTCAGAGATTTCACTGAATTACATTTATTTTATTCTGTATGATTCTGTTTTTTTTTTAATAAAATACCAGTGACAAATTATTGTAAAAATTAAATGTTGAGTTGCTGTGGTTCTTTAGTAGGTTAACTATATACATAAACTGACACCGAACTCAGGCCCCATCCCATTGTACTAACTATTCAAGACATTATTTTATAGCTACGTGAGATAGGGGTTACATGTATAATAAAACGCAGGACTGCACAAAAAGTATATCTTCATTAGTCATCAGACTATAGCTCAGTTCATTAAGTATTTGAATTGAAAAAGCCAGAAGATGGTAAATAATATCAATCTCATTTTTTAAGCCCAAGCTTACACCTTAAAAATCCCAAAATGTTCAATTTACAAATCTATATAACACTGAAAAAACATCAAATCCTTGCTCAAGAAGATAAGAACAGATAATAGTTGGAGGTTAGAGGGCTACGCATGTACTCATAGAACTGGAGTTATCCAGTAACTAATACTTTTCAAGCAGAACTTTTTTTTTTTTTTACAGAACTACGGGTATGTCTCAATGAAAGTTTCTCCCATAAAGAAGCATTTTCACAGTGCAACCACCCATTCATTGGCAAACCAAAATATATTTCCACTGATTTTGTAGCAAGACAAGGCAAGGCAGCTTTTTTTGCATAGCACATTTCATACATGAGTGCAACTCCATGTGCTTTACAATAAAACATTAAAAGCATTGGAACCTATCAGACAAAGCATAAAAGAGCACAATTAAAATGACAAATATAATAAAACATAAAAGTAAAATTAGAAATATATAAAAAAAAATAAATTAAAATTTGCATTTAAAACAAGCTAAAAAAAAAGCTATATTAGGAAAGTAGTGGCAAACAGGAAAGTATTGAGCTTTGATTTAAAAGAAGTGAGAGTTGGAGCGGACCTACAGCTTTCAGGGAGTTTGTTCCAGATATGTGGAGCATAATGACTAAACACTGCTTCACCATGTTTAGTTATAATTCTAGGGACTGAAAGCAGACCAGCACCTGATGACCTCAGAGGTTGAGATGGTTCATAACATTTCAAAGATTTGGCATAATTGTCACTGAAAAGTCTACAGACAGTATGAAGTGCATATGTTTCTAAAAAGCAAATAAACAATGAGCTGAATATTTTCACCAGTTAAAGTGTGTATGGTTTAGGTTTAACTGCGGATTTAGTTGAAACTCTTGTGTTGATTCTTAAAGACCACAGGGATGAAACCTACTTTGAAGATCTCTGGAAACAAGAGATGCAAACTGCTCAACAGAACTGCAACTAATGATTATTTTCACTGTCAAACAATCTGTCAAGTACTTTCTTGATTAATTGATTAACTGCTTGGTCAATAAAATGGTACAAAAATGTTGCTCAGTATCATCAGTATGCTGTTAAATCTCTTGTTTTGTCCACAACCTAAATATATTCAGTTTATTGTCACGGGATACAAGACATTTAAGAAGCTGCAATCAGATAATTTAGACTTACTGTCTTTCAAACAATACAGTTTGACTAATTGATTATTGAAATAGTTTAATGTAATCAACTGATTAGTTAATTGATGTAGCAGTACTGCTGATCAAATAGTGCCTGACTCATGCCTGACATCCAAAAGAAAGAGAATGCTAAACAAAAGTTTGAATGGACTTTAATGTCTCAAAGAGGTACACGTTGTGAGCAAAACAATGACACTTTTGACAAAGGTGTCTGACTTTTCTTATGTTATTTAAATTGTAATTATCTTTTGAGCTGTATCATCAATTTAAAAAGATTCATTTTAGCAACCATTCGAAGTTTTCAATTTATTGAATGACGTAAAAACCTTAGTCTACTGTTTGAGTTGTAAGCAAATGATAACTGTGACTGACCTAAAAAATTTGGCCTACAGAAAACTGTCCAAAACAAAAAAACTGTTAACAAGATATTATGCCATGCCAAAGGGAGTAATGTTGACAACCTAGCCACCCCTATAAAAATAGTTTCACTGTCAGTGCAAATATGCTCCGATGTTAAATCAACCCAGCACTCTGCACAGGTCACATATAATCACTCATGCTTCTTATATGTAAAATTATACCATGCACATTTTGACACTTCAAGTCTGTTTTCTGACAGTACGAGTACATAATAACAGTGAATGCAGGATGGACTCCGAGTGTTGCCAATACACAGGTGATAAATAGTCAATATTGCACCTGAATGCATTTTGTGTAGACAATAGAGCTGCCACTAACGACGAATCGATGAATCGCCTGAGCACGATACGTCATCAAAAGCGGAAGTGAGCACGCACTGCAACAGCAATCACCGTCCAAGCGGAACGGACATCCACGCTGCATCGCACATATATTATATATGCACAATACAGCGCAGATGTCTGTCCGTGTTACGCGCTCCGCTCGGACGGTGATTGCTGTTGCATTGCACGCTCACTTCCGCTTTTGATGACGTATTGTGCTCAGGCGATTCATCGATTCGTCGTTAATGGCAGCCCTAGTAGACAAAGACAGAGCATCAGAGCTGCTGCTGCTCTGCTGATACATTGCAGTGTCTCCAGTGTAGACATGGTGGAAGTCTGAACGGCTTGCATCTCAAGTGTATCTGAGTCCAAAACTACAATACAATAAATAGGAATAGAGCACAACATGAATTCCAAACTGATGGAACAGGTGGTCTTTTAATACAGGTCCCAAGATAGTGTTTCCTATTACTGTAAGATTGCTTACACAAGTGGTATTAACAGTCCTCATTTAGTCAGAATGTTGGGGTATACTGTACTAAAAACGACAAGGAAACATTCTTTGAAAATAAAGCAGAGTAGTGTCGAGAAAAATGATGTACTGATTCCACAAGAAATCTCAGAAGACAACGGATCAGCAAGTTCTCTATTTCTGAAGATCAGACTTTATCAGCACAGCTAGATGGTGTTCTGATTGCTTGGGGTTGATGCATATATTTCATCCTATGTGCAGTCATGATGGAATTACACTGTCAGACCATTACTCAAGCTTTCTTGTAAGTGCTCCACCATCATCAACAAGGAGCTGTGCATCATCACTGCTCTTATGTTCCCTTCATGCATAAAACATGTTGCTTCTCAGTATGTCTCCATCGCCTGTTTCACCTCAGATTGTCAGAGAGCCAGAACTCTTTACATAGCAAAAAAAAAAAAAAAAAATTTTAGTACAGTGTAACTACAGAATAAGTTTCATTTTGTTCACCGCTGCGGAAGCAAAGGCCAGCCACAACTGAACCGTATTTTGCTTTGAGACTAATAGATCACAAATGGTTCTAAATTATGCAGAAAATCCAGCGGTGGTTAAGGTTTAACAAAAACCCAAACACTGATTTCAGTCAAGAAGTCAAGATTTAGCAAATCAGAAAATGCTTACAATTGTTAGTTTCTGACTTGCAAACGACAGCCCAATATTGATGATAGCTTATGTTAAAGTGAGTAAGGCTGAGACAAGGCCTGGCTGTTCAATGATCATCATTGTTTTCACGTGTAACATTATTACCCCGCCATGGAACGCAGCGAAGATCGGTGTTTGTTTGTATATCCGTTTGTCTGTCCGTCTGTCTGTTCGCAACATTACTCAAAAATGTACTAACAGGTTTGGATGAAATTTTCAGGGATGGTCAGAAATGACTGACCTAAATGAGTGATTAGACTTGGGCAGTGATAGTCTGGATCCATAGATTTGTTAAAGATTTCTGTCATTTTGAGATAGTGGCACCGTGCCACTGTAACTATGACAACAAGTGAATACTACATCAGCTGCCTGCTGATGATCACATGATTGAGATCAGACTACAAATTGACTGCTGTGGACTTGTCAGAACATTTCTGCGGAAATGATACAAGGAACAATTGATTAAATCATGGGGGTGTTTCCGAGTCCGCTCAATTCCCACCGTCGGCTACATATTTAGGTTATGGGATTTGGTATCCATGCATAATGTACACATGCATAACACACGTCTGTGCTCAGCACATGGCCATTTTGTTTGTGGGTACATCTATATTAAATGGTCACATTCCGACCTAGCTCAGAGAGCGCAGTACTTTGCCAAGGCTGCTCAGTCGTCCTATGATTTCCAATGGATAAGTCCCGATAAGTCTGCAGTGGTTGACTTGTAATAGGGTAGCAATCATGTGATTGTCAGCAGGCAGCTGATGTAGCGTTTACTTGAGTAATGCTACGCACAGATTCACAGATAAACAGAAGGGAAAACATACATCGATCATCAAATAACTCCGCCGCGTTCCTTGACGAAGAAATAAACAAATGCTGCATTCCAAAAAAAAAAAAGCTGCATTTCTGACAATGCCATATTGGAGAATATGTCATTGTTAACAGCCTTGATACTTAGTACTGCATTTTCTGAGTGCTTTTCTTGTTTGTATAAAACATGGACGTGGTGACCATGGCATCACCCATTGGTTTGGGAACTGAAATTTGTCCATCACCATCTTGGTCTTTCAAAACTAAGCCCAGCAAGTAAGGGGTGAATATGACTGCAAACTTGGGGACACAACACATTGCGATGAGGTAGCATTCTGTTAATCACAAGGCAGCCCCGCCCTAAAATATACACTACTGAATCATCCATTTTAGTATGAATGGGACCATAATTTACAAAACATACATCATGATACAGTGAACTCATTAGGACAATGTTTACTGAAGTAACAGATCAAGGGGGAAGCAGGGCTGTTTTCTCGAAGACTTCTGTACAATCAACCTTTCTTTTACGACCAGAAGTGTCACCCCCTGCTGGCTGTTAGAAAGACTGCAGAGCTAAATGTTGGCTCGTTTCACATATACAGTTCAAGGGTTGTACATAGATGGTGTGCAGCCATTTGTGAGCTTAAAAACCAGAACAAAACCCATTTTTCCCATCTTCATTTCGATTTTCTTATTTTCCTCTCCAAATTTACTCTGCAATGTAGTCAACATAGTTTATATATTTGTACATATATTAAAGTTAACTGATACTTTCCTACAACATTAGCAAAGTTTAGCGCATTTAATTTTTGCTTGTTTCAGTGAACAAAACTAAAGACATTTTAGTCCACTCCTGAGCAGTTTTGCGGTGTGTCGGGTTGTATTGTCTTGCTGAGGGTGGCAACTGCGATCGAGGACTGCTGTTGCCACGGGAGGTGTGGGGTTGGGGGTTGGGGGGTTGCTTGACCTGTAATGCTAAAGTGGGTGGTACATGTCAAACATTCACATGAATGTCAGAACTCAAGGTCTCCCAGCAAAACATTGCATGAGAACAAGATGATCAATGTTATTTACTTCACCTGTCAGTGGTCATAATGTTTTGGCTGATCAGTGTATATACACAATGTAAGAATTCAAAAGTAATATAATAAAAAACAATATAGCAGCAGTTTAAATAGTGCAGCAGCAGTTTGAAATGGCAGTGACTGCCTTGTGCAAAAGGGTATGGTAAGGTTATCAGGTGTTCAGCAGTCTGATAGCTTGGGGAATTAAACTATTGCAGAACCTGTCCGTTCTAGCTCTGGTGCTGCAGAACCTTATCACAGAGGGAAGCAGGAAGAACAGTCTGTGGTGGGGGTGTGGTGTGTGTGGCAGGCTCAGCTGAGAGAGTGTTTGTGCACAGCGTCCTGGATGGATGGAAGAGAAGCCCCGATGATCTCTCCTGCCGTCCTCACCACCATCTGCAGGGACTTCCTGTCAGAGGCCCTGCTGCCAAACCAGATGGAGATGTAGTTGGACAGCACGCTCTCTATGGTACCTCTGTAGAATGTGGTCAGGATGAGAGGTGACAGCTGTTCTCTCCACATCCAATGCAAAAACTGCAGACGCTGCTGAGCCTGTTTGACCAGTGATGTCGATTGTAGTGACATCACCACAGTCCAGCCTGCCGATCACGTGCACCCTCAGGAATTTGATGCTGCTGACCACCTCTACAGCTTTATTGTCAGTGATGAGTGGTGAATGGCTGGGATGTTTTTTCCTGAAGTTGATGATCATTTCTTTGGTCTTGTCAACATTCAGGATCAGGTTGTTTTCAGAGCACTAGTCCACAAGCTGTTTCACCTCCTCTCTATAGGACAGGTTGTTATTGTCGTGAATAAGACTCCCCACTGTTGTATCATCTGCATACACAGTGATGGGGTTTGAGGACAATGCAGCATAGCAGTCATGTGTCAGTAGCATAAACAGCAGAGGACTCAGAACACATTCTCATGGGGATCCGATGGAGAAAGAGATGGAGCTGGAGATAGTGATTCCTACTCTCACTGACTGTGGTCTGTTGATGAGGAAGTCTAGCAGCCAGTTGTGCCTGGGGGTACCGATTCCCAGTGAGCTCACTCTCTTGTTCACTAAAATCCAGTTTTTCATCTAGATTAGTATGGAGGGCATTGGTACAGCAATATTTGTTTAGTGGATATTTAGAGGACAATTTAGACGCAGAGCTGACATTAATCCTGGAATCAGCTCCTTCTTTCTGGTACCGACATGAAGGATATCAGATTTAAACAAACCACAACATTACATCCACATCTCTCGAGTTACATTACGCTACATTAACTTAGTTTTTATTAATTTATGCTGCTGCCTGTATGTTCATATTCTGTGTGAGCTATTTTATCCCCTCTAATCTAACTCTCATGGTAATTTGGAGATGACTGGAGTAGCGGTAATGTAAAGTAGCATTAACTGGAAGTACCACAGCAGACATGCAGCTAAATCTCCTTCTAAACAAGAGATATTTTGCAGCCGGGGATACACAGACACAGATGCTAAAGGGGAGTCAATAACACTGCAGTAAAACAATAATGTATTCATTTCATCACCCTTCATCTATTTTGAGTTATCTGCTGTGTTTTTTCACTGAGAAATACACAATATTTCATAACAAGTTTGGTATTGAAACTTTTATTTTACTATATTTTGTCATATTTCCATCATGTAAAATAGATCAACAAATATTTGTGTTTGATTTTCACACCGCTTCTTCCGTTTGTATTTGGTCAATATTCAACGTCTGTATAAATATTGAGGGAAAAAAACATTGTTATTCAAAAACTGATAAGTTTAAGTCTCTGGAAGAAACAAAAGCTATTACTGACACTGTGGTAAAGAGATCAAACAAAGACAATGTGACTGTGACTATGGGTTCTATTGATTATGTAAATGACGCTTAGACAATTGAGCAATTCAACTTTCATCATCCTTATAAAATGACTTTTGTCTAAAACTTGAGTTCTGGTTAAAGAGATGAGCTGCATAACTTAAAATGAATGACAAGTGTTGGTAACAGCTTCTGTTTCAGCTTCAGAGTCTGTTGAAGAGAGGAGAGAGAGGCAAGCAGGTACTGATCCAGGCTTTGTAAAGCTGTTTGTGAGATGTAAAGGTGGCAATTCCTTTTGGTTTGATTTAACATACTGAAACATTCACCCAGACCTCCCACAGTAGCAGTTTTATTGAGGCCATGTGTCATTTTGTCAAGGTTGTAACATATCATCTACTCCCTAACCTGATCTGACAGGGTTTATTCTAAAAACCAATTACTTCATGTTCAATAAAAACCTGATGATGTTTAGATTGAAGGAGCAAGCGTGGGCTACTTCACTGCCAGAAGCAAAACTGTAGACTCTTTCACCACTTTCATTTCTCTTTTCACATTACAAAATGTCACAGATGAACCGTGAAGTAGAGGAGTTATGAAAGTCATCAATCTGTGAGGTTAACTGAAAAAAGCACTAGTTTTAGAGCCATAAACTAACAGCGGTTGATATATTGGGAGATTACAGCTCCGATTCATCAGGAGCACCTGCAGGATTCGGCTGAGTTTTGATGAGAAATATTTTGACTGATCCTCCTGTGTTATGACTGATCAGACAGGTGAAACAGGAAATCAGAGTGCAGTGAATTATTGCTTTGACTGGGTGCTGTGATAGAAAAGAAACCCCCACTGTGACATCACATCAAGTTTAACTTACTAAACCAGGAAAAAACAGTTGAGGTGAAAACGAGGACATAGGAACAAACATAGCAGGGATTGCCTGACATGGTAACTGCAGTGCTGATGCAGCTAGTTTACTGATAATCAAGGAGACTGATAGTCGATATGCACTAAATGTTACATACTGCCAGCATGTGATAGTAGAGAACCTGTCATTCCTAACTTTCTCATTGGTAAGGATTACTATAGCTGAATATGTACAGGCATAAGAGTATCACATGATGCAACAGTGGTCTCCTCTATTTCTGCTGGTCCACCTGCTAGCCTTCTCTGTTTTCTTCATCTTTAGTTGCTCTATCACTTTTATTGCCCATTAAGGCACATATCCTTAAGCAGTTGTGTCAAACTAATTTTAGATCACGGGCCACATTCAGCCCAATTTGATCTCAAGTGGGCTGGACCAGTCAAATCACAACATACTAACCTATCAATAACGACAATTCCTAATTTTTCCCTTTGTTTTAGTGCAAAAAAAATAGATTCTCAAAAGGTTCACGTTTAAATAACTATCTTATTACAAAACATTATGAAAAAATTTTATTGTTTTTAAGAAAAATAAATTCATTTTCAACAACATTATTGTATTGTAACTTCCACTTATTTGTTTGAACCACCAGGCCTTTAGGGGGCATGGTTGTCTTAGTTATCACTTTCAGTTAGTGGTCAAGTGATGCTGTCTCAGCCAAGGATCGGCTTGACAGGAAGTTAGCCCAGCTTCATTAGCACGAGAATGCTAATCATCTTTTCATCGTCTGCCGGTTCGTTCCTAACCCTTTCAGTGGCAAAATAAGTAAGATGTCGATAATATTATTAGAATGTCGCTGTGGAGTTGTCAGAGCTCCTCACAAATGAACTCGACCTGCAAATAGACAGAACTACATTCTACACAGACAGTAAAGTGGTGTTAGGATACATAAACAATCGCCAGAGAAGATTCCACACATATGTAAACAATCGCGTACAGAGGATTAAGCAATCTTCTCTACCAGACCAGTGGAAATACGTCTCAACAGAGCATAACCCTGCTGATCATTGCTCTCGGTCTGTAGCAGCAGAGAAGCTCGCTAACACTACATGGCTGTCTGGTCCAGAATTTCTTCTGCAGTCTAAGAACACAGCTCCTGAAGAAGGCCCATTTGAACTCATTAACCCAGAATCAGACGTTGAAATTCGCTCCAATGTGGCAGTGCTTGCCACCGCAGTGTCTACAGGTCATATGGGGTCAACACGCTTTCAGTGCTTCTCAAAGTGGACTTCCCTCATCAAAGCAATATAGCTCACCTTCATCATATCTCTCACACCTTTGCCAAATCTAAAGATGACACCAGTTGTGCTGGCTGGCACCTCTGCAGGGCAAGTCTCACATGTGAAGCCTTAACTTGCGCAGAACATACAGTGACTAGATGTGTCCAGCGTGAAGTGTATGTAGAAGAAATCAAATGCATCACGGCAAAACGAGACCTGCCATCTAACAGTTCCCTTAACATGCTTTTCCCAGTAATCAATGACAATGGCCTGCTGCGTGTAGGAGGACGACTTGCAGAATCAAAATTATCAAGATGAGAGGCCAATCCACTTTTGATCCCGGGCAAGCATCACATTGCTACTCTACTCATCTGTCATCATCATGAAGCAGTAAAACATCAGGGAAGACAATTCACTGAGGGAGCTATAACAGCAAGTGGAGTGGAGTGAAGCTTATGGATAGTGGGAGCCAAGAGATCTATCTGCAGCATCATTCACAGATGTGGGACTTGCAGGAAGCTAAGAGGTAGAGTGGAGCAGCCAATCATGGCAGACTTGCCTGCTGAACGCTTACAGACTGATCCCCCATTTTCTTATGTTGGTCTTGATGTATTTGGACCTTGGGAGGTTGTTGCATGACGCACTAAAGGAGGGCAAGCCAACAATAAAAGATGGGCAGTTCTGTTTACATGCATGTCTACTAGAGCTTTTCACATCGAGGTGATTGAAGCTATGAGCTCTTTCAGCTTCATCAATGCACTTTGCCGATTCTCTGTGATCAGAGGTCCTGCTAAGCAGCTGAGGTCCGACTGTGGGACAAATTTCATTGGCACTTCCAAGGAACTGAAGTTACATCCTCCCAGACCTGGTGAAATGAGTGTGAGTGACTATTCACTTGATCAGAGATTTTCATGGGTGTTGCCAAACGTCCGGAAAAATGATGCAAATGCTTCTCAACAACAGCAAAGCGCCAGACCCGGTCAAAGCTGCAAACCTAACCAGGCCTCTCCTCCTTCGCCGGATCAGAAAGCCGTGGAAGAGTCCATCTCCACGGCTAAAATACACGAACTTCTACAAAAAGTAGCGAATGACCAAACGAAAATCATGACTGACCAAGCCAAACACTTTGAAGACGTTTGTAAGGACGTGGCAGAAACAAGAAGAACGGTTATGGCGATTGAGGCTAAGCTAGCCGACATACTAACGAGGACAACTAGTGCGGAGGCGCGTTTGGACATGCCGGGGGAAGCGGAGAGGCAATGCTGCGACGCCCCACTGGCTTTTGCTCCTGAGATTGAAAAGCTGAACGCAAAGCTAACTGAATATGAGGATTGGGATAGGCGACTGAATCTACGTGTTCATGGCTTTCCAGAACATGTTGAAGATAAAGACGCCATATTGTTTTTGAGACTGACGCTTCCAGAGATCCTCCGGGCTGAGTTTCAGGGAGGGCTGGATCTAGAACGCGGTCATCGCTCTCTGCTACCACCGAAACCTGGAGCCCCCCCCAAGACCTTTCATCATTCGTTTCCTCAGATTTCAGCAGAAGGAGCAGGTGAGACGACTTTCCAGAGAAATTGGGGATGCTCGCTGGCAAAACCACAAGATAAGCTTTTATCAAGTCTTCTCCAAGGCCATGCAAGAGCATCGCCACTCTTTCCTGGAGTGTAAACGTCTGCTTCACTCAGCTAAAATCCTGTTTGGTATCGGCTATCCTGCTGTCCTTTCATTTACAACGGCGAGTGGGATAAAGCATCGTTTTCATGACCCCAAGAAGGCGCTAGAATGCATCAAAAACTTGTAGCTGACCTGGACTGGCATTGACATTGTGGTGCCTCCCCCCCTACACACACACACACAAAGTCTTTTACATCAAGCTGTGTGACTCGGGTAAGACAATGTGACTCATATTTAATCTGCCATCGCTCTCTCCGACAGTCACATGAACACTCTGGGTTTACAACATTGAATGACGGAGATGTTTATTTTTGCGGATTACCTTATTTTTTACTACCCTTAACCTACCTCAGGGCGTTAATTTACCACGTTTACCTGTTGATGGTCATTGTTATAGCTCTGGGCTTACAATTGTTATAATGGTTCACACGCTAAAGACCATATGTGTATTATTAACTAGTGGTACATTTTGTGTTATAGTCATCAGTGATGTCTATCCGCGGAGTGTGTGGGTGGGGCGGGGTGCCTCATAAGACTCTCAGTCTGCTGATGGGTTCCATTTACATTACAAGGCAGATGTCAAAGAAAATGTTCACGTTTATCGTTTGTTTTTTTCTGATTGCTGGTGTGTGATGGAGCCACACTTGGGTGGCCTGAAACTCTTAGTTCCTTGAGTTAGTTATCCAATGGTGGATTTATCAGGAAGGTTTGACAGTAAGATTCTTCACCTTCCTTTGTTCCTTTTGGTGTTTCTGAAATTTTTTGTTTCTCTTTTTTTTTTTTCGGGGTGTTTTGTTTATGGATCCAGACCTCTCTCTATCTGCTGTTGGGGCAGCTCCTTTCTTATTTTTACAAAAACTGTTTAGTGTATGACAGCTCTTAATTTTATTTCAGTCAACGCCAGGGGTCTTAACATTCCACACAAAAGAACCACTGTGCTAGAGTTCCTCCGTAGAGAAAATGTAGATTTTGCAATGATACAGGAATCACACTTACTGCGCAGAGACACAGGTTGGCTAGCCAATAAGCACTATCACCCTATTGCATCCTCATCTGCAGCTACAAAATCTAAAGGGGTTATGGTGCTTTGTAAACGCAAATTAAAGTTTGACTTTATCGATTCTTTGGCGGATGACGCGGGTCGGATAGCTATTGCCAAGATCTGCATGGATGGGAAAAACATTGCACTTATTTCTGCCTACTCCCCTAATACATTTGACGCTTCTTTTTATGAACTATTAATTAAAACTCTGCTTGATCTTACAGGCTTTTATTTAGTTCTAGGGGCAGACTTCAATGCAGTATGGGACAGCAGCATGGACAGAACAGGGGGCAGTGAGAGTAGGGACCAACGGCTTGCGTCTGAAGGGCTACGTAGGTGGGCATCTGACACTGGCATGGTTGATATTTGGCGAATGTTAAACCCTTCTTTGAAAGACTTTTCATTTTACTCAGGGAGGCATAAATCTTTTTCTAGGCTAGATTTTATTTTTGCTTCAAGGGATCTATTTCAAAATATTCAAAATACGCATTATATTCCGATCACCTGGTCAGACCACAAACCAATACACTGCTCGGTTACTATTCGCCCGTCTCTCATCAAAGCTCCTAGATGGCGATTCAATTCATCACTGCTGCGAGATGAAAAATTCATAGACCAGTTTAACTGTAATTTTAGAGGATTTCTAGATTTTAATGTTGGCTCTGTTTCTGACCCAAGGATTTTATGGGAGGCAGTGAAGGGCTTTATAAGGAGTTATACCACCTTATACGCCTCAACACGGAATAAGGAACGTAAAGCCAAATTACAATATGCGACCCTTGATGCTGCCTTACAACATAGTTTTAACGACCACACAGCTGTACAGAAAGAACTGGTCAAAAAGGAGATTAATTCTCTCCTGAGGCATCGTTCAGAATTCCTCATGCATAAAACAAGGCAAAATTATTACTTTAAGTCCTCAAAACCCAGTCATCTACTAGCTATGAAACTCCGGACGGATGAGCATTTTGCCGATATCTTTTGCATCAAAGACAAAGACAGCACTATACAGTCAAACCCAAAGGAAGTAAATGCCTCTTTCGCCTCCTTTTATCAGGAGTTATATAAATCAGAAGGAAATTTCAACAAACATATTTGCAATAATTATTTAAATAACATCAAACTATCTTGCCTTAGTAAAGATGACTCCGCAAAATTAGATAGCCCTGTCACATTGCAGGAATGTGAAGCAGCCATTCAGAATATGCGCAACGGTAAATCACCGGGCCTGGATGGTATCTACCCGAATTCTACCTCACTTTCTGGCCCCTGATGGGCCCGCTGCTGGTGGATATGATCCAATATTCAATCAAAGAGGGTTCATTTTCAAGGGATGTGAATTCGGCTCTAATATCACTACTTCTTAAAAAGGGTAAAGATCCGGTTGAGTGTGCTAATTATAGACCTCTCTCACTTCTGAATGCAGATTTAAAAATCTATGCAAAATTATTGGCCCGGCGCCTTCAACCCTTTATGACAGAGCTGGTACACTGTGACCAGACAGGGTTTATCAAGTCTAGACTGGCTACAGATAATATGAGAAGATTATTACATGGTGTTCAAAGCTCAAGTTCCTCGGCTGCTGTCCTGTCCTTGGACGCAATGAAAGCCTTTGACCGCCTGGAGTAGCCCTTTTTATGGTTGGTACTCGAGTCTATGGGATTTGGCATCCCCTTCATTATATGATTAAAGTACTATACAACAATCCAACGGCCGTAGTGCTCACAGGCAAAACTAGCTCACCGCCTTTCCCTGTCATGAGAGGATCAAGACAGGGCTGTCCGCTTAGCCCCTTGCTATTCGCGCTTTCTCTTGAACCACTGGCTCAAGCCATTCGCAGCTCGCCTACAATCTGTCCAATTTCTTTAAATGGAACCAACCACCACATCTCATCGTATGCTGATGATGTCTTACTGTATTTAAATAACCCACCGCAAAGTATCCCACATGTATTGACTGCCTTTGAAAATTACGGCAAGCTTTCCGGTTTCAAAATAAACTGGCAGAAATCTGTTATGCTACCTTTAAATCAGGCTATGGGCAATGCTTCCATCCCTGCGTCTATTCCAGTCACAAAAAATTTTACTTATTTAGGAATAGAAGTATTTCCCTCCATACAGACATTAACTGATAAAAAAACGTTTCTAATACACTTAATAAAGTAGTGGCGGACCTTGACAGGTGGTTTAGCCTACCAAATTCACTTCGTGGTAGGTTAGCTATTATCATAATGAATATTCTGCCTAGAGTCAATTTTGTTAGTTCGATGCTTCCCCTTCTGCCTCCCGCCCAATATTGGAGCAAATTACAAACAGCAATATCAAAATTTCTCTGGCGAGGCAAACGACCGCGTATCAAGCTCACCACAATGCAGCGAGAAAAACAAGACGGTGGCCTATCGCTCCCAAGCTTCAAACTTTATAAATGGGCTTTCACATTGAGGCCTCTACTAACTTGGTTTTAATCTGATGCACAGGTATCCTGGCGAGCGATGGAGGAACAGAGGTTAGCTCCTTACTCTTTTTATAACTGTCTGCATTTAATATTTCAATTCATCAGTGCTGTGTGAGATTTGGTCCTCTAATGTCATACTTACTCTCTATATGGAGGAAGGTGGAGAAATTGGCTGTCTGTTCTGCTGTATGGGGCCCACATTCTCCAATATTCAACAATGACAAATTGCTGATTGGTGGCCAACCCATCCACTTTCCTGACTGGGAAACAAAAAATATCTGTACACTTGGTGATATATATGGAGAGGAGGGACTGCATAATTTCCAGGACATATGTGCTAAGTTCGGTACTCTACGTACCTCTTTTTTCTTTTATTTACAGTTGAGGTCATCTCTAAAAGGTAGTGGCGTCCCTTTGCAGAGGCCTCTCACACCACATCCTCTTTATAAACTTTTTCATTCTACTAGAAGCACAAGTGGCTTTGTGTCAAGACTCTATGTACTTTTGTTGCAGCATTCTTACAGACCCCTGGCATTAGACATGTTGTGGAGGAAAGACATTCCAGATCTGGAACCCACATTTGAGTGGGATAAAGTTTGGGTTAATGTGGGATTAGCATCCAGAAATCCTGGCCATCAGCAAATACATTACAATTATATACACAGGACATATGCAACTCCCAGAAAGCTCCATTTGATGAAGGTTATTAATAATCCTATATGTACTTTTTGTTCTTCCAAAGCCATTGATAGTTTCTTCCACATGTTCTGGGAATGTATCCCAGTGTTCAAGTTCTGGAAGATGATTGCCTCTAACCTTTCTAAGCTATTCAAGATCAATCTACCTTGCTTACCTACTACACTCATCTTGAATGATTTGCCAAAACTTGGTTTAACCCTGGACAAGAGAAGAGCATTGTTAGCTGGAATTACATCTGGAAAAAAACTAGTCGCCACGCAATGGAAACCTCCACACTTGCTCTCTTGCCGAGCATGGGTTCTGATGTACCTGGATATTGGTTATTTGGAGCTGTCAACAGCCAGAATCCACGGAGCCACAGACTCTGTTGTGAAGACTTGGTACTCACTGCTATCTAGTCTCCGTGGGTTACAAGTGTAATGTGAGACTGAGGCCTGTAATTCTGGATCCAGGGAAGGGGTGTTTTTTCTTTTAAATTTTATTTATTTATTTATTTATTTTTCTTTCAGTTTTGATTTATTCTATCTTGTATTGTTCTAATTGTGTGTTTTCAGTTACTGCAATTATGTATTTTTATATAAGTTCTGTACAGGTATGTATATTCTATAGATTGCACTTTAGCTTGTAACGTATCATGCCTGACTTATTTCCTTTTTTCTATGTTAAATAAAATAAAAATTTGATCACAAAAAAAACTTTCAGTGTTATTTGTTGTGTAACAATATTATTATTTTTTTAAATGCTGAATATTTGCCCTGATAATATGCTGATCCTGAGAACAGCCCACTTCAAAAATACACAAAACAAAATTGGGTGAGCAGTCACCTGTCTATGCTGGTGATGCTGCTAATGAAAATTAGATGGGAGAGACAAGTACTCACTGGAAAGAAAGTTTGATGTCAGCTAGGGCTGGGCGATAAATCAATTTCCACTTTGTACTTAATGTCGATTTGTTTTAATGAATATCGATTTTCCATCAACATCCGCCACCAACGCCTTCCCGCTGGGCTCCCGTAGTTCAGAGTGTGCGCCCCCCTCCCCTCCGTGCTTGATACACAAACAACATGGCGGCGAGCGGTGCAGATCTAAAGGCGCGTGTCCACTAGATGCGAGTTTCCCGCACAGCAATGCACCACATCTGAAAATCGCATGGACAGCGGGCGGTCACTAGCAGACCACAACATGGTCACATGACAGCGGTGAGCAACAGCAGGCTGCTACGTGGTCACGTGACCGAGCTTTCAGCTGGACAGTCCGGCAGACAAGTGGGATAAACACAGCGGGTCGGCCGCAAATTTTCCCTTTTATTTAAAAAAAAAAAAAGTCAGAGAAAAGTATTTCTGAAAGCATCTGAGGCAAGAAATAATCCGTGCAGCAGCTGAATCTGTGCTCGTTTTAGGTCACCGACACCTAGTTTAGAAGTTTGAGGACAGTTTCACGATGCGTAGAATCTCCGCACACCGCATCCAATTTGCATAAAGTAGAAGTCAGTGTACTTTATGCAAATGAGCTGCAGCCCTCTCCAGGTAAACACACCGGATCGCAGCGGGAAATGCACCGCAACCGGACCAGTATGCCACATGCGGTGCATTTCCAGCTGCGATCCGGTGTGCTTACCTGGAGAGGGCTGCAGCTCATTTGCATAAAATAGACTGGACTCCAGCATGTGGAGATTAGGTATGGGGTAAAAAAAAAAAAAAAATCGGATAAATTGTAAAATCGGGATTTTTTGTGAAAAAAATCGGAGATTCTTTTTTTTTTAGGCCATATCGCCCAGCCCTAACGTCAGGACTGAAACTGAGAGCTCAACAGCCTTAGCAACCTTACAGATCCTCTATATTGATTTTATTTTCCTTATTAACATGTCCATATGTTGTTCTTCGTGTGATAGAAAACCCATCATGGACAAAATAAGTAGTTAACACCATGGCCAAGTATTTCCTTGAAACTGCAGTGTATAGTTCACAGTCTCAAAAAGACAGACTGAAACTTTCGGAGTTTCATACTTAACAAACTTACGAAACCCATTCATTCAACTGGGACCTTCTGTATTATGATTCTTCAGAATCAGGTTCCATTTTGAACATATATGCATTTTAGGGATGTAATCAGTGACCATAGGGGATGTTTAAATGTAAAGAGCTGCCGATGACCGTGTTAGCAAGAAACTTGAATCCCTGTATGGACACACAATGGATGTCAGACCTCTAAAAGAGACCATACTGACATATAAATGAATGAATGAATGAATGAATGAATGAATGAATGAATGAAAAACACAGCTTTCATTCCAAAACAAAACACAAAAAGAAATCAAATAAATTGATACAGTACCACCATGCATTGAGGCTGCAACTAAAGCACCTCACTTTCTGAACATCTGATTGATCATGATTAAACCTCTAGTCTCCGCTCAGTTACTGCAGCACAGTAACTCAGGCAGGCACAAGACCAAAAATGACTTTGTAAAAAGTGGCAGAAAAGTGTTCCAATGTCTGATTTACTCAAGTTGAAAACAATTTTACCTGTATGAGCTGAGTTTTCTCTTAGCGAGGCATTTTAAATGTCTGTATCATAGCCCGTCATGTTCATTTAAATGTGGGAAATCCCAGTCATCATTGTGATTAATATTCCACTGACTGTGGGGCTGTACAATAGACAATGTGTCCCTTTTGGTAATTAAGTCTTCCTTTTCATTGTTTCTCTCCTGGTGTTTCTCATTTTGTTGTTTTATTTTATTTTAAACTTAGTCTATCCAAGAACTCTTAAATAAGAGTAAATTACGTTACATACTTCTGTTGTAATGACAGATTTATCTTGCTTTTTAGCCACATCTAGTAGCTGCCCTTGGAGAATTCCATGGAGGTGTTAAAGTAGGTGGCCAACAGGTAACATATTAAAGATATGCTGACGGCAACATCCTGGTCTGTAACAGTAGCAAGAAACTGATGGAACCTGCTAAGAGCAGTGAAAACAGCAAGTAAAGAAAGGGGACTGTTGCTTAACACGAAAAACACCAAAATCATGGTTGCTGATGATAGCCACAGAGATGCAGATCAATCAATCAAATTTTTTTATATAGCACTTTTCATACAATTAAAATGCAACACAAACTGCTTTACAACATTTAAAAACATTAAAAACAGGAAAACCCATCCCTTCCACCCTTCATATATACTAGGGCTGCAACAACGAATCGATAAAATCGATAATAATTGATTATTAAAAGCATTGGCAACGAATTTCATTATCAATTCGTTGTGTCGCGCGATTCATGCGTCACTCGCCATGTCGCGGAGCATCTACTCCACCTGCAGAGCTTTGTCAATGCTGGCTGACTGAAATAAAGTTTTTTTTTTTTTTTAAATAACACCACCTGTAGAGTGAGTTGAACAGAGCGAGGTGGCGGCAAAGCGAAAGTAAATTCAGAGTAATTTCAACGAAACATGACTGACACGGAGAAAGCAGTCAGACCGAAATCCTCAAAAGTGTGGGAGCATTTCACGCTTCACAAAACAAAAAACATGCATAACATGCAAGCTTTACAAAAGTGATATGATGTACGGGAACACCACGATGATGATGCAGCACCTGAAACGGAAACACGTTGGAGTCTCCGATGAGGATGAAGGAGCTCAGCAGCAGGTAAGTCACTACATTATCCTACGTTTGTTCTGTTTTACAGTCAGGAAACGTAACGTTAGTCTCTCTGGTAACTCGCCTGATGCCAGCGTTTGTTTATTAGCTGATTAATGACAGTGATAGGGCACGTGTGTGTATGTGTGTGTGTGTGTGTGTGTGTGTGTGTGTGTGTGTATAGGTGTGTTCTTGTTTTTGCTACACCGTGGGGACTTTGACTTGACTACACACAAACTATTGGGGACCAAAAACGAGGTCCCCACGGGCAAACCACCACCAGAGGCTTCAAAACTTTATTTAAACATGGCTCAAAAGTCCTCATGGGGCTGTTCCACATGAAAAAATCTGTGTGTGTGTATCTCTATGTGACCTTAGTGGTCACACGGCAGTACTGCAGTACCCATCAGGTAGATGTTCCGGTTCTGTGTGTCACTGGTGTCACTGTTTGTCCACTTGCTTGCGCCACCTACAGGTCAAAAGTAGTATTGTAGTTTGGGCATATATTTTAAACCTTGTGCTTTTTTGACCAGAGATACACAAGATTTAATTGCTAAATATATAATAATAATAATAATAATAATAATAATAATAATAATAATAATAACATTATTAATAATATCATTAAACTAAATAAAAATAAAATTTACAGATTAAATGTGTTATCACATGTATTGACATATTCTTTAAATGCATGAATAACCTTTATGAAAGGTTGAATATTAGAATAGAATTAAACTCAAATCTTTTTTGTTTTAGGATATTTGAGTTCAAATATTTGGAAGTACATCGAATTAGTAGTAGAAAGAGTTGTAGATTGGTGTTTTACCTTAGTTGTTTATTAGCTATAGTTTCATATCTGATGAATGCCAACAGTGAGTAAATACAACCACATTCAGTGTACATTCTTTAGGAATCCTAAGAGTGGTAGTAGTTGTGATATTGTATTAATAATAATATAATTCTTCATGCTACCTTTGTGATTTGCCTAACTTGCCTTTTCCATGTGTCTTAGGCTTCCTGTGTCTGCTTGTTCTATCTCACTGCCACCCTGCCTGCCATTCTCCAACCCTCCTCCATTAACCCTGCTAGACAACACTCACCTGTCTGCCTGCTTGCCTCTGCCATCACCAAATCCCTCACCCAACCATGATCCTACTGACCTTTTCCCTCATTAAAGTCACCTTAGATGTTAAATGCTGTGTCTGAGTCTACTTTTAGGTTTTCCGTTCAACTGAAGCAATAGCCAGTAGGGATGAGTGAATGTAGTGTTATCTGTATCTGTATTCGCATTTGTTTAACCAGTCACACTAACAGTGACCTAAAGTGGTATTTTTGCCCAATATTAACGTTTGTTGTTCAGGAATCATTATATTTGTTACTTACAGTTTGCTGTTTACAGAACAGCCTCAGAATTGAGCTTCAGATCTGTCCACCTGTCCTCCAGCATGTTGCATTACCCTCTAATACATAAAAATAAAACCTGATAAACAGAATTCAGCATGCAGAAATCAGACCACCAACTACTACAGAGGTGGTTATGTAATTCATCATGAGCTCCAGCTGAAAGTAGATTCAATCTACAAAATTAAAGAGAAGATTAGTTTAAAGTTTAGAATAAAAACTTGAGCCTGGTTTCGAACAAAGAACCTTTCACATGAAAGGCAGGGGCTTTAATCCTTTGGATATAGTTTCTTAAGTCACCATATGGTTTATATTGATGCTATGTCAGACCAATGAGAATTGCTGTCAGCACTGACTGCGTGGTGAGAAGCGCTGTTACAGCAACACGGAGTAACGAGAATCACATCCCAGACAGAAAGAGTCTCCTGATAAACACAGATAGTGAGGGGTTACAGTCGGCAAACATTCGTGTCCGGAAAAAGTACAATATCCGTACTGGATATCTGTTTCATCCCAATATCCGGCTTATCACTAATAACAAGTGATAGTCCTCCATAGTAAAAATAGAAGTCCACAAATTTTAAAACCCTTTTAAAATGAAGATTATTTGAGAGTGTGGAGTCAGGCTGCAACAACCCAAACCTCCTGGGAACATCCAGAGGACAACTGTCAACAGATCCAACAGGTTGTTTAAGGCTCTTGTAAATATTGTGATGCTAAATAAAGAGCATATTACACAGAATGGAAGTGGAGAACTATTCAAATTGTTCTGCAGATGTGCACATTCACACAACACAGTTTTTATAGATCCCAACTTTGGTTTGGAAAGTAGAATAGGCCAATGCATCTTTCAGGCCTCATTTGGGAAGCACACAACAATTATAGATAAGGCCCCAGACACCTAGCCTGGCATAGCCTGACCAATTCTCATTGAAGAATGAGTTAAAACCTGGAACTGTTTAACTGACTTATGGCTCGTGCATAAATTTGTGCCACTCTCTCTCTTCGGAGTGTCATCTGCATCCTGCTGCTGTATAATGATGAATATATGTAACAAAATCAGAGAAGAAACTCCACAAGAGAGAAACAAACAGCTATCTCTCTGGTTTATTTGCATACAGCACAGTTAAGTGAGAGCTGATCACATCTGGTCACTCAGAGTGCATTGTACACGTTTAAATACCAGGTCTGAACAGATGCACTCTGTTGCCATGCAGTCCTGATGGGCTAGGTGGGCCCCCCAACAGCGGCTGGGCCCTAGTGCATTGCAGCAGTTGCCTACCTGGCAGTTTTATGACTGGGTCATGTAATGGATGCTGACTGATGATAATGTTTTGTTCTTCTATATTGATGTACAGCGTAGCCTCCAATTCAGTAGCGTTATCATCATGCAGTGTACACAGCAAACTTTACTTCATAGGCAAGTAAATGTTTGGCTTGCAATGAACTTACAGGACTGGAAATCATGCAGTATATGTATTCCTGCCATTAGAAGAGCCTCCAACTTGTTGGAAGATGCTTTCTATTGAGGAAATTCCAGACACAAAAGCTCAGGTGAATTTTGACTGAGGCCTTGGGTTCTGGATGCCAGGCTAACAGCCATCTAAGAGTTTAGTAAAAGGGAAAGATTGATGGGAAATCGTGGCCTATTGACTGAAAATGCTTTTATTGCCTGAACCACCAAGGCTGGGAGGAGTTATGAAAAACAGGCAGGTACATTTGGTTGGCCTATGCCCTAAATGATAGAGAAACTTTTAGGCTCCATCAGGAGAGGCCATGTCTCTGAAGCAAACAGGACTGTAGGACCCAAATAGAGATTTCTGTTGTTTTTTATGCATTCTTTCTTTGTATTAGTATGTGGATGTGAATTGAAGAGAGTGTCTGTGTGCATGTGTGCCTTTGGGAGAATGCATGGCCATAAGTGTGTTTACCCCCACCTCGAGTAGACCAGACAGTCTTAACTTCACATGACTCAGGAAGTTGCAATTGGAGCCCAAGGAGAAGGCTTAAAAAGCAGCTGCCACAGCATCTGGGTGTAGCTGAGGAGGGCAAGCAGTTTTTTTTGACCATGTGGCTGCATCAAGGAACTAGGTCTGTTTAAAGACTCTTTAGTTTAAAGATTTTTTTTTTATTTTATTTCATTATTTTATCTGTAATTCATCAACAATTAATGCAATAAACGGTCATTGGGACCGGCTGGATGTACTTCTACTCCTCATCTTTCATCTGCATGTGTCCAGACTAAATCCATCTCAGCCATCTGTAGTAGCCAAGCAGCAGACTAAAGGGATTTTCTGAAATTGCTACTACAAGGACACTCATTCCCTTAATGTTGCTAATGGACAAGAACATTCCAAATAGTGTGAGAAGGAGATGCTGGATCAAAGGCCAAGAAGTCTATTGACCTAGCATTAAGAAGTAGCATAAGGGTAGATGTGGGAGAATGACATGTTGAAATATGGCTAGTGCAGTTACAGTGATTGATAAAAGCATGTGCAATAGTGGATCCAC
This sequence comes from Amphiprion ocellaris, assembly GCF_022539595.1. Classification (NCBI taxonomy): domain Eukaryota; kingdom Metazoa; phylum Chordata; class Actinopteri; family Pomacentridae; genus Amphiprion; species Amphiprion ocellaris. The sequence continues at coordinate 26,606,750 of NC_072768.1, forward strand.
TTTTTATAATTACTGATTAAAGTGTTGGTGCTGGTAGTCCTGTTAGCAGAGCAGCTAGATGAGTCAGCATGTGAAGAAGCATGCATGCTAACAGCATCCAAATGATCATATCTGAATTAAAGTGTTAGCACAGGTAATCCTGTTGTGTTTTTAATGGAAACGGTTAGGTCACAGGTGAAAAGTCTGTGACATGCTTTGGTGAAAATACCCTCAAGTTGCACAGCACCCCTCTCTCTCTGTGTAAACAGCCCTGTTCAACATACTCTGTTTTAGAGCCTGTTCCTGTCATACTGATCCACTGCTCTCCTCTTCTATCTCTTCACTCATTCAACATAATGCTAGTGTGTCTGGTGCTTGTGAGAAAAACTGCACCTTCATAGTGATAGCTCTAAGTCTGTGGATGAAAATACTAAGAGGAGGCATGGTAAAATCCTCATGGAGACTCTGATGTCACAGAGGGACTCAGAATCTAAACGGATTGTTGAATCACATGATTGTTGACTGAGTCAGCGCACAAAAAAACTCACTAGGTTGTCTTACTTTGAACAGACAGACACACTAGAGACCTATATTTAAGTGTACAAGCACTGAAAAGGGGACATTTCCATGATATGCCCCCTCTGAATCCATCATTAAGAAATGGAAGGAATATAGTACATGCTTTAATTTGCCTAGAGTAGGCTGTTCTCACAAACTGAGTGACCATGCAAGAAGGAGACTAGTGAGGGAGATCATCAATGGCTACTCTGAGTTAAAAGCTTCAGGAGCTGAACACCTGCTACCTGTTACATGTTGTACATGTCGGTGTGCACAAAATTACATAAACCTTAAGTTTTAAGAGCCCTAGAAGCCCACAAGCTCTTACAGACAAAATGTAATAATATTAATTAATAAAGATTAATTAATTGTACAATTACATTTCAGCTGACAGCTACCTTTCATTTTCTTCCTGCTCCCAGTCTCAGTAACACCTGAGCTGTCACACAGAACTGGACTTTTGGAGTCCCCACCCTGACTATGTCCCTCCCCCACACCCCACTGTGTTTTTCAGCCAGAGGGACCTAACTGTGTGGGTTCGGCTAATCTACCATGTTGCTGATGCCAGCTAGTAAAGCAGTCCCTGCTAAATGATACAGATAGCTAAAGATAATATCTAAACCAACTTATTTTTCCTATTGTTCCCTTTCACTGGCTATGAGCCAAGCTGTACAGGCTGGCGGGCTGAGGATGCATTTGTTTTGTGAAAGGGGTGACCTGGCAGTCTCTTCCTGTTTGCGTAACTACATGCATTGATTCAGTGGTGTAAGCTGTGTCATAAATCAAGCGCTCCTTTTCTCCTGAACTCAGCGGCAGTCTGAGGCGGTCAGAGGGTAGCTAGTTCTAACCGGAGTGAGTGAGAAGAGCTCTCACAGCACTGAGCTAAAAGCTACACAGAAATGGTAAGTAAGTATATTTTACTGACTCCTGACATAATACTATGATACTGTGAAGTTTACTGCATACTGTAGGCGCTTATATGACAGCATTAGAGTGCTTTGTTGCAGCGGAATGCTGCAATTTCACCAGGATGGTTAGCTAATGCTAGCTAGTTTCAGACGTTAGCACATGCTGGTTAGCGAATGCTAGCTAGCTTCTGACATTAGCACATGCTGCAATGCAAAATACTGTCTTTTGCATGCTGCAAAGACAGTATGTTATCATGAAAAATCGGCACTAGGAGATAATTGATCATTTTTACTGCTATCATGGATAGTCTAAGTACAGAGAAAAACAGGTCTGTGTTTGTGTGGTCTGGATCTGCTCAGTATAAAATGTGCCCAGAGATAATCTGTTAGGATTTGGAACTATATTCATTATTTTAGACTTAAATATTGTGCATAATTATATAATAATAATAATAATAATAATAATAATAATAATAATAATAATAATAATAATAATAATAATAAACTTATTATTAATAATAATTAATGCAAAAAATGACATTTAGTTTGAGAACTAATACTATAATTAGCATACCACATGACAGCTGCATATGATCTACCCTGACAGTCAATAAAAAATTTGATTTGAAAATATTTTAGTTTTACTGATGGACTTTTTATGAATACAAAATCACTGAAGTCCTGTGGTGTGAGAACTCAGACTATTGTGTCTAGACTTCATGAATACAACTGAATGCAGTGAACATCACAAATTGCTCAGGCATGTCAATAAAAAAATAAATAGCATAGATTGATTTCACACTGTTAATGACATCAATAACTGGACCTTGAAGCTGAGTGGAACTTTTGTTGACAGGCGGATGTTTTTCAGGTTTTTCAGCAGCTGATGCCACCTTGGAATGCACAGGTATGAAAGAGTATCCCCTATTATCTCACACTAGCCATAGCCCATCCTCTAATGATGATTTTTTGTAATGAGGTTTGTACTTGTTTCTCATAGTATTAAATTGTAAAAATAATTTTCATTTTCTAAAATTCCGTTGCAGTGTCTGATGTAATGTCCAATATGGCCTTTCCTAAGGAACAGAAGAAAGAAGTAAGACATGTAATCTTCCTTTGGTTCTTAAATTCAGTTACTCTCTCAGAAGCATTCCAATGTTTTGTGAGCCCACCTTTACTCTTCATTACACATACTACACTTAGACTTTAATATAACACACATTTTATCTTAGAGGGGGAGTGCTGTTTTTATTAGCACTGAAGCACACCTGTGATGAACACGCACGCACATTCATTGCTAACAGGGTGTGTAACCACTGTGATGGTTGAATTTGCATGAATTGGTGCGATTGCAACATCACAAATTCCTGGAGGGACTGCTTAATACAGTAAATGACAGACTGGAGAAAATCCACAATGTTTTATCATACACTCATTGACAGCTACTGAAAAGTGGTGTGTTTTCTTTGCTCTCGTATGTTTCATACTACATGCTCTACACAGTGAACCACAGGAACCCTCAATTCAAAGTTTTCAAGAGACATCCTGATAATTTTTACTGTTATGTTATCCATGCCATTTAATTGGTTTCACGACCAGTGGATGTAAAAAAAATGTGCATTTTGTTGATTGTGTCATGTTTATTCCATAGAAACTTCAAAAAGAGTGCTCCAGTGACAGCGATGGTACAGTGATCCTTGATCACACTTTCGATGATGTTGCCAAGGATGCAAGTGTCCCTGAGCTCCTAAGAACAGACAGCATCATTGTAAGTACACCTGTAAAACTTAATATGCTGACATAAGTAGTTTCATGGTATCTGTCAGTTGCCTGCCATCAGCATTTCCAGAACAGGGGACAAGGCAAATGAACAGCCACTTGAATATTGTCTGAAAATAACATTACAGCAGTTGGATTTCTGGTATTTTCATCTAAAACCATGGTCCTACATCTTCAGCCTTCATTGGCAGTTGTGTTTCTCTCATGTCCTCTTCTTTCTGATTCACTGCATATATCATAGGCTCACCCCTTCACCTTTCATTATACATTATCAGTATTGATTGTCAGGCATTTCTAAAAAGTCATTAACAAGGAAAAAGTTCCATTCTGGTTCTTTTATTAATTCTATTCCATTAGTTCTATTAAGTGTTAATTTGTTCCAGCTCATACTTTTTACAGTATTGACTTTTATAATTTTACAATGGAAATGAATGGGAGTATACACAATCACAAGGATGGGGAACTGAATCCCAACTCTGGCAACAACTGCAAATGTTACTGCTCTAACTGCAAGTGCTCCTACTGCGACCACATGGCTTGGTTTATGGCAATTAATATCATTATGATTTACAAAGGTTCCACCTTGTGAATGTTTGCTCCAAAAATATAATATTTTCTAGTTTTAGTGCTTTGTTTTGTCTTATAAACATTTCTCACCTGTAAAATCTTGTGATTTGATATACTTAAAAATCAAAAACTGAAATATGTCTGTAATCGTTTTTTCTTTTTTTTTTAGCTTAAAAGGCAAATGTTTGGACGCACAACTGAAGATTCTTTATCAAGTTTTGAGGTCAGTGAGGATGAATACATTCCTGCCATCAGTAAAGTAACAAGTTGCAGTTCATCAGAAGATAGCATGCAGCATTAGGGAAGAAGACAAAAGCACCTTCAGCCAAGTCCCGAAAAGTAGATGTCCAGAAGAAAAGACCTGTGATGTTTTCTAGTTCCCTGGACACTGATAACACTCAAGAACTTTCTTTACCTGGTGGTTCTGATGTGAAAGCACCTTCAGCCAAGTCCCGAAAAGTAGATGTCCAGAAGAAAAGACCTGTGACGAGTTCTAGTTCCCTGGACACAGATAACACTCAAGAATCTTCTTCACCAGGTGGTTCTGATGTGAAGGTCATGTCTCTACGTAAGAAAGAAGATGGTAGTAGAATGTACAACAAAATGTACTTCTGCGTGTTTTGCTTCAAACCTTACTGAAAAATGGCACGCCATTTAGAAGCAAAACATAAAGATAAACCTGAAGTGGCAAGAGCAATTCAATTTCCAATTGGGTCTAAGGAGCGAAGAGTGCAACTCAGTTTACTGAGAAACAGAGGTAACCGTGTTCATAACAATCAGGTACTTAGAGAAGGAACAGGGACAGTGATACCCCGTCAACAGTCCAGTAGATCTGTACAAGCCACAGATTATATGCACTGTGTAAACTGTCAGGGTTACTTCAAGAGGAAATCACTGTGGAGGCACATGCAGAGATGTCACCTAAACCTGCAGGTCAAAAATTTAAAGCCAGGAAAAACTAGGGTCCGGGCAATATGTGCATATGCACAGCCAGTTCCGGACAATGTAAATAAACAATTTTGGAAACTGGTGCTTGACATGCATGAAGATGACATAACAGATGCTGTGTGAAAAGAGAAAGCCATTCTGAAATTAGGGGAATGCCTCTTCAAAAAACATGGCCATGATGTCACAAAACATGAATACATCAGGCAAAAGATGCGTGAGACAGGACGACTACTTCTCCAAGGAAAGAAAAATGGAAAGCTGCAAGAGATGTTGGATTTCTTCATGCCGGCTAATTTTCCTCATGTGGTAGAAGCGGTTAGGAATGTGGCTGGCCTAAATGAGGAAACAAACACATTCAAAACACCATCCCTGGCACTGAAGTTAGGTCACAACCTCAAGAAAATAGCTAATATTATTGAATGTGAGGGAAGGATCTCAGGTGATGAGATTGTCATTCACAATGCGCAGGTGTTTAAACAAATCTGTGACACTAAGTGGAGTGAATGTGTGTCCTCCCAGGCCCTCAGAAATCTGACTGAGGCAAAATGGAATGTTCCACAGCTTCTTCCTTTTACTGAAGATGTGAAGAAAATGCACCAGTATCTTGATGTCCAAAGACAGGAGTATCAAACAAAACTCAAAGAAGACCCAAGTAGGAAGCACTGGGGAGAACTTGCAAAAGTTACACTTTGTGAAATCATCCTCTTCAACCGTAGAAAAGAAGAAGTATCCATGATGCCACTTAATGCTTTTACTTTGAGGGAAAGCTCGTCAGCTCATCCAGATGTGGAGCTTGCTTTGTCTGACCTTGAGCGAAAGCTTTGTAAGCACTTCCAGAGAATAGAAATAAAAGGCAAACGAGGACGAAAGGTCCCCATTCTCCTCACACCTGACATGCAGGCATCGATGGAGGTACTTGTCAACACCCGCCGCAACTGTGACGTGTCTGACAAGAATATATTTTTTTTGGAAGACCACAAGCTCTCAGCCACTTCAGAGGATCAGATGTTATTAGTCAGATTGCTCGAAGTTGCGGGGCAAACAACCCAGAAGCATTATCGTCCACTAAACTGAGGAAGCACATGGCCACTATGTCCAAGATCCTGAACTTGAAGGACAATGAAATGGATGACCTTGCTGACTTCCTCGGCCATGACATCAGAGTACATCGCCAATATTATTGGCTGCCTGAAGGGACATTACAGCTGGCAAAGATAAGCAAGGTTCTTATGGCTCTGGAACAGGGAAAGCTGTCGAAGTTTAAGGGCAAGAATCTTGATCAGATCAACATTGATCCACAAGGTAAGACAAGTCTACATATCTTTCAAAATTAATTTAGAGACAGGTGTTTCCCTGCTTACATGATTTTTTCTATACACACATTAATATTTGTTTGCTCCATTTCCTATGTACTCTGCATCCCTCTGCCTTTTTGGCATTCATATAACGCTTTATATGTGAAATCTGATTTGAGTTTTCCACTTATGCTTGCTGTGTTCCTCAGAGGAAATGGCTGTGGACAGCGATGGATCTGACAGTGAAGATGAGGATAACAAAACTGTGAAGGATGCTACGCCTTCTACTTCACCTTCACCTTCTACTTCATCTTTGGCTTCACCTTCATCTTCACAATCATCAGGTATGTAGGTGACTGTTGAGGGAGTAATTGTAGCCTTTTTTTACACTGCCTTTTTATTCCGGGAATATTCCTCCTTGGTTCCAGCTTGGTGCTCTGTATAAACGCCTAAGAGACTGAGTTGTGGGTCCATTTTGTTCCACCTGTGACCCAGCAGTGGAGGCAGTATCAGAGCTGGAACAGCTTTGTGAATGGGGTGTCCTGGCATTCCATAACCAGGTGTGATTCTGATGAAATCATTGGCTAGATTGTACATTATTTTCAAACAACTTTTATGAATTTTATATAATTATACAATAGTGCTGTCAAACACTAAAATTTTTTAATCACATTAATCACAGGGTTGCTGTGGATTAATTTCAGTTAATCACGATTAAATACTATTCATTTTTAATCTACATTTATTGCGTTTCATTTTGCATAAGCAAACAGACTCAAGAAAGAAGGAATATATATGCACTTAATGTGTTCATTAAAGACCTTTAAAGGTTCATGTTAACAAAAAACGTGTCTCTTTTTCCAGACAAACATTTATCCACATTAGTATGGCCCCGTTTTTCTTTTTTTTAACAAGCTACTGAGACTGGTATTTGTGTTAAAATGTAAAATGTTGTCTGAAAAATAAATCCAGTAAGATACAGATACAGAAGTGTTCACCACATGCCTCTGCAAAGTGATGCTCTTCTGTCTTCATTATTCTCAATGCGAACAACTTTAATTCCCATGCGGCAGTAATCACATGTGCAGTAACACAAAAATAGTTACTGTTCGTTATATAAGTCCAGTAGTCTCCTGTCAGAGCGACATGTTTGGCTACAGCTAAATCCTTGTTTTTTATTCCTTTTCAGTTTCATAGAGCCAATGAATTTTGACATTATTGTGCTTCTTGATGGAGCCTTGTACAATGCATCTTGAGAGGCAACTTGCAAAACTTTTGTAAAGCCTGTGTCCTCGACAATATTAATGGGTCTGCAGTTTGTTGCAATCCACCTGGCAATTGTTCGAGGTGAACTTACTGAGGCCGTGATATTCTGTGAGGGTGGTTTGTCTGGAAGTGCTTCATGGAAAAGAAAACTCGTTCCTGCAGAGTGGGAGGGTCAATGTGCTGTTTACCTCTTCCATTTTGAGTTGTATGATTCTGCCACTACTAGATCAACTCCCCATTTGCGCATGGGCGGTGGCACGCTCAACAGGAAGTCTACTTGGACAAACTGCCTGAAATGTGTTGCTAGAGACATTTCAGGGATTTTGAGTCATTCTGTGTTGCTGATGGGTTAATTGCGTTAAAATTTTAAATCATCTACTCAATTTATGTAATGAAGTATTTTTTTATGGTGCTTGTCCTATCTATCTGTCTGTCTGTCAGTCTGTCTGTCTGTCTGTGTGCGTGTGTGTGCGTGTGCATACGTACTTTGTGTTTTGCTCTTTGGACTACTTACATGCCTTAACCTAATACTGCAAATAAAACAAGATAATTACTGAGTTGTTGTAAATTGTGCTATAATACATACTCAAACTATACTGTCTTTCTCATTTCATCAACAGCAAAAAATGACAGGCTTCATGATGAGCAAGACATCATGTCCACCACAGCAAGCAGCTGTTCTGACTCCTCAACATGATGGTCACTGACACGAGGCCTCTGTCGATGGTTGAAGACGAAGGCTTCACTACAGTGATCTTATTTGCTGTCAGTCCAAATGTTCTCTTTCTGAATAAAGTGGCGGAAATTAAAAATGTGTTGTTTTTTTTATCCGATTCGTCGATAAATCGAAAAAAATAATCGGCCGATTAATCGATTATTAAAATAATCATTAGTTGCAGCCCTAATATATACACACAACTACACATACACACACTCTCACCACTGACAGTAGGGAGACATGGTAATGGCACTGAGGATCGTGGACAATGCCACCATTGGGGCCGACCACACTGGGACGAGCCACAGGCCATGACCGCTGGGGGCGCTGGCACCTGACAGTGTAATTATGTACTGACTTTCATAGTTTTTACTCATCCTGTAAATATAAATTAACAACTAATACATTATTAACACATTACGCTGAAGAGAATGGAGGTGTTGATTAGGTCAGTGGTAGTGAAACAGATACTGAAAGATGTCAGAAATCAACAACAACGGGAAAAGTACTCCAAGAGCGCAGTACTCCACCAAGGCTGCTCAGTTGTATGATTTCCCACGGATGAAATCTTTAAACAATTCGGGGTCTGCAGTGGTCAATTTGTAGTATCATCACAATCATGTGATTGTCAGCAGGCAGCTGATGTAGTGTTCACTTGTAGTCATAGTTACAGTGATGCCGTGACACTATCTCGCAATGATACGGAAATCTTCAACAAATCAGTGGATCCAGACTATAAGCTGCATCACTGCCAAAATCTAATCACTTGGTCCTTGTGTCTCTGACTTTCCCTGAAAATTTCATCCAGCTCTGTTATTGAGTAATGTTGCAAACAGGCAGACAAACCAACACTGATCGAGACATTTTTATTACTCCACCACGTTCCTTGGTGCAGTAATAAAAATTCTTAAAGTTGTGGTTGGTAGTGAAACAGGTCCTCAAAGATGTCAGAAATCAACAACAGCTAATGAAGTTTTAAATATAGATTTAGTAGCTCATACAAATGCAAAGAAAACAACATACAGTAGCACCACCATTATTAGGGGATTTCAATCGACAAACTTCGCTGAACCAAGCAAAGAAGCTAATAGACAGCAGACATCTGGCGCAATAGTCGCCTAATTTATACCATGATAGGTTTCAGTGGTGGGATATTTTTAAAATATTGTGAGAAATGTCTTTGTTTCATCACTTAGTCCAAGAGTCAATCCAAAGAAAATTGTTACTGATCTTCACCACGTCACAGAAAGAAAAGAGAAATCTGTAGAAGTTATAGTTTACAAAAATTAACCAATCAGCGATAATAGTGGACGAAGAGAAGACCAACCAACAATTAGCAACAGGGTGCTCATGGTGGATTTGCTGGAGCAAGTCTGATGAAAGCTTCAATTTCCTGGAGTGGCTGCTGGTTCAAAGGATCTGATAACAATAAGCAGGGGGGTCATTATATCTTAGCTTAGGATGGAAAGATGTACACAGACATGTCAGTCTTTGGAATTAACAATCACCCATTCGTGAAACCGTTTCAGACACATCAGTATATGAAGACTTCCTCTTCTCTTAAACATGAGAGAAACAAATGAGTCAACAGCAAAAGCAACACAATTGTGCACCTTAAAATGAAATGCCAAGCATAATTTGCAGCTTCTGTTTGATTCAGATTGGATTTCTGCTCTTCCTCATTAGTGTCTCTACTGGACAAACAACAAAAAGAAGAATTAAAGAAAAAAAGAATAGGTTCAAACTCTGGATTTGAATTGGCTTATCAATCTGCAAAGAAACATCCGTCTAACGGCAATAAAGCAGAAAGCCGTGAATCCTGAGAAAAGACAGGAGAGAGAGAAAAACAGAAAAATAAATGGAAATGTATGGTGAAATACTTGTAAATGACAAACCTTGCTGCTCACATGATGTGCATCACAGGAGCAGAGTAGGTTACATCATAGCTCTCATAAATCTGAAATATGCAGCAAAGTCTTTCATAAAGAACTTCTAATCAAAACAGAATAAAAAATCAAGCCTCCCTTAAGTATGTTCAAAGTTAAACTAGATGCACCTATGAACTATGACAGATCTTATAGCAAGGTAGAAAAAATAATATTTTCCATCCTAGCAACAGGATGGTGCTAAAGCATTAACAAACTCAGAGTAAAAGGTCAACACTTATCAGCTGGATGACAACCAAATGATGTGTGATGTAGATATGAAGAGAAAGCAGAAAGTTTGGCAGAAAAGAAACTGGACAGTTGGCATTGACTGAAGTGTATCCTTTGATGTATAACCCAAAAAGACTGTCTCATAAAAAATAAGAAGAAAAAAAAACATACCTCAAAGGAGATTGTGGGTAGGAGTTGAGTGCCTCATTAGAACAAATTTTAGCATATTTTGGAGGTTGGGCAGTACAGATTGGCTCTGATAGCAGGTGAGTTGGTTGTTGGATTTAAAAAACAAAATCCTAGGATTATTTTTTTCCCCACTTGCCTGCTGCATTATGGTACAAATCTGTAATTGTCTGCTGTGAGCCACTGTAACTTACTTCCCCACTCCACTCGGCAGAGCACTGTGAACTCCCGTTACCTGCTTCGTTCAACTGCACTAATGTGTCCTCTATGTTTCTGTAGCTTGTGGATGCCCTATAGGATTAAGTCACTGCAGTTTCGGATTCAATTTTAAGCTTTGTGATATTTTGTGTCGAGTTGCACAGTAATTCGGTGGTTAGCACCATCACCTTGCAGCTAGAAGATCCCTGGTTTGCATCCTGGTCTGGGATCCTTCTGCATGGAGTCTACATATTCACCCTGTGCATGGGTTTCCACCAGGTACTCCGGCTTCCTCCCACAGTCAAAAACATGCTGAGGTTAATTGGTAACTCTAAATTGTCCATAGGTCAGAATATGAGTGTGCTTGTTGGTCTCTATGTGCCCTGTGATAGACTGGTGACCTGTCCAGGGTGTCCTCTGCCTTCACCCTAAGTCACTTGGGTAGACTCCAGCCCCTCCACAACCCTAATGAGGATTAAGTGGTGTATAGATAATGGATGGATGGATGGATGGATAGATGGATATTTTGTGTGCAAGATGAGTACTGCATATATTAGTGACATTTGTTTTTGTTGGTTAACGGGAGGCTTTTCTTTTTATAGTTTATCAGAGACTGTAGTGAATTACAAAGCTGATTTGTTTTTGGATGTTTTAATGTTCTTTATGCACTTGATTTGTGTTATTCTATTTTGGTAGTGGTATTTACCTAACTTCACCGCTCTAGTGGTTTCCTGGTGTCACACAGCATTATCACATCTTATTTGAAATGGCACTTGTAAACACTGCTGATGCTGATACCGTGGTTGAGTAAGATCATGTGGGTCATCAGATCACTTCTGGTTTGATGGGGGGGTCAGCAGAGTGTTTTATTTTGGACATACACAATAGTGTTCAAAAGTTTGGGGTCACCCAGACAATTTCATATTTTTCATAAAAACTCACACTTTTATTCATGTGCTAATATAATTGCACAAGGGTTTTCTAATCATCAATTAGTCTTTCAACACAATTAGCTAGCACAATGTAGCATTAGAACACAGAAGTGATGGTTGCTGGAAACGGGCCTCTCTACATACACTATGTAGATATTCTATTAAAAATCAGCCATTTCCAGCTAGAATAGTCATTTACCACATTAGCAATGTCTAGACTGTATTTCTGATCCATTTAACCCTAACCCCTTTCTTTCAAAAATAAGGACATTTGTAAGTGACCCCAAACTTTTAAACGGTAGTGTAGGTCAGTATCTCCATGTAATTCTGCATGTACTGTTGACCAGTCAGTAATAACCCCACCAGTAGTCCCTGCTGTTAGCTGCATACCTACTGTCCATGCAGATTCTTAGCTCTTTTGCATTGTCCTCTTGTAGGAGGGTTAGGTTTATGGTCAGGTTTTCCTGTTTTGTTTGTTATTGTCAGAATAAACAGAGATCCCCTCTGAGAGATCATTGTGTCGTCGTAACAGTACAGGCAGTTGCTCACAGGTACACTTATTGAGTGAGGCAAAAAAACTTAGGGTTCACTTAAATATACTGGTGCAGCTAAATGAATAAGTTTGGTGTACCAGTGCAGCCAAAGTCCATCCGGAGCGCTGTTATAACATATTTTATTAATTTTGTAGTGCCCCACATTACAGAGGCCCATTCAGAGAAAAACACAATCATTAAACAAACATTGTAACTGTTCTAAGTGTGACCGGTCTCAAACCAGGACAGCATATCCGTTAAGCTCATTAAAAGATATGGTGTAACTGACTGGCTTTTGTTACTTGAACTTATTTAGTCTCTCTTGCCTCTGTGTTGACAACACATCACTCTCATAGTCATGGTTAGTACTATAATAATAGGAGTTGGAGTTTCTATTCTTTAAACTGTTCATTTCTCCATGTGCCTTCCAAGTAAATTGAAAAAAGGACAAGTAAAACAGTTCATTTGGTTGGTCTCCACAGGGACTGGAAATGTAATAATTTGGGCAAATTAGCGGAATAAGTACCAGAAAGTGATCATGTATCTGTATTGACATTATAGGTGAGAATATAAAAATCTGTGCCTTCAACCGAAGCAAGAAAGAAGGTAGATTTTTGTCTGTTGCTATTGTGAAAGAACAAAGATTAGTCTCAGAAGCTAGAAATAAGCTTTTATCCATTTCAACTGAAAAAACACCTAGATTCATTAATGAAGAGCATTAAAACTGAGGAGCAAAAGATTCCAAGTCCCTAATTAATAAAACACAACCTTTATAATATTGTTCAATACTGCTTTAGTTACATAGATCTTTAGAAACAGAGATGGGTACAAGATACTTTGTGAATAGTGAACGAAATGACATAATTCTGATGTTATCATTCAGCAGAGACAACAAATACAAACAGCATTAATATTTATATTTTTACATATACTGCACCATAAATACTGTATATATTGAATATTGTATATTCTTTCTGTCAGTGGTCACTGCTTTATGAACATCTACAGTTCCATGAGAAATAAGAGAATCACATCTGCTGATGAGGGCTATGTGATAGAGCTGAAATCTCTGGAACAAGTCCGTAAGCAGGCCTTGAGCTACGAATATTCTGCCACCAAATTGACATTCATCTTCACTTAACTGCTGTCAAATCCTACTCACCAGATGTAGATATTGAGCATTCTCTTCCCCTTTGGCAATGTGTGTGTTACTGTTTTTAAAATTCCCTTTTCTGCGAGTACAACAGTGTCTGAGCAGTTGCCTACATGCTAAAAATTCAAATCAACTTTACTTATGTAGTGCCAACATATGTCATATCAAGGCACTTCACATAGTAAGATAAAGACCTTACAAAATTTATACAGAGAAAATGGCAAGCTTTGCCGTAGTTTGGATTTTGCAATAAGGCAGGCATGCTTGGACTTTTTAGTGAATTTGCCATTTCAATGACAGAATGTGTTTTGACATAAACTGTATATACAGATGGACAAACTTTCTGTGCTGTCAACCATTGGGTTTCTGAACAGCTGTTTTGAAGTTCAGTGCAGTGGCTCTGGATATCACAATCTTGATCGTGCCTGACCCCTACAGCTAATCCAAAAATGTACAAAGAAAATTATAGTGAGATAGGGTATGGAGGAATGATTTCTCTGACTTGGGACTGACTGGGACCGAACACCATTACCTCAGTTTTCTTTTCGTTAAAACGTAAAAAATTTAAAGCCATCTAGGCTTTAATGTCATCAAGACAGGACAGAAGCGGTGTGACCAATTGAGAGTCTTTCTTTTTCAACGGCACATAAATGTGTGTGTCATCCGCATAAAAATGGAAGGCGATGCCATGCTTCCTGAGGATGGATCCCATAGGAAGTAGGTATAAGAAAAAAAGGAGAGGCCTTAAAATTAAACCCTGCGGGACCCCAAAAGACATCGGAGCAGGGGGGGGAATTCAAAGATATCGAGGCTCACACTCATAGTTCTGCCAGTTAAATAGGACCTAAACCACTGCAGTGCACTACCACTAATGCCCACCGAGTGCTGCAAACGAGATATTAAAATGTTGTGGTCCACTGTGTCAAATGCAGCAGTTAAATCCAGAAGAACAAGAACCACATAATCCCCAGAGTCGTTCTAACCTAGAGGCTGATGCCAGATAAAAAATAATGGTTTTGAAAATACTGCTGAGATTCATTTGATCAGTTGTTGGCAGCTTTAACGCATCACTGCTTCTGTGGGAACATCTGGTAGCGTGAAGCTTAGGTAGGACAACATCAAAGCTCTTACAGTCTTCTGTGAAACTGTATCTATAGTAAAAAGAACATACAATGTTTAAAGAAATGTTTACATAACGTAAAGAATTGTATGTCAGGCTATACATAAGAAACCACTTGCATGTGTTGTTCAAACGTTTACACACTCCCTCTCAGTTGAGTGTAAATCCACTTTCATGCTGCATTAGCAGGCTTCCATGTGAAACTTGTATCAAAGCAAAAAGACAGACACATGCCTCCCACTCACACACTCAGGAACACTGAGGGGTGCATGCATGCCTGAAGGCTGAGTGATGTTCACCGTTTCTCTTTATTTGAAAGGTGTGTTTGTTTGGAAGGTGAAGACAAACAGCCAATCAGACATGTTCACTGGTCATTTTCAACAAGGTCCAGTTGCCTAATGCAGTTATGCAAATTAAAAGCCACAAGTATACTCATTTTTTTTTTAAAAAGTTCAATTCAATTGAACTATATCTGTATATCATCAATTCATATCATGTGTCATTTAATTGCAGCTCACAGTAAGATAAAGACCTGACAAATTTTAAAACATGGAACAGATAACCCAACAATCCAAAGTTCCTAAACATTTTGGAGATCTGTGAAGCCAGAAACTGCAGATCAGAGACGTGTAGCTCCAGATTCAGAGATAGCGATCACAGCTTTTCTAACTTGTGTGTCAGTAATCACAGGTGAAAACAAAAGTCAGGTTTGGTTAGTGAATTTGATGTTCAATGTTCAAACAGTATTTCTTTTTCATTTACTCCTGGTAGGGTCTGCTTCTGTTGTATGGAGAAGATCACCAAACCCTGAGGAATTGCTTGCAAGCATATCTCATTATCATCATACAACATGACTTCTTGTCAGAAGTTCATCATTTATAAAAAAAAAATTGGAAGCACAACACTGTAAATAACCTCTGGGTAGCAAACTATCACACTAAAAATTTCATTTTTTGCAGAGAATTTGATGATCCAGTTTGGCAGCTTGCTGTTTTTTGCAGTAGCTGATCCATATTAATGATAGTATTTGTTCCCTGCATTCAAATGTTCCACCACAACAATTTCACTGTTAGTATTTTGAAGGAACATTGAAGCTGCATCAGTCGCTTAGCTCCAGCACCTACTACCACTACCATGCCTAGAGAATTATTCTATAGTATAATGACAGTGTGGTACAGCCAGACCAGTATGTTTTCTCTTCACAGTTGAAACTGAGACTTGCTTATTATGACCACTATTAAACTGAGCTTCAAGTCGCTGTGTTGTGATACGCCTACCATGCAAGCTGTTGACTCAGAAACTTGTCTTCTGATTCTGTTGTTGTTTTGGGTCTTCACACCTCTTCCTGTTGGAGTTTCCCCCAGTTTCTGAGTGCCTTTTGATGGTGAAGAAAACCGTACTGACACCTAGAATTTCTCTGTAGGAAAGACCTACATTTTTAATTGTTATGATGGTCTGTCTCTCTTCTATTGTTAATTGCCTTTTTCTCACCATTTTTGTAGCAGCACACTACTTTCTGCAGTAGGCTAAAATACTGTTTTCTTGATTAAATACGGGGCTTGTAAGTAATCAAGAAAAGTTGGGACACCTGTAAGATTTAGTAGCGCCAACTTTCAAGGCTTGATCAACCTCCACTGCCGCAGAACAGCTTTAAGTGGTTAACCCATTTCTTGTTCCCTGAAAAGGCCTTTTTGTATAATTCTGAAATGTACATTATTTTTCAGTTGTGAGCAACCTTACTTTTTTTAGTCTCTGGCAGTTCACCACTTACCTTTCAATCACTTCAAGCTATTCATTGGAGTTGAACTACTTGAATTTCAATTATTCTGCACCTTGATGCTTGAGGTCTGAAACCCAGCTGCTGCAAACCATTCCATGATCCAGGCTCAAAACTAAGGGGGGGGGGGGGGCGTTGTGCTTTTACTGTTGTAGCCCCAACATTATGGAACAAGCTCCCCTTGACTGTCAGAACAGCAGAGTTGGTTCCGCAGTTGAAAAAGCTTCTAGGAAGGTCATTACAAGTTAATATGAAATAACATAACACAAAAAAATAGATTTGATTTAACTGAATAAGTTGATAAGCTAATTAAATAATGCTGTCATCTATGGCTAAAAAAAAACAATACAAAAAAAAAACACTGACCTCTGACTCAGTGTGGCATAGCAAACAGGACTAACTAGAATACAGCTCTACAGTCAGGATCCATAACCCCTGCAGCACTGTCACTACCCAAGTAGCTTTTAGATGACTGAGGAATGCAGGACTTCAGGGTAAAAATGCAAGTTTTCATCCTCTGAGAGGAGTGCACTGGTCTGGACAACTTTAATGTTTTCTAATTGTTTGACTCTCAGAGCAAATTATTTTATCTTCAAAATGGGGTTTCACTTGTAAAAAGGCTAAGAATCACTTGTTTTTCATATATTACCCACTCACAAGTGACAGAAAACATTTTATATTAGTGGACAGAAAAATGAGTATAGTATGACTAAGTTACTGCAATTCTAGCTGCTCTGGCTGCCAGAAAAAACACTGAAATAGAAAATGCCTTTTACTGGACTCAATTCTTTCTTCTAGCTTTTCTTTCTTAGTAGATATTTTTATGTGCCTGGCAGACATTTTTGTTTTTGTTTGGGAAGGATTTAAGGAGATATTCTGCTGATTCTGAACAATGTGAAGGAATCGAAGCTGAAAGTAGGCTCAATGCATTCTGTCAGAATGATGAGTGTGTGTCTGTTAGTATGTTTATCATTTTAAAGATCAGCTGGAGTTTGAAAGGTTAAGGTTAGAATTAGGTTTAGATTGGGGTTAGGGTTCGGTTGGAGTTAGGCATTTAGATCAGGTAGGGTAAGGGACTATGGGACTATTCCATTTTATGTTATTATAGCAAACTAAACTTTTTTTTTTTTGGAGATATTCTGGGCTTCCTTGGGTTTCCAGGATAATTATTGGGCATTGATTCTAAATTGATTGAATTGAATACTGTAAAATAAAAGTTCAACTGCAATTCCAGCCAGTATTCATGTTTGATCACAAAAAAATGTCTAAAGGCTTTCAATATATCATTCTGTGAGATTTTGATGCTGAGTATGTAAAATGTAAGAATCATCAATCCATCCATTATCTATACACCGCTTAGTACTTATTAGGGTCGTGGGGGGGCTGGAGTCTATCCCAGCTGACTTAGCGTGAAGGCAGGGGACACTCTGGACAGGTCACCAGTCTGTCACAGGGCTACATATAGAGACAAACAGTCACAATCACATTCACACCTACGGACAATTTAGAATCATCAGTTAACCTCAGCATGTTTTTGTGGACTGTGGGAGGAAGCTGGAGTACCTGGAGAAAACCTATGCATGCACAGGGAGAACTGCAAACTCCATGCAGAAAGATCCCGGGAAGACAGGGACACAAACCGGGGATCTTCTAGCTGCAAGGCGACAGTGCTAACCACCGATCCATTGTGTAGCCCATGGAATAATCAGTTAGGTGGAAATGTGAAAATGTATTCTTTGGTAACAGATTCTTTTTTTAAAAAGATTAAAATATTTCTCATGACTTTTCACTTGCTCTTGAACCAGTGATCTTTTGCCTTCTTCCATCCTCCAATGTCTCATTTTCCATATTGATTATAGGTGTGATAATGAGTGCAAGCTTCTAATGTGAGACTGGTCTTTGCTGAGAGCAGTGTAATGCTAGCAGCAGATGTGAGGTCAGTGGCTGAGAGAGAAATCTGTGAAATCCTCCATTAAATAAAGAAAATCTTAGAGCTGGAGGCACTTACAGCCAAAGCAGCAGCAGTGTCCTGCTGGGCTCCAGAAATGTCACAGATCTGAAGCACTGGACTCCAGCTGCTTTAAAACACTAAATTACAGGTCACACACCTGCAACTCCAGGACTAAAATATGCTCTTCATAAATATAAATTGCTGCTATTTGATAGAAGTGGTGTGTTTTTCTCTGCATAGGATCACTAAATGTGAGATATCTCAATACATTTAGTTCCACAGTGACACCAACTGATTCATGTTAACCCTTTGAATCCCCATGATGGCAGGTTTGAAAGGCATGTAATCTTTAAAAAACTCAACAAAATTATACCATTTATCAGAGCTAGAAACTGTAAAAGCAATCATAGGATCATGGGATTTTCAACTCCCCACAGGTCCTGGAACATAACATGTGAGTTGCATTTCTGTTGGAAAAATTGCCAAATCTAAGCTTGGAATTGTCACATGTTCTTAAAATCAGTTTACCGCACGTCTAATAAAAAAAGGAAAAGAAATAAAGTCATGTGACATACTTGGTCAATAAAACAAATACAGCATGGCTAAAAACTGGTATACAGAGGAACAAGTTGTCAGCATATTGCTTGTAAATGGTAAAATACATTTCTGGTGTTGAAGTGCAGAGTACTAAATAGATTGAGTTTTTAAAAAAATGCAAACAAAAAGAAAAAATATCTCAAGCATGTGGAGCCACATTTTTTTCAATACTGATAACACTTCTTGGCACTTGGGAAACTGTCGTTCATAGTAATGCCAGGTTTATTCTATTTTTGTAAAATATTCAAAGAACTTTTCTGTTTTTTAATTATTTATGCTAGTATATCTTTGTTGCACTGCACAAAAGTCATTCCTGAAGTCTCTCTACTTCTCCAGTGGTGTATCACTTCATTTTGGAGGAATGAAAATGAGCTCACAGCCAGTAAAAATGTGACAGGAGCAATAACCACTCAGAAACTGCCTGGAGTTCAGAGGATTAATACCTGACAAGAAGGGCACATTTTAGTGATGGTTCCTAAAAATGAAGAAGCTGGAAGCAGCTGACAGCTGTACACTAGGTTCTGAAAGTTCTACCTTGAGGTTTACTATTGCGGGACCTATATGTTACAAAATTTCATTGACAACTATTACAACTTTGAATTAATTCATTATAAAAAAAAACCATCTAGCGATCAGTTGAACATAAGTATTTGTTGTAGGTCTAATTGCCTGTCACCACTACAATAATTACAACACTACTTGTTTAGCTATGTAGAATCAACCAGCCATAAGACAGAGAAAGAGCAAGTTTCCTTCATTTCTAGTCACAGGCTGCAGACAGGGTCCACTGTGATCAATGGAGCAGAGACACCAAGGCACCCCACCAGATGTTCAACACCAAAGCAAGACACCTTCCACATCTGTCAGGATGATGTGATTTTTGTGTTATCGGGAGGAGGCCACGAGTAAGTAGACCTTCAGCACATTCACAACGAACACTCCAGACACTCAGGGTGTATATTGGCCTAGTTTAACCAAGAGATCAGCTCAAACCCCTTTGTCACTCTCAGGCCTACAAAGGACCAAATGGTTGCCAGAACCACTCGTGCACACGATGTGCTTGCAAATAACTTTCAGTCACTGGCACTTGGTACAACCTTTCGAATTTTCTTTTACTACAAAAGCAAATTCCTCTGCAAAGACTGCAAAGTTCTTTAAGGCAAACATAAAATTTTGGATCATACATGACTGTCAAAATCACCACATGACACCAACACAGTCTTGAATCATTTACCTGCATCAAGTTTCCAGTATCTGCAAGCTGATTTCATATAGAGGTAACAGGTTACAACATTCAAAATCACTGTTACTGTATAAAAGAGTAAATGTTTTTGATTAAATAAATTAGTCAGTCATTCATGCAACATGTTGAAACCCAGCCCTTCTGCTAATCAAATCATGGGGGACAAGCATGCATTATATCATGAATAAAAAGCAAGCAGTTGTTGCTGCCAATAGGTCTGAAGTTTTTAACTGTCACCCTGACTGCAGTAAATTCATGTGGAAAAACAACTGTGTAGGTTTTCTCCCAGTGTGAACATAAAATTAAAACACCTCCTCCGTATTTGTAATCCATCACACTACAACTCCACACTGCAAAATGCAAGACAGAGGCAATTAAGACTACTTCATCTCTCAGTGGGCCAACTGACGGATGAAGATTTCATTTTCTATTTCTCCTCTGAGTCTCTCTCACACACTCACATACATACAGAGCACAGTGTGCTAAGAAGAAATTAATACCTAAAGACGGCTTAAATAATAGGTTAGTTAATAGGTTAATAATAAACACGTCTGAAGCGACTGGCCAATAAACCACTGTTTTATCATCACACAGTCATTGATATGAATAGGCAATTATCTAAAAAAATGAGATGGCAGTCCTGTCTGCTGATTAGAGATCAGTGTTACTCAGCTGACTGGAAATACATATTCTATCCTTCAATTCAACGTTACAACTTTGACTTCATATTTATTATGACAGCATGGAATCAAGCTGATTTAACCCTCTGAACCCTACCATGAGAGGCATATTATTTTACAACATATAATTAACAAAACTACATCATATATCATGGCAAGAAACTCTAAAATTTCCAGTGGTCCTGGAGCTACTTATGTGTGACTTTGGAAAAAACAGTCAAATCTGAGCAAAAAAATCTGGATACTACATCAAAATTACTTTTTACTTTACTGTTCTACATGTCTCATTGTAAAAAAAACAAACAAACAAACAAACAGCAATCCACATTCCTCAGTGCAACTGAGAAGCCACTACTGACTCAGCAGTGGCCAACAGTCATGTGAAAAAATCTTTTTGGCTAAATTGGGCTGAACTCAAGGCTGTGCTTACAGAGAGCAGATAGGAGACATGAATATGAGCAAACTAAAAATGTAAGTAGTCAAATATCTATAGTACGCAGAACCATCTTTTGTTTTCCCCCAGTAACGGTAACACCTGTGGGCATTTGGAAGAATGTTGTATAAGCTGATTCCAAGTTTTATATTTTCTTATAATGAATGAACAAAAAAAAAAAAAAAAAAACAACTTTCGATTTTCCTGTTGCAATTTATGGCATTATGACTTTTCGACACTGCGCCAAAGAGAGTTCCTCTGGTTGTGCTGTTTGGAGTTCCAAGTGGATCTTAATCAGCAATGAGGCCCAGCCAGGCAGATTTCAATAGATCAATACTTTCCAAAATTAAGTTGATAAAAATATGATCATTTCTGTACTGAACTCTGCTTAGCACATCGAATATGTTTTTCCCCTTTCTCTCATTAAAAAAGATCAGCATACAAGACATTCAGGAAGCTGTTTCTCATTTTAGCTGCCGATAATTGCCACTGTTTAAAATGACAAACTGCACCTGTGTCAAGTCATATCAGCTGTCACTAATTAGGGTAATTCCATTACAAACAAGCCATAACAAGCCAAAATTCAAATGGAATATTATCAAGTTTGAGTGCTTATTGCAGCCTGTACACTGCAAAAGATAGTTTGCAATGTAAAAAGACACATCACTCTGTGACACTGCTGCACAACCTTTAGTACAATAAAGTTCTAAAACATCTTACTGATAAGCCCCAGTCAGAGATTAGTGGCAGGAACAAAACAGCGCATGAACAAAGACCAACAGAAGAGAGAGAATGATACAACAGTGAATCAAACTGACAGCGAAACAGCTTGTGAATATTCTGGGTGTAATTGTGTTACCCTGGAGTTGGACACCTGCAGTGAATAAACTCCAGCCTGATCAAAGAGAAACAACAATCCATTCTTCAGAGACATGCTCCACCCCAATGCAGCAAGTTAATAAGCACAAAATCACCTCAAAGCTGACCTGAAGACCAAAGCCTACCAAGAAGAGCTGACTACCACTGACTTTCCACCAGTCACATGACCTCAACTCCTACTGAACATTTATGGGAAACTTGAAGACTGTGAAATTCAAACATTCTGGACATGACAAGAAATTCTTTGGAACACCGTCACATCTTGCTGGGATAGAAGCTCTTGTTCTCTTCAGACTATGATAACTTTGTTCATTCAAGAGTTGTGGTCGAAATTAACCAAAATGCTGTTGTCATGGTGATAAAACTTGTCATATGTGGTTATCGGTGCAGTCCCACATGATATTAGAAAAGCAAGCAGTTCCACATCTAACTTGTTTCAATTTCTTATGCAGCTATAGATGTCTGCAGTGTCGTTTCACCTAATCAAAATTCTAAGCGAAGATATCGATAATTACATTATTATGCCTAACCCACCAGGCAGAAATAGAGTTCAAAATTAAAGATATCTTAAACTAGAATTATGCCTAGTCAGATTTAAACTGATTAACCATTTGATTAACACAAGCTTTAATTGAGTTGAAATGTGAATTGTGGATATTTGTAACTGAATTATAGATATCTGTAATGAAAAATTTCCAACACAGGAATGATAAAAGTGACTTTGTCCTGGCAGAATGATAATATAGATATTTACAATGACAGTTGTAGATAGGAACAATAAAACTGTGGATAACTGAAATGCTCTTTTTTACTGGGATGAATTAAGTTATGGATATCCACAACACATATCCAGGCTAGAACAATGGTCACATGAGCATCAGAACGGAACCAGGGAGCAATGGAAGAAGGTGGTCTATTGCTTTGAATTTTCTTTTACATCATGTGGACAGTCATGTGCATGTGCGTCAGACACCTGGGAAAGAAGGCAGCAGAATGGCTTATAGAGAGAAGGCAAACTGGTGGAGGCTGTGTTGTCTGACTCTGTAGATGCATGATGCGAGTACAAGCCACCACACAATTTATTCAACTGTGTCCTTCTTTCTGCTATCTGTGTGTTACTGTTTTCTTCACAACAGAAAACAATAACAACTTCTAAGCCGAAAACAACCACACTGAAAACTGTAAGTTTTGCTGGGGATGTGAATCGTGCAGTAAGGCAACCTTGCTAATATATTTTCGGTGGATTATCCATTTTATTCGCAGGGTTCCTCTCCCTGCATGCACCAAAACAATTCTATCACTATTCTGGGTGAACACCAAATTCATGCATCCTTCACTTTGCCCTGCCCATGATAACTCTGATTGTTTGAAGAAATTCCAAGAAGCCAGAGCATGTTTTTTTCTCCTATAGCTGAATGATAGTGTGGTGCAGCCCGGCTACTATGTCCTACAGAGTAGAACTACAGTTAGTGTGATGCTCTGGGCAATATTCTACTGGGAATGCTTGGGTCTGCAGTCATGTGGATGTTACTTTGACAAGCACCTAAACATTACTGCAGATCACGCACACCCTTCATGGTAAGAGAACTCCCTGGTGGCAGTCCTCTTTTAGCAGAACAGTGCTTCATGCTATACTGCAACATTGTTCAGGGATGGTTTAAGGAATGTGAAAAAGAGCTTGAGGTGTTGACTTGACCTCCAAATTTCCCAGATCAGTTGTCATCGAGCATCTGTGGGATATGATAGAAAAACAAGTGCGATCCACGGAGACCTCACTTGACAACTTACAGGACTTAAAGGACCTGCTGCTATTGTCTTGGTGCGTAATACCACAGAACATTTTTAGAGGACTGTGGAGTTCCTGCCTCAGTGGGTCAGCTGGGTTAGCTTTAAATGTTGTGCTTGATCGCTTGTGACTGTATACAGTAGATATGGATGGCAGATAATCATTTAGTCTCCTTGTTTTGCATTTTGAGACTTTTGTTTCTATCATACTGACAAGAGGTAAACAAACTAAGCTGATTTTTGTAAAGTACTATCTCTTCTTTAAATTCACCAATTATATTCATTCATGTAGACAGTCATTAGTCACCTGAAGTCCTTTCCGAGAAAAAGTCAGTCTTACTTTGCTGGTAGCCAGCAAAACTTTGCATTACACACAGTGGTTAGATGCTGTTGAAACAGAATGAACAACAAAAGCAAGAGCGCAGTACTTCACCAAGGCTGGTCAGTCAATGTATGAGTTCCGACGGATGAACTCTTTAAGCAATTCGTGGTCCACAACAGTCGATTTGTAGTAGGATTGCAATTATGTGATCGCCAGCAGGCAGCTGACGTAGTGTTCACATGTTGCCATAGTCACAGTGACGCTGTGCCGCTATTTTGCAATGATATAGAAATCTTCAACAAATTTGTGGATCCAGACTAAAGGCCGCATCACTGCCAAAATCTACTCATTTGGTCCTTGTGTCATTTCTGACCTTCCCTGAAAATTTCATCCAAATCCGTTAGTCCGGTTTTGAGTAATGTTACCAACGGGCAGACAAACAGAGACCAACAGACGGACGAACCAGCCCCTATAGTCACATAACTCCGCTGCATTCTTCGGCGGAGTAAAAATGGTCAGAATTATAGAATTTATCATCTGACTGTGGCAGATATGAACAAGATGCTAATTAGAAAAATAACAGCACAGCAGTTTTGGTATCAAACACGGCAGCTTTTGGATGCGGACTGATGAGAGTGATAGACAGAAAGGAGACAAGTGGTGAGGTGTGAGACAGAGTTGACAGGACCAGCCATTAGGACTGCGGGACAGCCAGTAATAACATCTTATGATTCATAGTCCACCATAGAACAGAATCATCCACAGTATTCACTGTCAGTCTGGTGAGTAGGTGAGGAGAAGTCTCACTCATGTACAGAATGCAGGGCAGACTGACTGACCAACAATCATTCTTCAGCACCACTTATTGAGCCAATATAACAAACACGGATAAATACATACATACAGCTCTGGTACCTTGTTCAGAATTTTTCTGTCAAAAATAAAGTTGCCCGGAGGGTCTGTACATCTTCACAGCATGTCACAATGCGAATGTTGCTGGAGACTTGTAATATCATTTCCAGTATTTTTCATGAGCAGTAATGCTCTGACATTTTGACATTTTTCTTCTCCCACATTGTACATTTGTACCACTAAGGGAGGTGGAGGAAGGGCACAGCGTTTCCAACTTAGCCACTTGTCACTTCTTGCTAGATCTAAAACCTTTTCAGATCCTGAGTGACTGTTTCTAATCCTCCAGTGAACACAGTACTCCAGTGCTATTGTTCAAAGAATGTGCAGTACAGTGGTCCCTTGTCTATCGCGGGGGCTACATTCCAGACCCCCCCACCCCTCCGCGATAGACAAAAATCCACAAAGCAGCGACCATATTTTATTTCATTATTTATATAGATTTTAAGGCTTTAGAAGCCCTCCACCCACACCCCTCTGCAGAGCAACACTATGCACAGCAATCAGACATCTATGTGAAATGGACAAGGCGAGATGCTGAATGCTGCTACATATGGGAGACAGAAGATAATGATGCTACAGTTGTTTAGCCAATCAGAGCCCAGTGCTGTTATTTACGCAAACTAATTATAATAATGTAGCAATCGCAGAACCGGTTGCTATGACTGTACTGTTGTGCTGCAATGCGCCATGGGAGTTCGCGGTGTTGGGGGTTTAATGTCATTATTGTGGTTTCTATTCATGTTACAGTGTTATTAGTGTTTGTGCTTGATTGTGCTTTTGGGGTTTAGTCAGCTTAGATAGTTTGGTTAAGTGTTATGTTGTCAGGACCATGAATGTGAAGTGTAGTGTGCTTGATAACTTCCTGCCACATTTTCTTTAGCGTCATTCTCCATGCGTGTCAAAATAAAAGCATCCGCCAGTTGCAGAGTGCATTAAAGGCAGATATCTTTTCTCCAGGGTTGTTCTTCAGTGCAGCTTGCCACGAAAACAAATATGTAAAAATACCTATATACTGCAAAATCCTGTGATATAGCAAAAAATCTGTGATACCAAATGCAATTTCAAAATCAACGATACAGTGAGACAGCGAAAAGTGAACCGCGATATGGTGAGGGACCACTGTAAACCTTTCTCAACTGACTACTCAGTGAGTCACTTATCTGCACCGCAGCCAGACAACAATATGACTGATTATACAGATCTTCTAATGACCAAAAAATAGAACGGCTCCCTACCTCCTAAAGGAGCTGGTACTTCTCACAAAAAATAATCAAGTTACACTGAATAAAAATTGTTTGTACTAAGTCAAACCTAAACCCTTGTTGTCATGCTTACCTCATCAGTACAGCTTGGTAGTTTTCTTCATTTAGCTTTATTGGATCAACTGTTTAGCTTAAGAGTAGGACATGCAGCAGATGAGTCAAATCACATTTTTAGATCTCACATTGCTCAATGTTCCTATCAGAAACACAGGAAGACCCCAGACAACCAGCACGTTCAAACCCAGGGCCGCTTGTTGCTGATAAGGGATAGTGCTAACCACTATGCCACTGTAGCCTAGAATATTTACCAGTTTGTCAACATACAGATTAATTTTTGTCAAAGAATTGATTAACTCTGTCAGTAACTTAGTTTTAGCTTGAATACTGGTTCTATTGTCATGCAATTACTTTAACAACAGACAGCATATGAACAGCATTACACCTTACAATGTATCAGGTTGCTCCACGCTCTGAGTACAGCTGATATATGCTGCAGATATAGACTACCGTTCAAAAGTTTGGGTCGCCCAGACAATTTTATGTGTTTCTTGAAAACTTTTATTCGTGTGCTAACATAATTGCACAAGGGTTTTCTAATCATCAATTAACCTTTCAACACCATTAGCTAACACAATGTACCATTACAACACAGGAGTGATGGTTGCTGGAAATGGGTCTCTGTACCTCTATGTTGATATTCCATTAAAAATCAGTCATTTCCAGCTAGAATAGTCATTTATCACATGAACAATATCTAGACTGTATTTCTGATTAATTTAATGTTATCTTCATTGAAAACAAAAGATTTTCTTTCAAAAATAAGGACAATTCTAAGTGACCTTAAACTTTTGAATGGCAGTGCATCTATGACATAAATCTGATAAATATCTAGTTACAACACAGCTAAAAGGCCTTCATTATGAAGTCATCGAGTTACATTGTCTCCCCAGTTTTTTTTTTCATACTTCCATTGACAGTGTGTCATCTGTCAGCCTCAAGGTAACAGCAACTTGTTATAAAGTCTGACTGAAACTTGAAAGTTTCAGATCTGAAGTCTTCACAGAATGGAACACATCCAGCCTAGTGAGAAGATGCTAATGCAGCAGAGTTGAACAATTCCACTAAAAGAAACAGGCATTTACAATAATGATGTATTTGAGTGAGGAGAAATCTGCATGAAAGCTGCGAAATCTTATTCACTCTCAAGCTGTTTTGCTTCCTGTTGATTTTCCAGCTCGGAGTTCTACCTCCTCTGCTGATGGTTCACATCCATCTACACTACAATGTCCTCCTCTACTGCTCATGCTGGTTAATCTTGTTGGGTAGGGTTCTTTTTTATCACAGCCTTTTGCAGTGAGATGCACAGCAAATGGAAATGAAACTATAGCATGCACTATGTAGTCTTAATGATAAGAGATTGAGCCCAGAAGAGGATTTGAGCACTCACAAGTGCTGTCAGCTTGCCTACCCTCCTTTGCATCTCATTGCATTGTAAATTCATGCAGCCGTGATATCAGTGCATTTAGGCATTTCATGTTTTCTTTTTTGTCTGTTTTAGTCGCATGATATACACAGGAGTTAGTACTTGATTGCATAACCATTGTTTTTGATGACTGTCGCCATGCATCTTGGCATGCTCTCCACCAGCTTCTGACATTGTTCTGCTGTCACAGCAGCCCATTCCTGTTGCACAAATTGAAACAAATTTGCTTTGTTTTGGGGCTTGTGGTTCTCCATTTTGCATTTGATGGTTTTCCACAGGTTTTCAGTTGGATATAGATCTGGTGATTGAGCAGGCCAAGGCATGGTTCCAATGTTCTGGTTCAATCCAGGCTTTTAACTGACCTTGCCGTGTGGCAAGAGGAATTGTCTTGTTGGAAAATCCAGTCATTCGAGGCAGGAAAAGTTTTCCAGCTGATGGAAAAAGACTGTTTTCAAGAGTAGCCCTATACATGACCTGGTTCATTTGCCCTTCACACAATTGCATTTGCCCTGTTCCACCCATATCGAAACAACCCTAGATCATCACTGATCCACCCCCATGCTTTACTGTAGGGGCAAGACAGTCTAGTTTGTAGGCTTCTCCAGGCTTCCTCTTAACCAGTAAGTTGGCTGCAGTAGGCATCAACGGAAAATTGTATTCATCACTGAAGAGAACCTTAGCCCAATTGTCAACAGTCCAGTCCTTGTGATCCCCAGCAAAGAGTAAGCGGGCTGTTCTCTGCCTTTCGTTGATGAAGGGCTTCTCCTGTGCTCTGTGTGACTTCAGACCAGCTTGTACACAGTCATCTTGTGGGGTAGAAAGACGTTTACTGCCACGACCAGTTAGCAATTTGGTAGTACTATGTTCAGCTTGTTTTGTCTTGGTGTAATGAACGGTTGTCTTGGGGATCTTCAGTTTTTTCGCTACCTGTCTCTCACTCATGTCAATTTCCAGCAGTGCCAAGATGGCTGTCTTTGTAACTTCACGTAATTCTTTTGTTTTAGGCATCATATGAGAGCTGACAACTTCTGAGTTGTGCTACGGCTTGAATGTAAGCAGGAAACCACTCTAGGCCTTTCATTGTGCAGTACTGCTTATGACAAGAAATGGCCTCTTATATACCCTGGGAATACAATTAAGCTTAAGCATGTCAAATACGACATAGAGTATCATGTAATCAGCAGCATGTTCTGTCGTGTTCATTGTATTCTTCAGGTAATATACCTTTAGTGGTATCAGGGATTAAAATGAACAAGAAATTGAAGAAAACAAGAGTGGTCTAATAATTTTTTCCATGACTGTATATACACAGTGGGCTACAACCTATGACAGTCATGAAGCCAAACTCATGATTCAATGCTTCTTTTGATGCAGCTCCCACACTCATTGGATTTGCTATATCTTTAAGCAGTCAATCAGGCAGATTTGGAGCAGGGCGAGAAGAAAGTAGATCTGCCATGACAATCCTCTCCTCTCATGGGGAACATCTGATGTGACTTCACACAATGAATGAAAAACAGCTCAACTCTCTATCAATGTCATTATACATGGGCAGGGTGGTGATGCTCCATTAGCGATGCTCTGACATCAACACTGAAGTGTCAGGAGGACATCTGAAACGTGAACAGTGTTTTGTGTCTGATCTTATGGGGAACACTGATGTCCACTCAAGGGGACATCATATGACTTTGATCATTTGGCCCGTCAGCTTCTCTGCAGCAATACTAGTGCTGTCACAGAGATTCCATGAGATCCTCTTGTCTCACATTTGCAGGCAGTTAAGGAGACGAACTGCAAGCGGCTGATAAGATCTTCATCTTATAAAGCAGTGGAACACAAAACTGGGGGGCGACAGAGAGATGCGGGCAGAAGAGAGATCGATAACAAGCAGGGTGTAAAAATGTGGAAAAAAAGAGTGAGGAAATTCACTGCAATCTCTTCTCACAGCTGTCATCCTCCCATGGTGGAGAGGTGGAAATACAAGCTGACAGGGGAGGGTTTGTGTCAGTGTCTTTGGGAAAGCAAGAGGACAGGTTCCTATGCAAATACTGGCAATCTTAGAGAAAAAAATCCAAAAAGAGGGAAAAGAAAATATTGTGTGTCTTTCAGCTACTTTTATGCAAAGATTGCATGATCCAAAATGTGCTAGTAATTAGTGTAGCAGCGGCTACACTTCCTGAGAGTCTTCAGAAAAAACAACTTGGACAGGAAACTGCTGCTGGCCTTCTACAGCTCATCCATAGGGAGCCTGCTGACGTACTGTGTTTCCACCTGGTACGTGAGCTACACTGAGGCAGACAGAGCGAGGCTTCAGAGGACAGTCAAAGCAGCACAGAGGACTGTTGGCTGTCCTCTCCCCTCCCTCATGGACATCTACTCCACCTGGTGCCTCAGCAGAGCTCAGAACATCATCAAGGACAGTTCACATCCCGTTTCTCAGCTTTTTGATCTGTTGCCCTCTGGAAGGCGCTACAGATGCATTAAAGCAAGGACAAACAGACTTAAAAACAGTTTCTTTCCGAGAGCCATCACCACCCTGAACTCTCACAGGTCTCACACAAAGCCAACAACATAGTGCATCTACGCAATATACACCACTGTCTCATTCACTGCTATTTATATTCACTCCGTTATTTATCTCCGTTATTTATACTGTATATATGTAAATAGACTGTTTTTGTTTTTGCACTACCTTAAGATTTTCTTGCACTGTAAAGGAGAAGCTCTGCAATCTCGTTATACATTGTATAATGACAATAAAGAATATTCTATTCTATTCTATTCTATTCTATTCTAATTCTTCAGCTGCAGAAACACAAGGATACGTCTGTATGTGCAAAAACAGGCTAAATGTTTTCAGTAATGTCTCAAAAAAATGAAAAAACTCATGATGAAGTGTAGTTTCAAAAAAAAAGACATTGGTGGAATTAGGCTTAAAGAAAGAAAATCTCCCTCCTCAACAGAAAACAGGAGATGGATTGATGTTCTAATCTGTTTCATCCTGATGCAGGCAATAGATTTAATAACTTTGTGTCAAAGTACGCTGTGCAACTCAGAAATAGTGACAACAAACTTTTCAGATTGAATTTAGCATCTTTTCCTGCAGTCTCCTGAGAAATGTGACTACTGCTGTTAATTAATTTCGCACTTTATTTCAAGTCTTGTGAGTGTTGGGACTGAAACGGACCCGACGTCTTGGCATGCTCTCCACCATTGGACATTCCCGTACCGACAGGTCCATAGATAGATAGGTCCTCAATTGGAAGAAAATGCCTCCAAAAGCAGCAAAAATGGAGACAAAGCCGGCGGACTTAGATGCAGAGGAGTACATTAGCCTCCGCCAAGTCACCGAATTACTGCATCAACAAAGGGACGTGTTCAAGGAGTTACTCCAACAACAGGAGAACTTCAAAGGATTTGTAAAAATTATAATAGAATCTACAAACACCCGAATGGATGCAATAACAAAGGACATTCAAGATCTCAAAATAAGCCTGCAATTTACGCAAGGCGAGGTGGACAAACTGAAGGATGAGAACTCTAAACTAATTGAGCGGAGCAATGCTCAACAAACTGATGTTCACAAAGTCTGCAATAGTTTGCTCGCTATCACAGACAAAATGGAGTACCTGGAGGGGCAGAGCAGGAGAAACAACCTGGTCTTCGAGGGAGTGACGGAATCGCCGGGGGAGACCTGGGCCGACACAGAGGACAGAGTCAGAAAAATTCTGACCGAGAAGCTCCGGCTGCAGCACACGGTGGAGGTGGAGAGGGCGCACTGGGCAGGGAAACCTGATGGCGGGGGCGAGCGACCAACACCCATCATCGTCAAACTACTACGCTGGAAAGACAGAGGAGCTATATTGCAGAGTGCAAAGCTTGTCAAAGGCTCTAAAATCTTTATAAACGAGGACTTCACAGACGCTGTCAAAAAAAAGCAAAGAGAACTAATGCCGGGATTGAGAGCTGCAAGGGAAAGAGGTGATATTGCTTATCTATGCCACGACAAGCTGATTGTCCGTCCGCGCAGAAGTACGCCGCATCCTCGCAATTAGACCGAGTCATCTCAGCCTCAGGACAACAATGCAATATTGGTATGTTGATGCACATTTCACATGGCATCCAGGACTGAATCAGAACTCCCACTAAGGGAAATTTTGGAAACCAATCACCTGGATTTTAAATTTTCTCAATATAATTCTCAGACCATTGGTGATTACATTGATGGAGAAAATAGCTTTTTTCCGACATCTATTAATGATTACCAATACTACTCAGAGGATCGTTATAACAATAAATTCAATCTGATAACACATTTTCAGTTATACATTTCAATAGCCACGTGATGTCGGCTGACGGAAGGACGTGTTTTGTCGGGCTCCCGCTCCCACATTACTATTAGTCGCAGCGAGACAAACTCCTTGTCCTGCCGTGACAGACTTTTGACAGATTTTTATTTTTGTACAAAGCTACACCTTCTGATGAAAAGACTTTGAGCGTAAACCACCTTGTAAAGAACATTCAGACTTGGACGGAGCCGCCGGTCAGAGGCTAACCGCAGCTAACTGCTAACGGACAGTGGCTATCAGCAGCGGCTAGCTAGCTGCGGTGGCTCAATCACGTCGGTGTGTTACAGTGTTTGGATGCTAACAGCAGCAGATTAGGGCTCTATAGCACCACAGAAACAAACCTAGTTCACTGTTTAGTTCTTTCGGAAGACAGGGACATGGCGGACACAGCCAGGGACTCTCCACCGGACACCACTTCCTTGTCCGCCCCCCACACCTCTGATCTAGATGCAGCCAACACAACCATCATCCGCCTGAAGGCAGACATCCGTCGTCTAACCGAGGAGCTAAAAATCAAATCAGATATACTCACCTCCTACATGAACGTCGCCTGCAAGCAGTCCCGCTACCTCGCTTCAGTCCAGTCCTCCCTCCACGACACCCTCCCGTGGGTCCCCGTCAGCCCTCGGCCCTCGTCCTGCTCAACTCCAAACCGACATCCATCCTGGTCCGAGGTTGTCATTCGTGGCAGAAGCAGCTGCAACGACCACACCGTCTCCCCGGCCCGACCAAATCTCATCAGCTTTGCGGCTCTGTCCCTACCGGCCAAGCCCCGGCCCGCCAACCCGGCGGCGACGCTGATCGGCGGCGACGCCTCCTCTTCCTCCAACCTGCCAGCTGCCGGAGCCTCTACGGCTCCCATCCGAACAGCCGACGGACCGCCAAAGGCTCTGGACCCCCCGACGTCCAACGCTGCGGATCAGCCGGCCTCCTCATCGGGGGCGGCTACCTCCCGGTCGCCGCTGGACGCCGGCGCAAAGACCACCTCCGCGCAAACGTGCGGTGGCCCCCGGGCTCAGCCTGGCTCCACCTGCAGGGTCTCCCCTCCGCGGGCGACCGGCAGCACTCGGTCCTCCTCCGGAGAGCAACAAACCCAGCGGTCCCAAACCCGGATATCCTCCGCAACCTCCCGACGACGTCTGCTGCGGGACGCGGTTCGCCGCCACTCCGCCGGGTCCGTCGGCAAAGATTTGGACCATCATAGCAGCTGTCTACAACGCGAGTTTGTAGACTCCTCATCGCTGCGTTTCCATCGCTCCACCATCACCTCCCCCCTTACCGACACCGAGCCACAGGGACAGCTGGCACCCGCGGCGGCTCCTCTGCACACCAGCCCCGACGCAACCTCAGCTGGAAGCCCTCCACTCCACCTCTCCCGTAAGTTCACAACCTCCCGTCCACCACTTGCCCCACTCTTCGCCCCCACTACGCTCATCATTGGCGACAGTATCATGAGAGGCATCAGGTTCTTTAACGCTATCACACTGTCATTCCCCGGTGCTACAGCTGCAGATATCGCTGTTAAAATTCCTTCCGTTCTCCGCTCACTCCCCTCCTCTGTACACCGCATTATCCTTCACGTCGGCTGCAACGACACAGCGCGCCCCCAGTCTGAGCAGACAAAACGTGATTTTCAATATCTGACGGACTTACTGAAAGACTGCGGAAAGTCTATTTTTATTAGCGGGCCCCTACCAATGGTGAACAACAATTCTGAGCGCTTCAGCAGACTGCTCAGCCTGAACACCTGGATTAGCTCGTTCTGCTGTGCCAGCAGAATTAACTTTATTGACAATTTTAACTGTTTCTGGAACAGGCCAGAATATTTTAACAGTGATGGCATTCATCCAAACAGGTCCGGCAGATCACTTTTAGTCTCAAATATCCAATACACCGTCCACACTTCAGACTGACTAGTGCTAGTGTTTACATCCATCTCTTCTTCACGCTCCACTGAACCGCCTCCCAGCTACAGCGCCCCCCTCTGTCCCCACCTGGAACTCCCCCCATCTTCCCCTCCAGCACACCCACTGCCTCCCCCCTCTGGCTCCCCCTGCCCGTCACCCCGGCTCTACCAGAATTCAACTAGCTGCCAAATCCCCACCATCATCAGCTTCAGACAACCTCGGCAGCCCTCCCTCAGAAACTGCCATTTTGCTAACCTTCGCCCACTTCCACGGACCTCACAGCCTTGTCCCCAGAAGCCCTCCCCTAATCACACATCCACACTTCACCTGAACTTTGCCCTCTTCAACACCCGCTCCGTCACCAGCAAAGGCCCCATTCTACAATTATTCATCCTGGACAATAAACTGGACTTCCTCTGTCTAACCGAAACATGGCACAAACCACTGGACTTCTACCCACTCAACCAAGCCACTCCCTCCGGATACACGTACCTCAACTCACCCCGCCCAGAAGGTCGAGGAGGCGGCATCGCAGTCATCCACAAACAGGTCTTCACAACCATCCCACTTTCCATCCCTGCCTCCCCCTCCTTTGAACACCTTGTTTTTAAATTACCCGGTCCCACCCCAATGGTCACTGCTATCATTTACCGCCCACCTAAACCAAACCCCTCATTTCTCCCTGACTTTTCCCACTTTGCCACCCAGCTATTAGCTACATCTCCATCAGTCCTCATCCTTGGTGACTTCAACTTTCACATGGACAACCTTCACAGTAAATCTGCCTCTGACTTCCTAGACCTCCTACAATCACTCAACCTCACCCAGCATGTCAATTTCCCCACCCACAACCATGGACACATCCTCGATCTGGTTTGCTCCTCTGGTCTTACAGTCCTAAATATCTCCAGCTGTCATCTCTCCATCTCTGACCACCTAGCAATAACTATGGACATCAGCCTCCCCACCCCCCTGCCCAAGGAAAAACGGACAATCTTTTTTAGAAACACTAGATCACTCTCCCCCTCTGTATTCTCCGCCTCACTGACCACTGCATTGTCCATCTCCCCTCCCCCATCAATCAATAACCCCACTGACCTCATCAACCACTATAATCATACTCTCTCTTCCTGTCTTGATCAGCTTGCTCCCCTCAAATCCAAATTAGTCACTTTCTCCCACTCTGCTCCATGGTACACCCCCAAACTCCACCGCATGAAAGCCCATAAACGACAGCTGGAACGTCTTGTCAAGAAAACAAACCTGACAGTTCACCGTCAAGCCTACTCCGACTTCCTCCAACAATACAAAGACGCCCTGAAATCTGCACGGTCCACTTTCTACTCTGACCTGATCAATACCAGCTCCAACAACCCCAAGTCCCTCTTCTCAACTGTCAATAAACTCCTTGCCCCCCCGGACACCATCTCAAACTCGTTCACCACTGACAAGTGCAACCTATTCCTCTCTTTTTTCCATAACAAAATCATCTCCATCCACAGCAGCCTTGTCACCTCTCCCACCTCACTTGATCCCCCCTCTCCTCCACCAAACCCTCTGAACTTTCCCCCCCTGGCCCACTTCTCGCCCGTTTCCCCCCTGGACCTGCCCAAATTCATCACTGGAACTAAAAACTCCACATCCTGCCTGGACCCCATCCCCACTGACCTCCTCAAAAACTGCCTCCCTGTTATCTCCCCCCTCATCTCTAACATCATCAACACTTCCCTCAGTACTGGCTGTGTCCCCTCACCCCTCAAGCTCGCCTCTGTCTCCCCCATCCTCAAAAAACCTGGTTTGGATCCAACCTCCCCTCACAACTTCCGGCCCATCTCCAACCTCCCCTTCTTATCCAAAACATTAGAACGTGTCGTCGCTGCCCAGTTGAAAACTCATCTCACCTCCAACAACCTGTATGAAACCTTTCAATCCGGATTCCGCTCTCATCACAGCACTGAAACTGCTCTCCTCAAGGTCACCAACGATCTCCTCCTCTCCTCAGACTCTGGACAAGTCACCATCCTCATTCTTCTCGACCTCTCTGCAGCATTTGACACAATCAATCACTCCATCCTCCTGTCCCGCCTTCAATCCTCCATTAACATCACCGGCACCGCCCTCACCTGGTTCACATCATATCTCACAAATCGACAACAATTCATCAAGGTCAACAACTGCACATCCGCCACCGCCCCCCTGTCCCATGGTGTCCCTCAAGGATCAGTCCTTGGCCCCCTCCTCTTTATCCTGTACCTCCTCCCCCTCGGCAACATCATCCGCCGCCACAACCTACACTTCCATTGCTACGCCGACGATATCCAACTCTACATCTCCACCAACACCACCGCCACCACCACCCTCCCCTCTCTCTCCAGCTGCTTGGCCGACATTAAATCCTGGATGAGGAAAAATTTTCTCCTGCTAAACTGCGACAAGACTGATCTCATCTTTATTGGACCTAAATCACTCACACCATTTCCCCACCCCCCCATTACCATTGATAACACCACCCTATCTCCTTCTGCTCACATCCGCAACCTCGGTGTGATATTTGACAGCAACCTCACTTTTGAACCCCACATTAATCAGATCACCAAAACTGCCTATTTCCATCTCCGCAACATCGCCCGTCTCCGCCCCTTCCTCTCCTTCTCAGCCGCTGAAACCCTCATTCATGCCTTCGTCACTTCCCGCCTTGACTACTGCAATAGCATTCTCTTCGGCTCCACCTCCAAAGTTCTCAATAAACTTCAACTCATTCAAAACTCTGCTGCCCGACTCCTCACCCGAACCTGTTCTCACGACCATATCACCCCCGTCCTGCAGAACCTCCATTGGCTCCCCATTTCACACCGCATCCAGTACAAACTGCTTCTCCTCACCTTCAAGTCCATCCATAATCTTGCCCCCTCTTACCTTACCGATTTGCTCCTCCCCTACACCCCCCCCAGGAATCTCCGCTCCTCCCACACAAACCTCCTTTCCATCCCACACAGGACCAGCCGGCGACATTGGGGGGACAGAGCCTTCGCCATTGCCGCCCCCACACTCTGGAACTCACTCCCCCATGCCCTCCGTGACTGCACCAACCTCACCACATTTAAATCCCTTTTAAAGACTCACCTTTTTAGATCTGCTTTCCTTAAGTGATTCTGTATTTTATCTTGAACTTGTTTTACTATCTATTGATTTTAATTAACAGTTTTGTTTTATCTTATTGTATTTTATGTACAGCGTCTTTGAGTTTTTGGAAAAGCGCTTTATAAATCAAATTTATTATTATTATTATTAATAGCCAAAGCCTTTATGCAAACTTTGACCACATTAAGAGTGATTTAAAAGTTTATACAACCGTTTACTGTAATTTTAATATCCAAAACTTGGATTAACAGTGAAAGAGAAATACAGTTAGGTATTGAAGGTTATGAGTTTATATGTATGAATCAAACAAACAAGCATGGTGGTGGTGTAGCCATGTATGTGGACTCAAACTATAGTTATAAAGTGCTTGAAAGTAAGTCTATGGTGGTAGATGACTTACTTGAATGTCTTACTATAGAAATCACGAGGATTAAAAGGAAAAATATTATTGTAAGTTGTATATACAGAACACCTGGCTGAATATTTAAAAGAATATATGATAAAAATTGCCCAATAAAAAACATATGATAAAAAAGGGAATTGCAAGTGTAACTAGTGGATGACTAAAGGATTGCAATATGCATGTACGAAGAAAAATTCTCTTTACAGGCGATTTATAAAGAGTAGAACAAATGAAGCTGAAAATAAATAGAAGTATAAAAATAAACTGACAGGTATCATTAGGAAATGTAAATAGTATTATTATAATAAGATATTAGCAAACAATAGGAATAATATCTAGGGCTTATGGAACATATTAAATAATATAATTAGAAATAAGTCAAGAATGATTAATTATCCACAACATTTTAAAGTAGGAAATAAAACTATAGATAATATGGAAGAGGTAGTTAATACATTTAATAAATTCTTTGTGGATGTTGGACCTAACCTTGCTGCGAAATTTACCAACGTAGAGACCTATAATTGTAATTTAATAGAAATAAATCCTATGACCATGTTTCTTACACCTGTTGATGAAAAGGAAATATTAAACATTGTTAGGGAGTGTAAAAATAAAACATCTACAGACTATGATGACATAGATATGAAGACTGTAAAAAGTGTAATTGAAGGTATTTCTAAACCTGGCTTACTTCAGCCAGTCCATGAGCAACAGGAAACAGAGTTTGCCTTGTACCCATTGCCAGGGGTTCGAGTCTTCCCACTCACGTCAGTACATTTGCAGACGTTTTTGCTTCTTTAGACGTGGTGGAGTTCCGGGTGTAGACAATTTTAACCGCACGGGCGCAGCAGCGTCTGTAACCAGGCAACCCGCGACAGGACCGGGCAGGACCGGGCAGGACTGGACACACAGAGAAGTCTGAGGTCTATCCGCTGGACCTCGCATCGGGTCCTCGCTACACAGGTCCTACGAAGATGACACTGGCTGCCCTAAAGATTTCCTGTGTTTTATTTTGTTCCTTATACAGTTTTGATAAGTGTGTGAGAGATGTGTATGAGACGTTTATGAAAACACGCAACAACAACAATCGATTGTCAAATAAAGGACGATTCCATATTTTAAGGGACGGGTGGCAACCCTAGACCGAACCAAATGTTCAGTTTGTTCCTCCGTCCATCCCTCTCCCCCCCACCCGGACGTTACGAAGCGAACCCAAATATTTGGATAGTCATTAATCGGGCCGAAAATTCGGAGCCCAGAAACTGCTATTCAGGCCAGCCCTAATTATAAGGCAGGGTGTGTGTTTATTTTTTTGTTCTGCTTTGTTTTGGGGGGTAATTGACTGACTGTCTACCTTATGATTGAGGTCACCACCACATGGGCCTATGGAGTGTCCCAGAGTTCTCAGAATAACACCTCCCATTACCATCCCCTTTAAAGTAGCCTGTGAGACAACACTTCTGCACTGCTTGAAACGCTCCTAGAAGTCTCATTCGGTAAATGTGCCAAGTACCATCTGTGATGAGCACCAAATCTCCTCTTTTGTGTCAGAACAGTCCCTTCAAGTTGAATTTGATTTTAGAGTAGAGGAAAAAGTCACAGGCCAAATCTGATGAAACGGGTGGTCGGAGAGCGGATTCTGTTGTTGTGGCCAAAAAAACTGCTTAACCCCTACTCTATGACTGAGCACATAGTGTGTTGGACTACCCATATGCCACCCCCAAAAGTTCATGTCATTTACAGCAAATGTTCTCCACCAGACTCTTCAGAATGTTTCAGTTTCAGTTTCATGTTTCTACCTTGACAGTCAAACCCTGCAGGATGAAATCCCAGGGGAACAACCACATCAATGTTGAAGTGTACAACAAGCATCCTCCTGATGCACCTTTACCTGTCCTGAAGACTGAGTTATATTCCTCTGTGAAAACTGCTGTTTGTTCTGTAAGTGGTAGCTGCAGACCTTGTCACAACTGATGGTTGTCCATATAAAGGCTGTATCATCCAGGCTGTTGAGTAACACAGAACGTGATGTTTTCCACTCCGTTCCACTTTGTGGTCCATGGAGAACTCATAAATGTGTTCTTGCTCACACATGCATACAAGTGGCTGTGATGTGCTCCACACACATGCGGTGTCTCGGAACTTTTTGATCACCCAACAACAACGATACAGTGTACAATTTGCAGGTGAGCCAGTGTGTTCAATCTGCAGTGGGTGGTGGAGGGGTGAGTGGAGAGACTTCAGGACTTTATAGATCCGTACTATCAATTGATAGGAAGCAATGGTTACATTTAAGCTATCTTAGGGGCAGAAAGGGATTATTTTCATGTGAAGAACTTTTAAGTATGTAACTTTGATACATAGAGATGGATCTTTAGGGGTTTAATCAATAACAAGTGAGAGGCTGAGGATTTGACATACTTAAAATGCTCAATTAGTGCTTGTTCAGGTTTGAGTATTTTGTTTCCCCCTTTGCCAAATTAACTTGCTAAGTAAAAGACCTTCCATCAGGAAAGGTAGGTAGACAGAACTTGTCATCATATGTTGTTTCTTTCAAATGAATTAGTCAGCTGCTGCACACACTCAACAATGGCCTATGTGTTTAATGTGAGTCCTACCATCAGACACTTCAGTCAGCTGTGCAATGTAGAAAAGACAAATCCATGGCTACATGTCATCATTAATATCAATGAAATACATGAAGTTTCTCCACTGTTGCTGAATACACAGTGAAACAGTGAAATGAACTGTCTGTTATTCTCAGAATAAATAATTCTTCAAATCTGTTCCACCTGTTTGACAGTTTGCTTGCGGCTCACAAACAGACAGAAATCAAGACAATGCTAGAGGAGAGCCCCACTCCCCCTCAGACTTGCAAAGCCAAAAATGCAGACATTTTTCTTTTCTTTTTCTTTTTTTTTTACAAGACACAAGATTCATCAGTCAATTTACCTCATAGTAGCTCCTCACAGCATTACAGAAAGCTTCATCTGCCACAATCTGCGTTTCCCCATTGAGGAAGGCCAGAAAACGATCCTTCACCGCCTGCAGCTGCTGCTTGTTCACCTGAGAGAGAGAAGAGATGACGGACGAGAGAAATGAAGAAAAGTACAGAGAGAAAAATGAGAGGAGAGATGGAGAATTATCAAATAGAAAGGAAGAGCATAATATGAGAGGAAGGGAGGACAGATGGGAAACAGAACAAAAGTAGAAGATTAGAGTCATTGTTAAAGTGTAAGAGAGTTTGACATCATTATTACAGAGAATAGTGGAGTCTCATTATCAAACACATGTCTTTCATTAGGAAGCAAAGTTCCGAACAACAGAGGAAGATCAATCTGTCTTGTCGAAGATGGAAAGGACAGCTTAAACCTAAATTTCAAATGAATGTCCCTGGTTTCATTTCAGAACTGTAAAATTCATACGTGTCATTTTTGTTGCATGGTAGGATGTAAGAACTGTTTGAATGCTAATATACACTGATCAGGCATAACATTATGACCACTTGCAGAATTTGTTTGTTGGTCTCCTTTATGCTGCTGAAACTCCGTCAAAGTGGGGCATGGACACAGGACCAGTGGGGAGGTCTTGTGGCACCGGAATGATGGCAGTGAATTCTGTGGGTCCTGTGGGTTGCAGGGTGGGACCTACCTAGATCAGGCTTAACCTGGCACATCCCACAGATCAAAAAGATTTGAATCTGGGGAGTGTGGAACCTAGGTTCCTGCGTACCTTAGCTCTGTTGTGTTCCCCGGGCCACTCCTGAGCAGTTTTTGTGGTGTTTTTGGGGTGCATTGTCCTGCTGAGGGCAGCAAGTGGCATCAAGGACTGCTGTTGATATTGAGGGGCGGGGGGATGGGAGGTTGCTTGACCTACAGTGTTTAGGTGGGTGGTACATGTCAAACATCCACATGAATTTCAGGACTCAAGGTTTCCCAGCAGAACGCTGCATTATAACAAGATGATCTATGTTATTCACTTCACCTGTCAGTGGCCGTAATGTTGTGGCTGATTGGTGTATATTTTGTGAATGCAAGATAGTTACACAAGATAACCTGGAGTCTTTACGAACACTGAGGGTGTGTCCCCACCGAAATTAGCACAACGTGGATAAGTTTCAGACTCTTAACAAGTTACAATATAAATGGATAAAACCTTGGATGACAAACTAATGAGTTGCTATTACAGACTTTTCTGCTGTGATTTCGATATTAAATGAACAATTCAGGTTCTTTTAAACTTGTTCGTAGTTTAATGAGCTCTTCTGATTACCAGCGCCTGCTTTGCTGCAGTGATACAAGAAATGAGAGTCCAATGGAGCTATGTGGTGTATATCAGGATATCAGGTCAAGCAGCAGGATTCTCCAAAACTGACAAAGCAATTTCATTTTTACCCTAGAAAATCTTGTTGAGTCCAAACAAAAGTAAAAACAAAGACTAGCAATTAGTATGTAAATCCAAATATTGTAGGTGGTAACTTTAAAAGTAACAGCAAATATTAGAAGACGGCTTGTGTCTGCAAGTTGGAAGAACAAAAACAAAAAGAACTAGAAAAGCACTCAGACAGCACAGTACTCCACCAAGGCTGTTCATTCCCCCATAAGACATTGTCAGATTTGCAGCATTTTTTTTCCGAAATGCAGCATTCGTTTATTAGTTACTGATGATCAGAAATCATGGCAACATAGAATGTGGCCCTTTATTATAGATGTACCTATTAACAAAATGACCTTGTGCTGAGCACAGGCATCTGTTTTGTATGTGGAAGTTATGTACAGATACTGAATCACGTGACCTAAATATGTGGCAGGCAGCAGGAATGATGGGACTCTGAAACATCCCCACAATTTAATCAATTGTTCTTTGTATCATTTCCGATGGATAAATCCAGATAAGTCTGCAGGGGTGGATATGTACTTGGATCACAATAATATGATCGACAGCAGGTAGTTGACGTAGTGTTCACTTGTTGTCATAGTTACAGAGATGCCTTGCCGCTATCTCGCAATGATACAGAAATCTCTAACAAATCCTGAGGGTCATTTTTGACCTTGCCTAAAAATTTCATCCAAATCCGTTAATCTGAGTGATGTTGCTAACAGACAGGCAAACCAACACCGATTGCCAGAAAACCTCCACTGCGTTCCTTGGCGGACTAATTAAAACAAGATACTACACAACAGACTAATTAAAACAAGACACTGCAACAAGACATTTGTGCTGATCTGGTTATATTCGCTATATTTGCCAGTTGTTTTTTTTTTGGGGGGGGGGATATGAACATATCATTTAGTCATTTTACTCTCACTCACATAACTGCATATACAATCTTGCTAGTTAGCAGTCTTCTGGCTTTTCCGTTGTGAGAGTGTGTTCCTTTTTTAATTTTATGTAACTGTAAACTAAATAGCATTGGGGTTTACACTGTTGGTTGAACAAAACAAGAGATAATAAGATGTCACTTTGGGCTGTAGAAATTTTCTGTATTTTTTGACACCTCATAATAAAAGTACAATGACACAAAAAAATTTGTGAAATAATTGCTCGTGGTAGCATTACCAGCCATCTAACTGCTCCTCTACATATTCACTTCTTCAGCTAGCCTTTGCTGTAAACTGCTTAAGGAAATATAGTGCTGTCCAAATGTATTGGACATTAAAAGTAAAATGAGGGTGCTTGAAAAAAAAAAACTTCTAAGCATGATGTTGGAGGACTCCTTGTTCTTTTTGTGGCTAAATATAGCTTTTATGACAGCTGTATGTTTGGGTTGCTTGCCATGCTGACAGAATAAATTTGTGATCCACCAGACACCTCCTTGACAGTACTGCTGATGAAAAAGAATCTAAAGATGCAGCGTGCCTAAAGCCTTTGCACAATAACGCAGTCTGGTGGAACAGATATTTTCCACAACATTTTCCTGTAGAAAAACAATTTGAGTAGAATACAGCAGTCAAGCCAGAAAAAATGAAAATCATTCCCGTAAATGTTATTGGTCATTTCTGTCCAGTGAACCACAGCTGACATATTGTGTTGTATGAGAATTTTAAGTTTTCATGAGCAACAGAATCACGAGAAGGTGCAGCTCACAAGCTACATATGGACGGGATTGTTGGGAAAAAAAATTAAACCATTATTCTTCCGCTTGTTACAACACTGCCAGCAACAAATACATTCTGAAAGTCAAAGTGGCAATTTCCAGCAACACAAAGTGAGCAGCGACTTATCTCTTCCTGACAGCTTTTTGTGTGGGCTTCTTTGCCAATTCTGTGTCTAAATGGAGCTGCTATGGTGCGCCTTTAACCAATAGAGAGGAGGAGGAGAGTGAATTTATGAAAAGCAGCAGGTTGGGGCTGCTCACGTAAAAAAATGACTCAAACTCTATCCATAACAGGTTAAAAATGTGAAATACAGCTCATTACAGATAAGGAAGGTGCTACTGAAGGCCAGCATTGCACTGAAATGTGGTAGCACAATACGAACAGCCCAAGGACATATTAATGCTAAGAACACACACTTGTCCGCTTGTCCTAGGGAGCACATCATATGAGGTACAGTTATGTGAGTTTGTTGATGAAGCTGTACACATGCTGGTTCTTTACAAAGCTCTGAGCCAAGAGAAGAAAGTGTGATTAGAGCACAACCAAACAGTATAACAATGGAATTTGATTCATTTATAGTAAAGAAAAAACAAGATTACATTTTTTTTTTAAATGCAGATGTTTTGAGCTACACACAATTGATTTAATGCGCTGTTTCTTTCTGGAGAGGGTCACCAGAAAAACCCTAACACAATGCAAGGACAAGCTGCAGCCTAAACTTTGCAGTTAGTTCCATCCATCCATTATCTATACACCGCTTAATTGTCATTAGGGTCGTGGGGGGCTGACTTAGAGTGAAGGCAGGGGACCCCCTGGACAGGTCACCAGTCTATCACAGGGCTACATGTAGAGACAAAAAAATAAAATAAATCACACTCACATTCTTACCTATGTTCAATTTAGAGTTACCAATTAACCTCAGCATGTTTTTGGATTGTTGGAGGAAGTCTGAGTACCCGAAGAAAACCCATACATGCACAGGGAGAACACGCAAACTCCAGGGAGAAAGATCTCATGAAGGTCTTAGGACCAATACTGTTCACATTATACACGCTTCCCTTAGGCAATATTATTAGGAAGCACTGTATTAATTTCCATTGTTACGCTGACGACACTCAATTGTATTTATCTATGAAGCCAGATGAAACTAATCGGCTAGCCAGACTGCAAGATTGTCTTAAGGACATAAAGACCTGGATGACCTATAATTTCTTGCTACTAAATTCAGACAAGACTGAAGTCATTGTATATGGCCCCAAACATCTTAGAGAATTGCTTTCAAAGCATATAGTTACTCTGGATGGCATTACATTGGCCTCCAGTACTACTGTGAGGAACCTCAGT
Source organism: Amphiprion ocellaris (assembly GCF_022539595.1). Taxonomy (NCBI): domain Eukaryota; kingdom Metazoa; phylum Chordata; class Actinopteri; family Pomacentridae; genus Amphiprion; species Amphiprion ocellaris. The sequence goes on from NC_072768.1 coordinate 26,651,615, forward strand.
GTTATCTTTGACCAGGACATGTCCTTTAACTCGCACATAAAACAAATCTGTAGGACTTCCTTTTTCCCCCTGAGAAATATTGTGAAAATCAGGAACATCCTGTCTCAGAGTGATGCAGAAAAACTACTCCATGCATTTGTTACTTCTAGGCTTGACTACTGTAATTCCTTATTATCAGGTTGTCCCAATAGCTCTCTGAAACATCTACAGCTGATCCAAAACGCTGCAGCAAGAGTACTGACGGGAGTTAACAAGAGAGATCATATTTCTAGTATATTGGTTTCTCTTCATTGGCTTCCTGTTAAATCTAGAATAGAATTCAAAATCCTTCTTCTGACACATAAAGCTCTTAACAACCAATCTCCATCATATCTTAAAGACCTGATAGTACCATATTATCCTAGCAGAACTCTTCACTCTCAGACTGCAGGCTTACTTGTTGTTCCTACAATCTCTAAAAGTAGAATGGGAGGCAGAGCCTTCAGTTATCAGGCACCTCTCCTGTGGAACCAGCTCCCAGTTTGGGTTCGGGAGGCGGACACCCTCTCTATTTTTAAGACCAGGCTTAAAACCTTCCTTTTTGACAAAGCTTATAGTTAGGGCTGACTGGGGGACCCTGACGGGGTGAGCTGGTGTTTTCATTTGAACAACTGACTTCCCCTCTTGACGTCCCTTTAGTTTGCACCTAGTTATGCTGCTATAGGCCAAGGCTGCTGGGGGACGTCTCTTGATGCACTGAGCCCTTCTCTAACTACCTATGTATTTACTATATATACCATTATTGCATTACACTCACTCTGTTTCTCCCTGTGTCCTTTCTCCGAGTGTCCCTGGTCCCAGAGCTGGATGCTGGATGCTTCAGATCTGTGGTTGTTCTCCCACCAACTGTAACCCTCTACCTGTAACCCTCTACCTCTATCCCTCTATCTCTATCCCTCTACCCCTCCATCTCTATCCCTCTACCTCTTCCCCTCTACCTCCATCCCTCTATCTCTACCTCTCTACCTCTTCTGTCCCTCTCCGCCCGGCCAGCAGGCAGATGGGTCCCCCCACATTAGAGCCGGGTTCTGCTCGAGGTTTTTTTCCCTGTTAAGAGGGAGTTTTCCTTTCCACTGTCGCCTTTTGGCTTGCTCTGGGAGTCAGGCATATGGGTTCTGTAAAGCGTCTCGAGACAATTTGACTGTAATTGGTGCTATATAAATAAAATTGAATTGAATTGAAAAAGGTCGGGACACGAAGACTGGGGATCTTGTAGCTACACGGTGAAAGTGCTTGCCACCAAACCACCGTGCAGCTCTTTGCAGTTAGTTAGTTGAGGTTACTTCTTCTCAAAATAATTACGCTGATTGGTCTGGTTTCACATTTTATTCGAACTTTGCCAACTTTTCCTTCAGACAGGATTTCGCTATTCTTCCGTTGTGAGCTACTCATCGGTTGCGTTTTGCATAAGTTGTTCTCTATATTTCTTTAGTATAGTGAAATGAGCAGGATTTATCTACAGATGCTATGATTGTTTACTCCGCCAAGGAGGTGGAGCCTCAGCAGGGTTATGTGATGGTTGATGTTGGTTTTTCTGTCTGTCTTTCTGTTAGCAACATTACTCAAAAATAGATTAACGGATTGAAAAGAAATTTTCAGGGAAGGTCAGAAATGACACAAGGACCAATTGATTAGATTTTAGCAGTGATTAAGCTTATATTCTGGATCCACAAAGTTTTTTTTTTAAAGATTTCTGTATTATTGATAATGGCACAGGGTCATTGTAACTATGACAACAAGTGAGCACTACGTCAGTTGCCTGCTGACGATTACATGATTGTGATCCTACCACAAATCGACCACTTTTCAGGACTAATCTGTCGGAAATGATACAAGGAATAAACAGCCTTGGGGCAGAGTACTGCACTCTCCAAGTGCTTTTCTAGTTTACTAGAAAACTACTACTCATGTAAAAGCTCTGATTAACTTTAACCAGCCTCTTGAAGATTGAGATCACCTCCAATGGTGTGTCAGAGCACATGCTATGTTCACTGTGGTTGTCTATTCATGACAACGCTAGAATACCGAGGCATGGTCTTACTCTGCTGCTCGCATGAGGACCACTGCAACACTAGGAACTGCCATTTGTCTTCCTTATCAGACACTTGCAGTGCCAGTATTGTTTTGTGAATTGCTGCACCTAATAGCCATAACTAGATGTCTAGATTTTAGAGCTTGGGTGTAGTTACTTATTATTACTTAATGTGCTGTTAAAGAAGATGTTTTGAGTGCCACTGAAAGCTAAAAACTACTGTTTGGCATGATTTTGTATCTTATTACTAGGGCTGGGCGATATGGCCTAAAAAAAAAAAATCTCAGATTTTTTCACAAAAAATCCCGATTCACGATTTATCCGATTTTTTTAGCCCTCTACCTAATCTCTGCACGGCGGAGTCCAGTCTACTTTATGCAAATGAGCTGCAGCCCTCTCCGGGTAAACAAACTGGATCGCAGCTGGAAATGTGCCGCATGTAGCATGCTGGTCTGGTTGCAGTGCGTTTCCCGCTGCGATCTGGTGTGTTTACCTGGAGAGGGCTGCAGCTCATTTGCATAAAGTAGACTGGACTTCTACTTTGTGCAAAGTGGATGTGGCATGCGGAGATTCCATGCACCGTGAAACTGTTCTCAAACTTCTAAACTAGGCGTCGGTGACATAAAGTGAGGACAGATTCAGCTGCTGCACAGATTATTTCTCGCCTCAAATGCTTTCAGAAATACTTTTCGCTGACATGTTTTTAATATAAAAGGGAAAGTTTGCGGCCGACCTGCTGTGTTTATCCCACTTGTCTGCAGGACTGTCCAGCTGAAAGCTCAGTCACGTGACCACGTAGCGGCCTGCTGTTGCTCACCGCTGTCACGTGACAATGTTGTGGCCTGCTAGTGACCACCCGCCGTCCATGCGATTCACATATGCGGTGCGTTGCTGTGCGGGAAAATCGCATCTAGTGGACACGCGCCTTTAGATCTGCACAGCTCGCTGCCATGTTGTCTGTGTATCAAGCACGGGGGGGAGGGGGGCGCACTCTGAACTATGGGAGCCCAGCGGGAAGGCGTTGGTGGCGGATGTTGATGAGAAAATCGATTTTCATTAAAACAAATCGACATTAAGTACAAAGTCGAATTAATCGATAAAATCGATTTATCGCCCAGCCCTACTTATTACTACAAACAGATTGGATGGATGGATACGTGGGTAAGAGAATCATTACAGGTTTGTGTGAAAGCAAGCATGGAGAGGAAGAGAAAGTAGGGCAAAACATTACAGAACTCCAGAAATTTTAGGAGGCGTCCATGTACCAACTAACCATATACTTGAGTATAAAATGAATGTTTTGCTTCACTTTGTTCACAACGAAAACTGCACAGGGAAAGTTGGACTTTCATTCTTTTATCATTCATAGTTTACAAGGAAAAACTGGATTGTTAAAGACCACTGTTTTCATTTAGATGTACTTTAAGATTGAAATGTACTTTAAGAAATAACCCATAGTTATGAAAGATATGAGCCACTTATCTGAGACATTGCTGGTATTGCTTCTTCATCAGGATATACAAAGATAAAAACTACACCTGCATGGACAATAACATGCCATTATTCATATGAAAGGGAAGAATGTTTTTTAGGAACTCAGTGAGCTTGGTTAATTAGATGCTGAGAACAATTTTCAGCCTTGATTCATAGAAATGTTACAGTGATCCTCAAGTAGGGATTTTTCCTTCCAGCAGTGATTTGCAGGTTGAATTCAGCTTCCCCCAAGTTTTCAGATCAGACACACAAGTTCTTCCCCTGAACAAAAATACTCCACATGTATAGAATCATTTCCCATTCTGAAACCCCTCTGGCTGAATTTCACGGCCTGCTTCTTTGTTTCTTTTCTTTTTTTTTAGGTGACCACAGCTGTAATGGCTTCCCCCATATACAAATGCTAGCTGTCCATGACATGAGGGGCGACAACCAAGGAAGAAGCTGGATATGCACTGTGAAAAGCCATCTGTCAGGGTTCAGATGAACGTCAGTTAAGCTTCCCCATCCCACAGCTTTGCAGGAAATAGATTTATCTTTTTTTATCTTTTAAAGTAGAAAATCAGCACGATTGCTCCATCAGAGACAGAAAGTATGTGGAGGTGTCAACTTCTCTTCAGTGACATCACTCTGCATGCTGAGCTCAAATTGCTATTGTTCAAAAATCTCCCTGCGGAGTAGTGCCACTCTGAGGTCAGCAGGTCATCATCTTTAAACGGTAAGGGTGCATCAAGCTTTCAGTGTGAAAAAAGGATTAACTGCTGTCAGCTTTTTACTTCTCTGCAACACAGGGTGCGCTATATGGGCATAAAAAACTTGAATTCTTTGTTAGGGCACGTGGTGGTGACCAAGGATTTATAGGCTCAATGCTATGAGCCTTGATGAACCAATCAAGAAAAACATTCCTTGCTGAAAATAGGATGCAATGTTGTAATAACTTTATATTGCTTTAAGTGTGTTTAGTCAGTCTGTGTAAAAGGGCAAAGGTTTGATTTTTTTAAAATGATTAACATGATGCCTGAGTTTTGAAATTTATCTAAAATAATGTATAATCTATTTTTTTCCTCTTTTATGCATCAGTGTATAATGTTGTTGAAACACAAACAGCCAGTGCAGAAAAAGTTTTTGAACACCCTTAAAATTTTACACAATCTCAAATATTATCATGAAATATTTGTGGAAAAATCTTTTTTGTGTTTCAAAAGGTGTGGCTACATTAGACAGACACAAACAAATACAAACAATTTTGTTTTGTTGTTTATTGTTTACAAGAAAAAAAAATCTACATTCTTGACAGTTTCGGCTGTCGGTATCAAAGTCAAAAAAAATAAAAGATAATGTGTTCAAAACTGAACAAAAAAATAAACCATTAAACCAGTCAGTAGAGCTCTAATCTTGGCTGGCATGTTCCACATGAGCTTTTCACACAGTTGACTGTAAACCTGTCCCATTCTTCTTGATTTACCAATTTCAATTCTTCTAAATTCTTTGATTTACGGATTACAGATTTTCAATGGGGCTCATGTCCAGGGATTGAGCTGGTCACTCGAAGACCTGGATACTGTGCTCCTGCAGCCAAGTTCTACTGGCTCTGGATGTGTGTCAAGGGGCATTATCTTGTTGAAACATCCAGTTTTGACCTCGACAGAACAGTGCACGTGCAGAAGAAAGCATGTGGGTTTCGAGAATGGCACAATATTTGGCAAAGTTCAATGTATCAGCACAGACAGTGAGATGACCAACACCAGCAGCACTCATGCTTCCCCAAACCATGATACTGCCTCCATGCTTGACAGTAGGTACTGGAGATAATGCTTCCCCTGGCCTTCTGCGTACCCTCACATTAGCAGGAGAAAGATAAAGCTGGAAATTTGACTCATCTGACCACAGAATCTTCTTCCAATTCCTGGCTGTCCAGTTCTTGTGTGCTTGAGCCCATCAAGGGTTTCTTGACAGCCCTGTAGGACCTTAAGCCACGATCTCAAAGTCAGCCACATACAGTGCAGGTGGACCACTGGACACCAGTTTGGTTTGACCACTGCTGCTGAAGCTCCTGTGATGTCATTCGGTAGTTTTCCCGGCACATGCGGATCAGGATACAGTCATTTCTTGCTGAAGAAATCCTTGGACGCCCAGATTTTGGTTTATCCTCCAAGCTGTTGGTTCATCTGTATTTCTGCAGAGTGTATCCAACTGCTGAAGGACTGCATCTGCACTTCCTGACTATCTGGCGGCTGTTGTACCCTTCCTGGCTGAGAATCTGTATTTTCAGGCATGTTTCCTGCATTAGGTTCTTTGTTTTAGCCATTTTTGTCTCTGAAGAACTTTCAAATGTGCTGGCATTATATATAAATGAAGTCCGGCAACAAAAATTGTGTCTTTTAACAAAAACCACGATCTTCATTAGTGGATCGCTGGTACCAAAATTACCCAATAATAAAAATGTCTTATGTATTTTTATGGAACCAATCAATTTTAAGTTATTGACTTTTTTTAAAGGATTTTTTAGTATTTTGTCTGTGACTGTACTAAAGGAAATTGCATTTGAAGACCTAAAAGTGATTCTTAATGCAATGAGGTGTCCGAAAACTTTTCCACCACTGTATCAGAACTTTGGCACCTACAAATACAGAATGAAAGTGTAAGTACTTGTACTGTTTCTGAATAATTGTTAACTGATTAATTGCTGTTCATTTCAGAAAAAAAAAAATAATTAATTGATCATGCTGGAGACATTGCAGTTTAATAGTCAGAAAATGTATAGTATGTTCACTTTAATGCCAAGTTGCACTACCAGGTGAAGCCACTCAGTGTTTATGAAATGGAGTTACAGATGTGTTTGCTGACTACTTGCAAGAGCTGCATAATTGTCCATCCATCTATTATCTACACCACTTAATCCTTACTAGGGTCGCAGGAGGGCTGACTTAGGGTGAAGGCTGGGGACACCCTGGATGGGTCACAAGGGCTGCATATTGAGACAAACAGGTACACTCACACCTATGGACAATTTAGAATCATCAATTAACCTCAGTATGTTTTTGGACTGTGAGAGGAAGACAATGACAGAATGACAAAAATACAATTTTAGGCCAGTAATCATACTGAACCATGACTCCAAACATTGAATTTTTTTCATTTCATACATTTCTTTCCCAACAGACTGCTGAACGTTTTCACAATAGAAGCAGTGATATGCTCCAGAAGTGTAAGTCACACTGAATCTAATAATATATGTGTCATGTTAAAAGTGGTGTCAGCAGAACATCCAACCTGAAGTAGTTTACTGAGCTTCATGTCTCACCCCCAGCCCTTCCAGAACTCTCCCATTCCTCCAAAGGGGGACCTCACAGTTCGAAAACCTCTGCTGGAGCTTAATCAGGCACCACTGCCAATCAGCTGGACAAATATTAAAAACTCTGACATCACTGCTGGATCAATAACATACTCCATGAGAAACAGACTTGATAACAGTGGTTTTGGTTTGGTTGTTGAGGGTCAGACCACACAGATTACGTTCAGTCAGAAAATGAATCACTACACTGAAGACATGTCATACAAAACAAGTAGAGTAGATACTGACTCAGAGAAATGCCTTTTAACTTAATGTGATCTGAGAAGACCAGACAGCCAATCATTGGAACTGTCAAACTGTCAATCATTGACATACTGTATGTCCACAGCCCAAAAATCACAAGATTTCTTGATAAATAATAATTTCAAATTTTGTGTTTAAGTGTCAAGGACTTGTTTAAAATTTGACCTACAATCTATCACCACCCACAGGGACTTTCTAAACCGTAAACTCTCTCACAAACAAGTAAAAAAAAAAGCAAGAAAACGTCCATTCATTATCTAAACAACATTAAATCTCCATTAGGGTGGGGGGCTGGAGTCTGTCCTAGCTGATGTAGGGTGAAGGCAGTGGACATTCTGGACAGGTCACCAGTCTATCGCAGGGCTACATATAGAGACAAACAAGCACATTTGCAACTACGGACAATTTAGTATCACCAATTAACCTCAGTACGTTTTTGGACTGTGAGAGGAAGCCAGAGTACCCAGAAAAACCCACCCATGCACAGGGAGAACATGCAAACTACATACAGAAAAATCCCAGGCCCAAGCTATGACGCAAACCAGGGATCTTCCAGCTTCAAGGCAACAGTGCTAACCACCAAGCCACTGTGCAGCCCGAAGCAAGAAAACAAACAATCATAAAAAAGTTGCAGTCAGTAAAGCTGAGCAGTGATCAATCTATATCAAACACTAGTAGACACTATAAAAGTTGTGCCAGTGTTTCCTTGTGTTTTGATATAGTGCCTTGATGATTGTTATTATTAATTTGAAATTATATTAATTGAAAGCATGTCTGAAGTGTATACGGACATGTAAAATGCCTCTGCTGCGCAAATGCAAGCCTACTTACATAAAGCTTATAAATCGAAAAAACTGCAGTGTAAAAAAATTGAATTTTGGTAAATTAGCAGCTTCTAACAACTGTGCACAAGGCCTGCTGGAGCAGCTTTTAACAACTGAATGTTGAGGTTCACTATGAAGACAAGTTGTTTCAAGGTTACAGGAGAGACTCTGTTTAAGTGACAAGTCAAGAAGTTTAACGGCTTTTATGTTTCCAGCTGTGACAGTGAAATATCTTATCTGCTGCTCTTCTGTCTGGTGCAGACTGAGAGGAAGCTTCGACATATCAGCAGGTGCGTGGGTGTTGGTATGGATGTGCTTAGTTCACATAGTTCACATTAGTATTTGTTCATGCTTGAAGATGTTAGTTAGGGTCCGAGCCTAAAAGGGGCGTAGGACCCTATTGAAAGTCGCAGTGCTACCTCGTGGACATGCTTGGACTCACTGACCAGCAAGGATCCCTGATCAATGCTGCTTGGAGCTTATATTTTGAGTTCCTTCCTCTCCTCTCCTTGAAGGAGGTGATAGGTTATCAAGGACAGTTAACAGCTTACTTGGGCAGCAGCAAGAACCTCCACATGGCCGATCAATTAACACAAAGAATCCTCTACGTGCACGCAGTTGTGCGTGCATGTGTGAGACATCGCTGCACAGAAATACTGCTTCTCTTTATTCCCAGTAGCACTTGCAGTTGTCATGACCCACGGACAAGGCTAGAGCAAAACCTATCTGTGAGAAGACTCCGATTAATGAGCGAAGGGCAAAGTCCGTCTGTAAACACACCAGGAACATACATACACAGAGCAAAGGCAATCTTCTCCATCCCTGAGTACTTGCAAGCAATTATATTAGACTATTTCCATGGCAGCCCTCTCTGGGGGACACACCTGTCGAGATATTCTTTCTGACCCATAATCAACCACATCTGCAACGACTGCCTACAGCCTAGGAACAAGGCAGCTGGATGCAGCCAGGAAAAGCAACAACAGATGGACAAATGGCTGAAAAGACCACAAAAACCCGCAAGGCTGTTTACACGTCTACACGTCGCGACCATGTCCCCAAGTGAGCCGCCTGCCACCGCTACCTCCACCTCGATGCAAGTTGACCATGATATCACTGCCCTCAGGCTGGAGTGCTAGCATGGCTACACTAAGAGGTACTGTGAGGGAAAGGGAGCATGCATTCTCTGGGTATATCAATGACATCGCCATGATGAAAAGTACTATAGAGTGTCTTACTGCTAACGTGACTGAGCTTGAACATAAATGTCAAGATCTAGAGTCCATATCATGGTGCAACTACATCAGGATAGTGGGAGTTCCAGAGGGCAACAATTCCTGCAGGTATTCAATCTGCAAAAAAAATGCTTTTGGACCCAACAGACCCTTCAACTGAAGCCAAAGCGAAGAATGACCGAGAGCCATTGGTGTGCAGATTTCACTACTACAGTGTCGACATTTTTCACTGTGCAAGAGAGCTTCAAGAGATTAAAGTCCTTGATAATCTCAGTCTTCCTGGACTACACTGCTAAGATAGCTCACACATGGTCTACGTTCAACAAGGTCAGGCGACAACTTTGTGGCATTGATGGTGTTTGTTATGGACTCATCCACTCTGGCTGGCTTCGTATCACATACAACGGTGTTACGAAGGAATTCGTTTCAGTGGAAAAAGCTAGTGACTATATCAAAACGATAACCGGTTGAGCGGCATTAACCTATATGGAGCCAATTCTGCGTATTTTTGTATTGTCCTTATTTGCCATTGGTATTGTATTTGCCAATAGTTTGTGGGCTCTTTAGCCTGAAATCTACCTTTGCCTTTTTCTTCCACATCTTTTTTCTTCCCAGCTCAATGGGTTAAGTGGGCGACCCATGTACAGGGGCTGGTTCCCGATGCAGTGGCCTGGGTTCGATTCTCGCTCGCGGCCCTTTGCTGCATGTCTTCCCCCCATTCTTCTTCCCCATTTCCTGTCTGTCTCTCACTGTGCCTATCAAATTTTAAAAAAGCCAAAAAGGCCAAGAAAATAACTTTAAGAAATATATACATTTTATTCTTTAAATATGAGTGGCATTAACATTGTATTTGCAATTATTTTCACATCCGCTGCCACTGTTTTGCTGATGCATTATCTTTCTGTCCTATGTGGATTTTTGATTTGAGTCGATAGAATGCCTATTAACTTTTTGTCTGGCCAGTATGTTCACCTTCAGTGAACATATTTTGCTTATATATATTTTTTTTGTTGTTGTTGTTTGTGTGTGTGTGTGTATATATATATATATATATATATATATATATATATATATATATATATATATATATATATATATATATATATACATATATTTTTTTGTGTGTGTGTGTGTGTGTGTGTGTGTGTACACACGTGGACAAAATTGTTGGTGCCCCTTGGTTAATGAAAGAAAACCCCACAATGGTCACAGAAATAATTTGAATCTGACAAAAGTAATAATAAATAAAAATTCTATGAAAATTAACCAATGAAAATCAGGCATTGCTTTTGAAAGGTGGTTTAACAGAATTATTATAAAAAATAAACTCATGAATCAGGCCTGGACAAAAATGACGGTACCCCTAGAAAAGACTGAAAATAATGTGACCATAGGGACATGTTCAATCAAGGTGTGTCCTCTAATTAGCATCACAGGTGTCTACAAACTTGGAATCAGTCAGTCGGCCTATTTATAGGGTTACAAGTAGTCACTGTGCTGTTTGGTGACATGATGTGTACCACACTAAACATGGACCAGAGGAAGCCAAGGAGAGAGTTGTCTCAGGAGATTAGAAAGAAAATTATAGACAAGCATGTTAAAGGTAAAGGCTATAAGACCATCTCCAAGCAGTTTGATGTTCCTGTGACTACAGTTGCACATATTATTCAGAAATTTAAGATCCATAGGACTGTAGCCAACCTCCTTGGACGTGACCACGAAGGAAAATTGATGACAAATCAAAGAGACGGATAATACGAATGGTAACAAAAGAACCCAGAACAATCTTGAAAGACATTAAAAGTGCTCCAAGGAACTCGAACGTCAAGGTACATCAGTGTCAGATCGCACCATCCGTCGTTGTTTGAGCCAAAGTGGACTTCATGGGAGATGACCAAGGAGGACACCATTGTTGAAAACAAATCATAAAGGCACATCAGCTCTATGTTCACAGACACAAAAATGAAGCATATCAAGAAAAGAACACTGTCCCTACTGTGAAACATGGAGGAGGCTCTGTTATGTTCTGGGGCTGCTTTGCTGCATCTGGTACAGGGTGTCTTGAATCTGTGCAGGATACAATGAAATCTCATGACTATCAAGGTATTCTACAGAGAAATGTGCTGCCCAGTGTCAGAAAGCTTGGTCTCAGTCGCAGGTCATGGGTCTTGCAACAGGATAATGAGCCAAAACACACAGCTAAAAACAGCCAAGAATGGCTAAGAGGAAAACATTGGACTACTCTGAAGTGGCCTCTATGAGCCCTGATCTAAATCCTATTGAACATCTGTGGAAGGAGCTGAAACATGCCGTCTGGAGAAAGAACCCTTCAAACCTGAGACAACTGGAGCAGTCTGCTCATGAGGAGTGAACCAGAATACCTGCTGAGAGGTGCAGAAGTCTCATTGACAGTTACAGAAATTGTTTGATTGCAGTGATTGTCTCAAAAGGTTGTGCAACAAAATATTAAGGGTATCATCATTTTTGTCCAGGCCTGTTTCATGAGTTTATTTTTTTAAATAATTCTGTTAAACCACGGTTCAAAAGCAATGTCTGATTTTCATTGGTTCATTTTCATTGAATTGTTATTTATTATTTTTGCCAGATTCAAATTATTTCTGTGACCATTGTGGGTTTTTCTTTCATTAACCGAGGGGTACCAACAACTTTGTCCGAGTGTGAGTGCGTGCGTGTATATATATATATATATATATATATATATATATATATATGTATGTATGTATGTATGTATGTATATATATATATATATATATGTATATGTATGTATATATATGTATGTATGTATATATATGTATGTATGTATATATATGTATGTATACATGTATATATATATCCATCCATCCATCCATCCATCATCTATACACCGCTTAATCCTCACTAGGGTTGCGGGGGGCTGGAGTCTATCCCAGCCGACTCAGGCGAAGGCAGGGGACACCCTAGACAGGTCGCCAGTCTGTCGCAGGGCTACATACAGAGACAAACAATCACTCTCACATTCACACCTACGGGCAATTTAGAATGATCAATTAACCTCAGCATATTTTTGGACTGTGGGAGGAAGCCGGAGTACCCGGAGAAAACCCACGCATGCACAGGGAGAACATGCAAACTCCATGCAGAAAGATCCCGGGAAAGCCGGGATGCGAACCAGGGATCTTCTAGCTGCAAGGCGAAAGTGCTAACCACCACAACACTGTGCAGCCCCTATATATATATATACATATACATATGTATATATATATATACACACACACATACACACATATATATTTAAGTTCAGCCTTTAAAAAGCTATTTTCAACTGGTCATTTAATAAATAGGTTGTACAAGTAAAAAATCTGCAGTCAAGTGTCATTTGTATATGTCGCCACGGCTCCTGGAGAGCCTGCCGCCGCTGCTGAAAAAACATCCTGCAGGAAACACTGTATACATTTATTTACCTTTAGCAATGGACTTGGCTTATGGTAGACATGCACGTTTGCTTCATTTTGCCTGCATTTTCATACTTTTTAGCATCATTTTGGATAGATCAGAATTATTAGAAAAGACTTTGTTGCAGAAATAAACTCTGGTAAATTTGATATGATCTGACATTGACTTAAAACAGTTCTCTGTCTCAGTTTCTTGCACAAATGCATGGATTTCTACAGAATATTGTATCCTATTGTCACACCCTGCACTATGAGAGGCTGAAAACAAATGCACCCTTTATTCTGAAGCAAACAAGTGCACCGTAAAGAGTTGCTTTCAAAGTGTGAATCAGGATTCAGTGGAAAACAATCATTTTATAATCAAATATCAAGTAAGATGAGAAGTCACAAACTTATTTATGAGCTGTTCAGTGTGCCTCAAGTTATTTTCAGTTTAGTTTATCAGCTTTGTTGAGGCTTTATAGTTAAATTGGCTTGATATTAATTCCACAGCTCATGACCTGTATTCCAAGCACATTTAAGTGTTAATCCGTAGCTGCTGAGACCAGGGTAAAGGAAAAGAAGATTCAATTGATTCAAACTTTAAATAAAAATATGAAGGAAGAAACAAGAGAACAGAGCTGATTCAGAACCAGCCCCAAAGTCAGCTGACTCATAATATATTGATTAAGTCCCTTAAAACTCTTCTCTGTCTATCAAAGTGACATGTCTAGATTTTTTTTCTCTATCAAAATGATTCCTTTCTGCCATGGTTTAGTGATAACTGTACACCACTGTTGCCTTTAGAATGTGCAGATCTATGGGGTCGCCTGCCTCTCTTCAGCGCCTCCTCCATTACTTGCTGCAACTCAAGCACACCAGCTCACCACAACTCTGCTCAAACACTGTACACCTACTCTGTGCTACACAGTGGCAAGTTTTAATATTGGAGTCATTTAGCCATACATGGTAGGACCACAAAATGATTCTGAAGAAGAAGAATGATACAGAAGGCCCCACCCTGCAAGTTGACAGGATTGGCTGTTTGTCATGCATTCAACCCTGGAAGTCTTGGTTTTTGAGATGGTACAAGCATTTTCAAAGGGGAAATGCTTAGCCATGGTCCTGGCAGCTTGTTCTGCATAGGATGCGCTCCTGGATTTACACCAGGGAAAGTCTTCAAGGCTTACCTTCAAAACAACAAACATAAGGCTGAAACATATTGTAAAACAAGAAAAGCACTCAGAGAGCGCAGTACTCTGCCAAGGTTGATCATTCCCACATAGCTTTGCTTTGCCAGAAATGCACCTTCTTCTTTTTTAAAAATGCAGCATTTGTTTATTAGTTGCTGATGATCAGAAATCACTGCAGCATAGAATGTGGCATTTAATATGGATGTACCCACAAACAAAATGACCTTGCACTGAGCACAAGCGTGTTATTATGTACGGATACCGAATCACGTGACCTAAATATGTAGCGGGCGGCCAGAATTGATGGGACTCAGAAACACCCCCACAATTTAATCAATTGTTCTTTGTATCCGATGGGTAAGTTCCAATCAGTCCGCAGTGGCTGATTTGTAGTAGGATCACAATCATGTGATCATCAGCAGGCAGCTGACATAGTGTTCACTTGTAGTCATAGTTACAGTGACGCCGTGTCGCTATCTCGCAATGACACAGAAATCTTTAACAAATCTGTGGATCCAGACTTTAAGCCACATCACTGTCAAAATCTAATCACTTGGTCCTTGTGTCATTTCTGACCTTCCCTGAAAATGACATCAAAGTCTGTTAGTCCATTTTTGAGTAATGTCAGTAATGACAGACGGACGGATGGATGGAGGGACGGACAGACTGACAGTCAGACGTCAATTGTCACATAACTCCGCCGCGTTCCATGGTGGAGTAACAAGTGACAGACATTTTAACACAGGGACCAATGCAATGGCTAATATAATAATTTGATTGCATATGCTGTTTAAGAGATGTTTGTTAGTCAATACCACTGGTACCAGTATCAAGAAAATTCCACAACTAGGTACTATGAAGACAGTGGGTACTGAACCATTTGGTGAGCAACACTTCACTAATTAAAGTTTTTCAGAAGGTCTATTTAATTTAGAAAGAACATTCTGACCAGTTGTTGTCAATTAGTTATAGCATGGCAGGGATGCTTTGAAAGCTGGGCAGACACTGTGCTAAATTTATTAAACTAATGGGCCAATCACCGACACCATGTGCACCTGTTTTTTTTTTTTGTTTGTTTTATTTTAATGAGGGAGTAATCATAAAGAGATACATAATTGGTGTTGCGTTTGGTGGTATTTTTACACCACCTGCCTCTTAAGTCAGCCAACAGCCACCTGCACTAACCTAAATTAGTTAAACTGAGAGTGCAGCATCAACAATACTATTGATTGTGGTGGATCATGACTATAAATCTTTATTAACAGAATGACTATTTCAGATTCACATAACATTATATTGATATAGACTTTATGTAGCCTGAAGTTGCAGCAGGTTGTAAGCTTAGCCATTGTCAAGGCCAAACAAAGACAAACAATGTATATAAATGAAAAGGCCTTCCAGCACATCACTGTATCATCTGGATAATTAAACCTAGTTAATTTTTTTTTTTTTTTTAACCTGAGGGCCCTTCTTATCAATGAACACAAGGCCATTTTCTTAGTCTTGCATAGAAGTGTAATGACTTGGATGCATGAATTAGCCTTATAACAACCATGTAACTTCCCACCTTGCTACTTCACATACAGTTTAAAGGGGTCGCTATTCTCAAGTCCTGTCTTCATGAACACAGCGAGAGAAAGAGCTGAGAGAGTCACTGACAGAGATCACTAAGCAGCATGTACATGAATAAATACAAATACAACAGATTTGTAAACATTTCTTGCTTTCCCTCAATAATTTAAATAACTTTCTGCCGATGGTGCTATACTGCTGTGCTGCCTAGTTTTGTGTAGATGCATTGTCAATGCCCTTTTCACACCGTAACATCATCAATTATGAATTTGTTGCTCTCTGTGTGGGAAAATGGACGGGCAAGGTTAGAGTGAACACCGTCAGTTGCATGAGTATTGCAGTATATGCATGAAAATGGATAGCCCTATTAAGAGTCCTTTTACACTTAGCTCATGTTAGCTGGATGGATTGGCTAAGTTAGTTAAAGCTGATTCGTAAATCAGGCAATTTGGTGACAGGTCAATTCTACTTTTAGCTAATTTTAAGTTTGGCTGGAGTTAGACCAAGCACATTCACTCTACATATGAGGTCCTATCTTTTTCTCAGTTTTGCAGTCAGTGTTCACAGTTACGTTATATGGGATGTTTGTCATTTTGTAAACAGTCACACTCCTGTGTGCCTCTCTCTTTCTGAGTGTTCCCAGTGGTTTGTATGTTGATGTAAACCCTCTTTATTCACATTCATGGAGGCATCTCTTGACTGTAGACGTCCTTAGAAGTGGTTTTGTCTTTGCTAGATGTTGTAAAGATGTCCTTCAAAGACAGAATTCTGCCCATCATTCACTTAAACTCTCCTCTTTGGTCTTTCAAGCCTTTTGGTGTTGATGAATTTGGTAGTGCATTCCTTATTTTCAGTAATGTTTCAGATCGCTGACTTGGCTGATCCTAAATTTTATGCTCTCTCAATTAGGTTTGTTTTGTTTCAACCGAAAAATATCTTCATCGCACCATGCACTTACATGCAGTATTGACTGTAATTAACTTGTGTCGCCTCCATAGTTGGTTTTCCCTATTGTAATGGTATTCTAATTTTTCTGTTGGAAAGAACTTTGGATCAAGTGTATTGTTCTAAATGCGCTATATAAATAACAGTTACTTGACTTTGTTTTTTGCAGTCCCTTCTCTTTGGACTGCATGGTTAAAGTTCCCATGAGGAGACACCAAATTCAACACTTGGAATCACTTTCAGACATGTTATCTTATTCATTTGTCATGACAAATCGAGGAAACGGGTACCACTTGGCTATCAAACTAATTATCAGTTAATTGTTGAAATACTTTTGAGGCTGTGAAAACCAGACCTCTGTAGTGGTATACAGTGGCTAAATTCTGACAATCATATTGTGTCAGGGCTGCACGGTAGCTGGGTGGCTAGCACTGTTGCCTTGCAGCTAGAAGAGCCCCAGTTCGCATCCCGGCCTTCCTGGGATCTTTCTACACAGAGTTGCCATGTTCTCCCTGTGCATGTGTGGGTTTTCTCCAGGTACTCTGGCTTCCTCTCACAGTCCACAAACATGCTGAGGTTAATTGGTGATTCTAAACTGGTGTGAATTTGAGTGTGATTGTTTCTCTCTATGTGTAGCCCTGTGATAGGCTGGTGACTTGCCCAGGTTATCCCCTGCCTTCACCCTAAGTCAGTTGGGATAGAAGATAGTGACCTTCATCAAGTCCAGCTACATCAAGTGTTAGTTATGTTTCATATTGTGTTTCAGTGAACTAAAGACATGAAATATATAACCCTTACAGGAAAAAAAAAGTACTGCAGTAAAAGCTTGGAAATAAAGTATCCTGTCCTTCTTATGGAATAGTGAACAGATTTTAAATCTAATAATTACGCTAAAAAATAAGACTGAATCATAAAATGAAGACAAAACTGACACTGACTGCAAGTGTACCTGAAGTGTCAGTAATAATCACACTGCTTACATTTTTGTCCAAGCAGCAGTAGCTATCACACAACTGTTACAGCACTTTGTTAAAATATCGCAATTTTTTCAAGAAACACCAGGATCAGTCTATGACGACGATGTTGCCAAAAAGAGGTCTTTCATAATTAGGCAATAGTGAAACACTGTCTTACTTTTTTCTTTTCATGCTGTCCAATTCCACACCGATATCACTCCAGCACTTTACAGCCTCTATGCGACACACACACACGCACACACACACACACACACACACACACACACACACACAGACACACACACACACACACACACACACACACACACACACACACACACACGCGCTAACTGAGCCATCACACTGTTCCACAAATTGACTCATTGTTTTCTTCCACTCAGAGACGCTTGCTTCAGCCTGATATAGTTTGTCCACAGCAGAAGTGACAGGAAGAGGAATTTGTGCTCCTCACGGTCACTCAGTCTGTGTGTGTGTATTCCAAAACGACAGTCACACATACACTGGAGCTAATCCAGTGCCGATCATTCTGCTAGGAGATAAAGGACGTCATATCTTTCAGCTGAAATATTTGTGTCTGCAACACGCCATGTTTCTAGGAAACGATAAAGATAGTTGCATCTTCTGTTTGATGGTGGTTGGTTTATGACATCGTTAGTCGTGGCTAAGAATGATTTCACCAGCCTCAGAGGTTGCAGGATATTTATGAAATACAGAAATAATGTATGAGCCAAAATTAGCATATTGGAATGTCTTTGTTGAAACAGTCCAACGTCAAAATACTATGACATATAAAAAAGATAAAAAATAAAGGCATCAGTTTCTACAATTTAAGCAGATGCTTTTATCAAAATGACATACATCTGAGAGTAGATACAAGTTTGAACATCAACATTTAATTTGTAAGTCTATAGTGATTGTGGAATACATGCACATACACACATATGTGTATGTATATATATATATATATATATATATATATATATATATATATATATATACATATATATATATATATACATATATATATATATATATATATATATATATATATATATATATATATATATATATATATATATACACACACACACAAATAATCATTACATCGCTATTATTATTTTCCTAGAAAATGACAATGTGATTTTTGTGGTCTGTACCACACAAGCACGTTCCCTTTCTTCTTAAACATATGATTTGTAGGCCGGAGCATCTCATAGCACCATAATTCTTCATTTATAATAGCATAATAGTACATTGACAATACATTTCAATATAGTGATGTTGACAATATAGCAGTTAATTGTTCAGTCCTAATATACACAATCCTCTCCTGACTATGTTGCATAGAATCAGTATGACAACTGCCCAAATCGTCATGGCAACGGTCATTCCAGCATACACAGAGTGTCAGTATTACTGGTGTAGCTGTGCTTATCACCATCACTCTCTGTCTCACACAACCATCAGAACCTCACAGCAGAGCAGGCATCAATATGTTAGCAGCAGATCCTTTGAGTCCTGGAAGTTGTGAGGTGGGACTTCCATGAATCGGACTTGTTTGTCCAGCACATCCCACAAATGCTCGATTGGATTGAGATCTGAGAAAGTTGGAGGTCGAGTCAACACCTCAAACTCATTGTTGTGCTCGTCAAACCATTCCTGAACCATTTTTACTTTGTGGCACGGCACACTATCCTGCTGAAAGAAGCCACAGGGAACATCGTTTCCATAAAAGGGTGTACATGGTCTGCAACAATGCTTAGGTAGGTGGTATGTGTCAAAGCAACAACCACATAGATGGGAGGACCCAAGGTTTCCCAGCAGAACATTGCCCAAAGCATCAAGCTGCTTCCACCGGCTTGCCTTCTTCCCATAGTGCATCCTGGTGCCATGTGTTCTCCAGGTAAGCGATGCACCCGGCCATCTAAATGATGTAAAAGAAAACGTGATTCATCAGACCAGACCACTTTCCTCCATCGCTCCATGGTCCAGTTCTGATGCTCACGTGCACATTGTTGGTGCATTCAGCAGTGCACAGGGGTCAGCATGGGCACCCTGACTGGTCTGCAGCTATGCAGCCCAATACGCAACAAACTGCGATGCACTGTGTATTCTGAGACCTTTCTGTCAGAGCCAGCATTCATTTCTTCAGCAATTTGAGCAACAGTAGCTCGTCTGTTGGATTGGACCACACGGGCCAGCCTTCCTCCCCATATGCATGAATAAGTCTTGGCCGCCCACTATCCTGTCACCAGTTCACCACCATCCCTTCCTTGGACTACTTTTGATAAATATTGACCACTGCAGACTGGAAACACCCCACAAGAGCTGCAGTTTTGGAGATGTTCTGACCCAGACTCTAGCAATCACAATTTATTTCTTGTCAGACTTGTTCAAATCCTGACATCCATTTTTCCTGCTTCTAACACATCAACTTTGAGGACAAAATGTTCATATGCTGACTAACACATCCAACCCACAAACAGGTGCATGATGAAGAGATAATCAGTGTTGTTCACTTCACCTGTCAGTGGTCATAATGCTATGCCTGATCGGTGTACGTGTAGACCATTTATTTTTAGATGGACTCACCAATATGCCAGGAATGTGACAAGTGGTATGACTGAAAAATTTTCCTCTCACAAATTCAATTTCTCAGAATTTATTTTTATTTAATTTTTGAAAGAGAAAACAAAATTACTCTTTGTATGTATGTTGAGGAAACAGGTTAAATCTGGCAGAACATAGAAACATTTCAAGCTCAGCTCCTGCTGCATCTGTGATGTCTCAAAACAACATATTTAGTTTATGTTCTAAATCCTAAGAACACTCTATCTGCTGTTGCTGTAGATCATTCTACCAAACAGAGCAGCAGAGTAACTATGCTGCAGGTTTATCGAGGATTAATGAACTGGAGAATTTCATTATCAGGCAGACAGAGTAACAAATAACAGACCCTATTTGATTTTCACTCTCAACCTAATTCCAAAACACAGCAATTTGCTACAGGTATGGTTAGTTTAGAGATGTGTTTTGCTGCTACTTTCATACTGGATTTAGTTTAGTATTTCATGACACAACTTTGTTCTGACCAAAGTCTCAGTTTAAGGTATTACTAGTTACCTTTCACAAAACTGGGTGAGTTAGTGGTATTGTAATATCAACAGGCATTTAAAACATTTAAAATTAGGGTCAAATAATAACAAACAGTTTACACAGTCAAAATAATTTCTTCTGTCTGGACAAAGATTGACAATGTCAAATAAATAAGTAAAAATTCCAATAAAAAAATAAACAAAAAAACATCAGTATGGCTCTAGGGTAGAAATGCTGACCCACTGTTTTGGATACCATATTGCTGTTTGGGCAGCATAATGTTTTAAAAAACTGACAATTTTATCAATTTTTTTCGACACGAGTCACACTGCAGGAAAAAATTCTGTATTTTTTTCATATCACATTATATATTGCATGCACACATCACAATATCGAGGCAAAAACAATATACTGAACCGCCCTCATTGTTATTGTGAGAATATCGGCATACTGATGTTAGCATTTAGCTTAAAATGTGCTGTACTTTAGAATAGCCTCAAAGAGACAACTTCCTTTCAAGAGAAATAACTTTATGTTGTGTTAAAATTAATACTCTGCAAAGTACATATTAACTGGCTTACTCCTCCACTTATGACATGCTTTCAAAAATAAAGGAAATCACCATAAGGAAGATGGTAATGAAAATAAAGAGAAATTAAGACTACACTAAGTAAATTTAACATTGCTGGCCTTCTTTTCACAAGTTAATGAAATGATTGCTTTGTATAAAATAAACTACGTACATCTCTGTTAAAAAAACATTAGTTTAAAATTTACTTTGAAAACATCCATCCATCCATCCATTATCTATACACCGCTTATTCCTCACTAGGGTCGCGGGGGGTGCTGGAGCCTATCCCAGCTGACTCGGGCGAAGGCAGGGGACACCCTGGACAGGTCGCCAGTCTGTCGCAGGGCTACATATATAGACAAACAATCACTCACACATTCACACCTACGGGCAATTTAGAGTAATCAATTAACCTCAGCATATTTTTGGACTGTGGGAGGAAGCCGGAGTACCCGGAGAAAACCCACGCATGCACAGGGAGAACATGCAAACTCCATGCAGAAAGATCCCGGGAAAGCCGGGACGCGAACCAGGGATCTTCTAGCTGCAAGGCGAAAGTGCTAACCACTACGCCACTGTGCAGCCCAGACTTTGAAAACATATAATATTAAAAATTTAACAATCAAAAGTGCATAATTAGCCACATTTCTCACAGCAACAGCTAAGGCATTCGAATGCTTCATGCCATCAATAAGAGACGACTGTGAGTTGTTTGCTCTTAAGTATACAGTAAATAAAATAATGTCCCTTATGGCAAGTGCAACACATTCATAAGGAGCTTCAATTAACCAGCAAGCCAGCAGAGTACTTTCAGCCTTTGCATGAATCAATGCCTGTCTCTGTCTTGGGTAACAGCCAAACAAATGCAAATGCCATTTACTTTGGTGATGTTTGTGGCACTGTCTGCTTTCGCATCTTGAGGCTGTTTAAACCACCATAGATAAGTAGCAGAGTAGTAGTAGAGACTCCGGTTTCTTAGTTTTTTGTTATACCTGCTCTGATGACTGGCACATCTGGATAATGACACTGAATAATGCCATAGCATGTTCAATATGTTTCTGTAAACATTAGGTTGAAGAATATGCAATAGAAATTTGTGATATTGACAGATATTCTGATGACAACGTGAGCTGCTATTTTAGTGCAAATGGTCAATTTTTCTATCTTCAAAGGGAAAAATAATGATGCAATCATTGCAAATGTTTGTATTGAGCAAGGATGTTCCTCCCTTTCCCTTTGTAGGCCAGGGCATCTTTTCAGTACTACAAAGCTTAATACATAATGATATTTTGTGACATTTGACCTTTTAATAAAAACTGCATCTCCAGCAAATGGATACTATGCTTTTGCCAATATTTCGAATAATAGAACGCCCTTAGCACACACACATTACAACTGTCAAACAACAAGTCATTGTCCAGTCCACCGCTTGCTCTCTATGTTGTAGTTCACTAGGAGGTACAACTTCTAGATGCTGTGTGCAATTTTCACTTGCCATTGTGTGGCTGGGTCAGTCACGAACCAATCAGACACAAACCAGCTTCAGCTAAGCTTAATATAGCAGGCTGCTCACAGTTTACAACTTTAGGCTTACAGAATGGAATTCCATCCCATTTATATTCATCTTTTTATCATGTGTTTTGTGTATAATAGACAAATGCACACACAGGTTACAATGTCAGTTCAAGCATTTTTCCCCTCTAAAATCCAATTCAAAAAGATACTCATTACAGGTACACATTTTGAATAATTTTCTGAACCCATAGGTAGCAGCCTTATTTATCAACAATCAATTAATAAACAATGTGAAACTAACCCAATTATTACAATACTCCCTGGTATTTGTTGGATGATACCGAACAGAGCAAGTATGTCCCCTTATATGTGGAAATGTAGGGTGGAAATGTTGCAGTTAATCAACTAGTAGGCAAAAGTAACATTTATCTAATACACTTTTTCCCAAAAACTTTGGTCAGGACATACTTAGTATCACAGGACAATTTTTCATGGTTGCACTGATCTAGCTTAACTCTCACAATGCTCTGCTTGGCAACAGGGAATACACAGAAGTCTGAGTGACCACCTCGTCTGGTCCCTGCAGCGTTAAACAAGAAGAGAGAGCACAATCCAGTACTACAGCTAATGCTCAATGCATTGGAAGATATGCATGTCTGCTGCCTTATCAGTAAACATATTTTAATGGGGCAAATTATCAATGGTAGTTAAAATAATCAAATAATCATTAGCATTTCTAGTACTCATGTTGCAGTGGGGACAGTTGGCTGAAAAATGCACTTTCACTCTAAATTGAACCACTGCTGTGACAACAACCAACCATTAGCAATGCAAGATTAAAAAAAATAAAAACGCCAAGCAACGCAGACAATGAGTTTCCCTGCACCTGCAGCCTATTTCAGTTATATCTGCTTTCCAAAGGCAGAATTACATTTTCCAAATCCCTACGCATCAAACTCTCATTAATAATTAACACACACAGAAAGCATTCAGTTTGTATTTAAAGAAAAGCAGAAAATCTTCACATTTGAGAAGGTAAACTGATAAATGTCTTGAAACATTGATTGAAAATGTAGTTCGAATAGTTGCAGATTGCTTTCAATCTCCTGGAAATACCTACATCTAATATAAAGTCTGTGCAGATTGAGAGCGACCACTCCCAGTAGACAAACATTTCCTCCCTTCCCTTTATAAACACAATCAGCTTGAACATTTGCACTCAGTCTCACCTCCTTGTAACACACTCACTGTTCAAGTGACACAGTTTGACAATAGTATATTTTGTCTGATGGTAAATTACCTTCAGTACATCTTTGTACTACTGAAAACTCAAACATCTGCTTCCTTCAGTTCCTCTCATCCACCGTTATCTATTGTAATTGCTGAAGTGTCAACAAAAAAAATGATATGGATATTTTTGTGATACAGTCGATCATTAATTATTATGGTGACAATCTGATCTTTCCTCTGGTGCCACCACTTGGACAAATACTGAAACCCTCTTGTAGTTAAAGCTGTTATTTAAAAAAAAGAAAGAAAAAAAGACATCCACACGATGAACTTGTTTTGTCCATGATGTTCTACGCACAAAGACAAAATCCCATTCAGATTGGCCTGAAGCTGGTTATAATTCGTTCAAGCTGCAGTTTACATACATTACTGGTCAAGCGTTTTAGAACACCCCAATTTTTCTGTCTTTTTTTTTTTTTTAATTATGCATGTTAATGTCTTATTGTATTGTGACTTGCCAAGGGACTGCAGATGGAAAATAGCTTAAAGCTAACTCTGGTGCAATACATCAAATGGGAACATTTATGTTTAATATTGTACATGGTCCCTTTTTAACTAAACTGATAATAACTCTGAAATGAAAGCATAGAACAAATAAACACATGAAGTTAAAAAAAATCTATTTTAAAAAAAAAATGTATTCTAAACTTTAGACTCATCAAAGTAGCCACCTTTGGCAGATATAACAGCTAAACACACTCGTGGTATTCTTTCCACAATGGAAATCAAATATTCTTCAGAAAGTTTTGCCCAAGTCTGTTGCAGAAGTTTCAATAAATGTGTGGCACTTGTAGGTTGCTTATCAGCTTTGCTTTGACTCTTCTGTCCGGTTCATCCCAAACCAGCCCCATGGGGTTTAACTCTGGAGACTGTGCTGCCACTCCATGTTTTCAAGCTTACCATCTTGTTTTTCCTAAGGTAGTTCTGGCATAGCTTGCACTTATGTTTTGGGTCATTATCTTGCTGTCGGATGAACCCCTGACCAACTAGGCCCATTCAGAGGGTACTGCATGGCGCTGCAGAATGCTGTGGTAGCTGTTTTGGTTCAAGGTACCTCTTACTCTGTATAAGTCAACAACCCAGGAGCCAGCAAAACAGCCCCAGACCATCACGCTTCCTCCTCAATGTTTGACAACTGATGTCCCACACTGAGGAACCATCCTTTCTCCTACTCGACGGCGTACAAAAATCCTGCGTGATGAACAAAAGATTTCAAATTTTGATTCATCAGTCCACAATACCTTCTCCCAGTATTCAGTAGTCCATGGGTGGTGTTTCATGGCCCAGGCAAGCCTCTTTTTCTTATTCTGACGCCATAGCAATGGCTTTCTTGCTGCAGCTCCGCCTGTCAAATTTGCAACTCCAAGTCTTCTCTTTACAGTCGAAACTGAGACTTGCTTACTACAACCACTATTAAGCTTTGCTTGAAGCTGTTGTCCTGTGAGCTACCAATCACCAAGTTGTTGACTCTCAGAAATTTGTCTTCTGATTCTGTTGTGGCCTTAGGTCTTCCAGACCTCTTCCTGTCAGCGTTTCCCCCAGTGAATGCCTTTTGATGGTAAAGAAAACTGTACTCCCTGACACCTTGATTTTCTTGGCAGTTCTCTCTAGAAAAGATATACATTTTAAGTGCTATGATGGTCTGTCTCTCTTCTATTGTTAATTGCCTTTTCCTCTCCGTTTTTATAGCACACTACTTTCTGCAGAAAATACTGTTTAAATAATGCTCTTGAGGACATGGTGCTACAGTGTGTTCAAACAATACTATTATACAAAAAAAGGGGGGTTATAAGTAATCAAGAAAAGTTGGGACACCTGTAGGATTTGGTAGCATCAACTTTCAAGGCCTGATCAACCTCCATTGCTGCAGAACAGCTTTAAGATGGTAATCCATTTCTTGTTCCCCGAAAAAAGGTCCATCCATCCATCCATTATCTATACACCGCTTAATCCACACTAGGGTCGCGGGGGGGCTGGAGTCTATCCCAGCTGACTCAGGTGAAGGCAGGGGACACCCTAGACAGGTCGCCAGTCTGTCATAGGGCTACATACAGAGACAAACAATCACTCTCACATTCACACCTATGGGCAATTTAGAATAATCAATTAACCTCAGCATATTTTTGGACTGTGGGAGGAAGCCGGAGTACCCGGAGAAAACCCACACATGCACAGGGAGAACATGCAAACTCCATGCAGAAAGATCCCGGGAAAGCCGGGACGCGAACCAGGGACCTTCTTGCTGCAAGGCGAAAGTGCTAACCACTACACCACTGTGCAGCCCCGAAAAAAGGTCTTTTTGTATAATTCTTAAATGTACAATATTTTTCAGTTTTGGGTAACCTTACTTTTTTAAACCTCTGGCAGTTCAGCACTTACCTCTGTACCATTTCAAGCTATTCATTGGACTTGAATTACTCGAATTTCAATAAAAAAATGGAAAAATTGGGCCGTTTTAAAACTTTTGATCGGTACTGTATATAACTGAATGTTTTCTTTGATCTTCTAATGACTAGTGGGTTAAATTAGATTATCAAAAAAATTATAGCTAATTTAACAAACACACAACAAGACTTATGTGACAATAAGGTGCTAACAGTTCACTTGTAGTCATAGAGTGATGTCGTGCCACTATCTCACAATGATACAGAAATCTTTAACAAATCCGTGGATCCAGACTATAAGCTGCATCACTGCCAAAATCTAGTCACTTGGTCCTTGTGACATTTCTGACCTTCCCTGAAATAAATTTCAGATTCATTCAGATGAAAATGGCAAAACAAAATACAGGGTTCATTATAGCTGTACACAAGCATTTACAGTCAAATCCATGCTATGCAACAGTTATTACAATATGCAAGATGTGATTTATGCTCATTCGTATATGCAAATGTGTTTATTTCCTATAAACCCAGCATTATCTATTTTAGACTCTAAAGTGACCCCATTCCAGAATTTCAGCGCAGTCCAGAGCTGAAGTCATCTACAACTGGTTAAAAGCCTGTCTTTGTTCCGCTGCAGATCTAAGATCTAATGGATGAAGCTGCAGAATTAGAGTTTCTTCATGCTAAATGACAAATGTTCTGCACTTATATAGCGCTTTCCTACCTTAGTGGTACTCAAAGCGCTTTACAATGTGTCCCATTCAGCCATTCACACACACCAATGGCAACATTTGGGGTTTAGTGTCTTGCCCAAGGACACTTCAGCATGCACCAAACTTGCAATGAGTGGACTTCTCGATCTACCACCTGAGCCTCAGCTGCCCATCCACTTCAAGACAGAAGCTTTCAACAAAACTTGTTCTGGCATGTGGGTTGATCTGGTTGTTGAAAGTTCATTTACAGTGTTGTGCTTATGGTTTCTTAAATTAAATGAGTGTCAATGCACTGCTTGACTTAACTGACTAAAACTAAGTGGTAAAAACTGACACTGGAGATCAGACAAAAAGGAAAACAACATTTTTAAGAATGTTACTATCTGTCAAGAGCATCTCTTTCCTAATGACAGCTGTTGGATCAAACCAATGAGGCAGATAAGCTCTCCATTGTGTCGCAGCAGGCAACAAGAGCAGAGGGAAAACAAATGGAAGGAAAGGAGAAAAATAGGGAGAGAAGGTGGAGGAGAGGGGGGATATGATTTGCAGAGAGAAGAAGATGAGACTGAAATGCCTGGACTGGGGTGAAGGGAGATGACGACTGGCTTCACCAGAGCATGGATAAAAATAGAAGCGGAGCGCCGCCTCGGCTTGTCCGCTGAAGCCATTTGAATCAACTGATCATCGCTGTGCAGGGGAAGTTTAAGTCTTTTATTAGATTAGAGCTCTCAGAGAACTGCAGCCGTGGTAACACGATCCGATTCAGGCCATTTCATTGCCAGCAAAATACGTTCCAGTGTCACCTACCTAAGCCTCATAAGAAGCTGAGGAGACATTATGTTTTCAAATTATCTTACCAACACAAGTCAGAATGGAGGGCACAAACCTCAAGAGTAGCGTTCATGAAGTACCTGTACAGCTGTAGGCTTTTTTTGCTCCAATTATTGTTGCTGCTTTCCTGTCATCAGTATCAACATTATAAACCTAACAAGAAGAAAAGCTCACCTCTCTTACTTGTTTAGTATGATGTAGTGTTCCATAATGGACCCTAACAGATGTGCACCTCATGACACCCTGAATAAAACAACTAGTCATTCAGAATTTTTTTTAACCTTCTCTTGTGTCATTAGATAACTTGCACAAAGTATTCCTTCTCTGCACATAAATGTAAACTTGGCTAAACAAAAGACAAAATAATGGATAGGCAACCCAGGGTTTTCCTACTTACATTACATGAATTTAAATACTTAAGTTGACACTGCAACTTCTAACAAACTTACCAATTCTATTTAGGTTATTTAGGTCTATTTAGATTTTGACTGTAACAAGCATAATAAAAATTGCTTAACTATTCTTAACAAGACATTCACAATCCATCATTATCATTGTACTTTTATCACATCATTCTAACTTTAGGAGTGCTACCAAACTCTTTATTCACTGTAAACTAGAAATAATAGTTCAAAATGTGTGATTTTTGATCACATCAGATACTGCGACTAAAAAGCTCACGGACACTGGTGAAAATGAAACGCAAATGGGATACAAAAAAAAGTGAAAGGAAACTGCTGCCATCAAAGAGAAAAGACACTACAGCAAATAAAAGTAAATTAGTGGAGAAGTGATCAGAAACAGCTGCACTGATTACTACACTGCTGAAAGAGGATTATTACTGTTTATTTTTTGCTAGCAATAGCAATGTATTAAATGCATTTGTGGTTTGAGCAACAAAATGACAGACTGCTGCTTCTGCGACTATCATATAGATTAAAGATGAGGAAAGATGTCTGCTCACCAACAAGCAATAGACATGTCAGATGAAACAGGAGTTTCTACTTACATAACTTCATTCAGTCAAGATTGCTGCACACATTTCATCTCATCACAACATTTGATGACATGTAAAGCGAATGCAAATTTATGATCTCAACAGGACAGCAACACAAAATGTTTATAACAAAAAAACAAGTTTAGTCAATAGGTTTTTTTTGGGTTTTTTTTTAATGGCCACATATGTCTGAAATCAACCTAAAGAAAGTCAAAAAAGCAACCACATACCCTTTAGGGCACAGGGGGCCCAAAATTCATGACAAGGACTGAGTTTCAAACTTCAGTACTTTTGGATACTGAACACCATGAAAGCAACGTGAGACCTCATCTCCTCAAACACCATCCTCAACACCAACACCCCCCAAGGTTGTGTTCTCAGTCCACTCTTAAACTCACTTTTCATACACGACTGGACTCCCACTCATAACTCAAAGTACATATACAAGTTTGCAGATGACACAACCGTGGTGAGGTTGATAACCAACAATGATGAGGCAGCCTACAGGGAGGACGTCCAATGACTTGCTCCTCAACACCAACAAGACAAAAGAACCTGTCACTGACTTCAGGAAACACAAAGACACAACACATGCCAGTCTGGTGATCATTGGAGAACAGGTGGAACAAATGGAGAGTTTCAAGTACCTAGGTGTTCATCTCTCAACGGATCTCACGTTGGGAGTGAACAACAGGGAAGTAATGAATGAGGCCCAGCAAAGACTCTTCTTCCTGCAGACCCACAGAAAATCTGGGCTCCCACAAGAACTCCTCACCAACTTCTACCAGTGCACCATAGGAAGTGTCCTGAGCTATTGATGCACGGTGTTGTTCTCTGGCTGCACCTCAGAAGAGAGGAGAAACCTGCAGCAGATCACTAAAATCTTGAAAGATCATCAGTGCCTCTCTGCCACCCCTGGAAGAAATACATTCTGCCCGGCTGAGAAACAGAGCTGAAACAATCAGGTCGGACAACACACACCCCGGACAATGTCTTTTTGACAACCTCCCTCTGGCAGGCTCAGGGTCATGAGGGACAGAAAGACTTAAAAACAGCTTTTTCGCCAGGCCTATAAAGCCATGTTGTAAGCCTGAGCTGGACTTGCACTTCACACCCTGCATTGTTGTACCCTACTTTATATGCTGCTGTGACAAAGAGAACTATCAAATGAAATTTTGTTGTCTAAAAATATGCAATGACAATAAAGAGTCTATCTATCTAACACGCATCTTTGTCACTATTAAAAATTGAAGGTTCACCTCAGCTCAGGCTGGAGGCATAAAATTACCAGTCAAAAGTCTGGACATAGTTACTCATTCAAGGACTTTTTCATTATTTAAACATTTTCTGCATAGTAGACAAAAACTCAAGATTTCCTTGGCAGAGTACTGTGATCTGTTTTTCTTGTTTTTGTTTATTTTCAGTTAACTATAATGTTTTCTAACAACTAGTCTTGGTATTACTTCTGTTTTAGATAACTATAATGGACTTGCTGTGCTAACATATCCTCTCTCCACTCCTGGACCATTAATGAGTCTACACACAAGACAGGTGCTCTGCATGCTAATGAAAATATCAACTGAATCCAGAACATAAAGTTGCACTGCTCTTCTGCTCCACAAACAGCAAACATCACAAACACAACAAACATAAGGGAAGTATTTGAAAGTATGCATGTGTTTAATGTCGAGGCTAGTGTGAGCAGCAGCTACCTCACATTATATACTGTGTGCAGGAATGTGAAGGCATGTGTGTGTTTGTACACATCCCCATGTGTGGGTGTCTTTATCAGCTGAGAACAGAGGCCCTGTGAGGGACAATCAGCCATAACAAAACTCTGAGACAATTTCCCTCAACAACCCAAGTCTCAGTCTTCTTATTCTCATTACATTTATCTTCTTTCTCTGCTGTCAAATGGTCCATATGGCCAGCTATGTCATTCAGTGAATATGAAGTCTGTCACTTTAGAACATGTTTATGTTGCATGCTAAACATAGAGCTGGAGTAGAGGCATGGTTATCTCAGTTTAGCATAAAGAATGGAAGGAAAGGGAAGGTGCTAGTTTGTTCCTAAGTAAACCTTCCAACACGCCCTTAAATCTCGGTAAATACAACAATAGACTGATTTAGCATTGTGCTTCTAAAACATTGTGAGTCCAACATGAGGATAGAAAAACAACTTCAGTAAATTTTGACTTCAGGTCTCTGGTAAAAGTAAAGATTTTCAAAGGTGGTCTACAACAAAATATCAATTCAGTTGGCAAAACCCCTGCAAAATTACACATTAATTGCTAACAACTTTGTCAATTAGTTGGTGACATCATCATCTATGTTTTTGGCACCCACTTAGAATATTCTCACATGAAGGCATTACTGCTTAGTAAGAGAAGTTTATCTCTACCTGATGTGATTATATAACAACATGGACCACCTTCTCACAATATTTGAATATATGCCGAAGTTCACTGCTGATCTCAGCACAGGAGAATGAAAAGGAAACTGGACAATCCAAAAATGTAAGCAGTGCTATAAGCAACAATATACACATGTGGACAAAATTGTTGGTACCCCTTGGTTAATGAAAGAAAAACCCACAATGGTCACAAAAACAAATTAAATCTGACAATAATAAATAAAAATTCAATGAAAATTAACCAGTGAAAATCAGACATTGCTTTTGAACCGTGGTTCAACAGAATTATTTTAAATAATAAACTCATGAAACAGGCCTGGACTAAAATGATGGTACCCCTAGAAAAGACTGAAAATAATGTGACCATAGGGACATGTTCAATCAAGGTGTGTCCTCTAATTAGCATCACAGGTGTCTACAAACTTGTAATCAGTCAGTCGGCCTATTTATAGGGTTACAAGTAGTCACTGTGCTGTTTGGTGACATGATGTGTACCACACTAAACATGGACCAGAGGAAGCGAAGGAGAGAGTTGTCTCAGGAGATTAGAAATAAAATTATAGACCAGCATGTTAAAGGTAAAGACTATAAGACCATCTCCAAGCAGCTTGAAGTTCCTGTGACTACAGTTGCACATATTATTCAGAAATTTAAGATCCATAGGACTGTAGCCAACCTCCCTGGACGTGGCCACAGGAGGAAAATTGATGACAAATGGAAGAGACGGATAATACAAATGGTAACAAAAGAGCCCAGAACAACCTCTAAAGACATTAAAGGTGAACTCCAAGGTCAAGGTACATCAGTGTCAGATTGCAACATCCGTCATTGTTTGAGCCAA
The DNA here is from genome assembly GCF_022539595.1 of Amphiprion ocellaris. Classification (NCBI taxonomy): domain Eukaryota; kingdom Metazoa; phylum Chordata; class Actinopteri; family Pomacentridae; genus Amphiprion; species Amphiprion ocellaris. Next base: position 26,683,602 of record NC_072768.1, read on the forward strand.
AGTGGACTTCATGGGAGAAGACCAAAGAGGACACCATTGTTGAAAACAAATCATAAAAAAGCTAGATTGGAATTTGCCAAACTGCATGTTGAGAAGCCACAAAGCTTCTTGGAGAATGTCCTTATGGACAGACGAGACAAAACTGGAACTTTTTGGCAAGGCACATCAGCTCTATGTTCACAGACACAAAAATGAAGCATATGAAGAAAAGAACACTGTCTCTGCTGTGAAACATGGAGGAGGCTCTGTTATGTTCTGGGGCTGCTTTGCTGCATCTGACACAGGGTGTCTTGAATCTGTGCAGGGTACAATGAAATCTCATGACTATCAAGGTATTCTAGAGAGAAATGTGCTGCTCAGCTTGGTCCCAATGACCCAAAACACACAGCTGAAAACAGCCAAGAATGGCTAAGAGGAAAACATTGGACTATTCTGAAGTGGCCTTCTATGAGCCCTGATTTAAATCCTATTGAACATCTGTGGAAGGAGCTGAAACATGCAATCTGGAGAAGACACCCTTCAAACCTGAGACAACTGGAGCAGTCTGCTCATGAGGAGTGGACCAGAATACCTGCTGAGAGGTGCAGAAGTCTCATTGACAGTTACAGAGATTGCAGATTGCCTCAAATATTGTGCAACAAAATATTAAGTTAAGGGTTCCATCATTTTTGTCCAGGCCTGCTTTATGAGTTTATTTTTTTGAATAATTCTGTTGAACCACGGTTCAAAAGCAATGTCTGATTTTCACTGGTTAATTTTCATAGAATTTTTATTTATTATTACTTTTGGCAGATTCAAATAATTTCTGTGACGATTGTGGATTTTTCTTTCATTAACCGAGGGGTACCAACAATTTTGTCCACGTGTGTAAGCATAACTTTTGCCAGTGTAATGTACGTCTGGCAGTACACCGAGTCCAAGTTTACCTGGCCTACACATAAAGGAAAATTATTTTTAAACTACAGTTACAGTGGTGTGGTACTATTGGAAAGCTCACCAGTGACATCTAACATTTGCAGCTCCACTGAGTCTGCAACGTTAGGCCAAACTCAGGTTAATGGAGCACAGCCGGTAAGCATCTCATTCTGTGTAAATAATCATAAAAACAATAGGACCTACCTGCCATCAGTCTGCCACATACCTGCACTAATCCTTAATCAATAAGACACTTGGCCACAGTTGTGTAATGGCCATCAGACTGTCAAAACAAGCATTAAGTTTAAACCCATCTTCACTGTGTGCCAGTTAGTTGGGGTGTGCATAACACATGCTGTCTGCATGTTCCGGTTCAAGAGGCCATATTCAACAACTTTTCAACCTAATATAATGAAGCTGAGTATGGAAAATTGCAGTGTTGTAGCAGCAGCTCATATTGATGTTAAAAAAAATACACAAACGCTATATTACAAAAGTACACAAAAAACATATGGCTAAAACAACCTCAAATTAATTTTCAAAGTTGACAGTAAAAGAAAAGCTATTGAAAATATCATAATCCACAAAATTATTATTCATTACAACAACTGATAGATTATTTGTCACAAGATAGTCACTGGTTACATGTCAAGTAAACATGGAACAATTTCTTTCTGAAGTGAGAATAGTCATTTCCCACTGCCTCTCGACTTTTGGCAAAGCTGACCTTACATTTTAGGAAACTTTAAGTATTGCAAAGTTTGAAACTATGAAGGCTAAACTGTTATCAGTTCAAGGTATCCTGCCCTGTCCTGTTTTGCTTCCTGTTTGTCACCTTTATGGTTGCTGTCTAAGGGGACAATGCTTTACAGGCTAATGGTAGTTGCAGTACTATAACTGGGCATTGGGATAATGTGGTTGCAAAACTGACCTCCTACTCTGACATGATCTGTGTTGTATATGTATTTAAAGTCAAGATGAACATTTTCTCTGTGAATGTATGAAGAAAAAAATGCTGCTTTCAACTCTGATGCAAAGTGAGATTAACCTCAGCTATATCAGAGCTGTTGGTGCCTTGGGTATAAAAATGCATGTACATCCGTGATGAAAGCTGCTTGTCCTTATATTTTGGTGTATTTGTGTAAACCATAATTTCTGACACAGACTTCATTAAGAACAAATGCAGAACATGCTGCGCTGATGGACATCAGTATGACTCAATCAGAGTTGTGGTGTATAGGCCTGACTAAAGTGCAGTTGTGAACAGTATGTGATGCCCGGACCTAGGTGTTCACAGATGTTTTCTTTTGAAGAATCAAAAAGTAGTTTAGCGACAAATGCAATATTAATGACAGATTAATATTTGAGATTAACAGAATTTTCCTATGATCACTTGGCAAAATTCAGTATATAAATTTGGTATTTAGTGCACTCAGAGTTTCCTCATACATGTAGACTACTACATATATTGTTCATTGCTTAAAGGTTAACTGTAAAAATTCACATTGTTTGGTAAGGTTATGTCAACAAGTAGCTTTCCATATTACTCAGTCTGAAAAAGGTTGGTGAACCCACTAATATGAACTACAGTGTGATGATCTTACATTAAAATATGTAAATTTGGAAGCAATATTGTCATCCAGTCAGTGTAGTAGGTCATGAATAATGCCATTGTTATGTTAACACATGTCAAGCGGCCCATTTTAGTAGAGGCTAATGTCGTCACGCACACAAAATACCAAGTAGTAATGCAACTTCTGGAAATACAGAATATACGTTGACATACAGCAGTACATAGAACATAAAGAAAAAAATGACACAGTTTTATAAAGACAACTGTGGGAACCTTTATCAGGTTCAGAGACAGCTTTTGTGGTTCCTTCATTAGTATGGACTAAGCTTAATATACAGCTCTGCATGAAGAGCATATTAAATAATCCGTGTTTCCGCGGGTGATCGTTATATTTGCTGGGTGGAGGGATCAAAGAGAGTTGAAACACAACCTGTTTTCTGCAGAAATTCTGATCAGGGACTGAAACTAACATGACTTAGAGCAAAAAAAAAAAAAAAAAGACAGCTCAGGAAATATAAATGAGGGTTAAAAAAATGTCCCAACATGACCCTTTTATTTCCTTCAATTTTGCAAAGCTACAAAGTGCTTTTTATGTCTTTACTTAGTAACTATTCAAAAACTATATATCTATATCTAACTGTATATCAAAAATTCAGCTGGTCACTGATCAAACTACTAAATAGAGTCATAAGCAGAGGAATGTGAAAAAGCAATTGCCTCCTTGGCTACCAATCTACCAAATGACTATATTCATTTGACAACTGTGTTCAGTCTCATCAGCCACACCCACATATGACTACTGGCAGGCTTGTTGAACCTAAACATCACTAAATAGAACTTGTCTGGCATTGTGAAGTTGCTAAAGGGTCTGAAAAAGCATCACATGATGCCATGTTCTAAAGAGATTCAAGAACAGATGTGAAACAAAGTCAGTGACATTAATCAGTCTGAAAGGGTTCCAAAGCCATTGCTAAGGATCTGGGACTCCAGAGAACCACAGTGAGAGAAATTATCCACAAATGGAGAAACAAGGAACAGTGGTGAACCTTCCTAGGAGTGGCCGGCCTGTCAATATTTCTCCAAGAGCACACCGATATCTAATCCAGGAGGTCACAAAAGAACCCAGATGAACATCAAAAGAACTGCAGACCTCATTATGGTCCATCTACATGATGTCAACTTAATCTTTAAGTAATGCACTGTGTCATGTCACCTACTCACTTTCACACATGAAAATGAACAATGAATACAAATGTTTACTACTAACTGAAAATCAAACGAGCATAGGGCATGCAAACAAATTTTATGCAGAACCACACTCCATATTACATAGCACACAATTCCGTGAACAAAAGCAGACGAGCCCTCCAATTTGTCATAACCCAGCAAATGGGCTGTCACAAAAATGGGGAAACGAAAAAGTAATGTCAACGAAAAGCGTTTAATAAATAGCATTACTACTAATAATAAGAACATGAATCATGGGAGTGAGTGACAGCAGTGGTGTAACTGTGGGTGCACAGTAGTAGCAGAGCAAACACTGAAAATGTGGCCTGTTTATAGCCAGGACACTGGGCCCAAGTACACCAAGCAGGCAGGACCGCCCACTCAGACTTCAGCCCCTTTATGACTACGGCATATAAAATACACTCAATATTCCCAAAACAATACATTAGGCAGTGATGTGATTCTGTATAGAAATTTGCTGAAATTTCAACATATTACATGTTTTGTAGCACAGAACAGGTAGCCTATCATCAGAAAGGACAAGTACTAAATTTATTATGATGTGTGTTTTACATTATGAACCAGTAGGGATTTTATGATTTATTTATAACTGAGGCAAGAATGTAAGAATGGAGGGATTACTTTCCGCAGATGTGAATAGTCTTCATAACGTGATCGAATCAGTATGCACGAATACACAACAAGCTAGAACTTTACAATAGTACAATCAATCACAGCTGTTTTGAGCAGAGTTAAGGAGAAAAAACTGCTTCGGTGTTTACTCAAAGTAGTGATGAGTGGTATTGTTATGGTGAAACATTTGATGACAGGGAGATGAGCACTGTGATTAAAATGAATGATCAACTGTAATAATTTCGCAGAGCTGTCTGGCTGCATTATCCAAATCCTGTGCAAAACTTTCCGTTTCATTTTCAACGCAGTAGGTTGCAGCCCATAGCTTGCTGTTTTTGCTTCCCATGGCGAAGAAAACTGCAACCTGAAGATAGCAGAAGGGAGGTGAGAATGTTGACTGAGATTATCAGAAAATGACAGGCTTATACCCACAACCTACATCTGGTGAGTCAGACTTTCACTAAGAGAGTCAATGTGATATAAACGATTTAGAAAGAAAGAAAGAAAGAAAGAAAGAAAAAGAAAGAAAGAAAGAATTTTACACAGTGATTCAGCATATCAAACTACACATAAATCGTACAGGTACAAGTTACTGGACTTTGGAAAGAATGATCAAAGGTGTCAGAGGGTGACATATCTTGAGTTTTAGTTTTATCCAAAGGATTCTACATTTTCCATAATGCAACTGGACAACGTCCTTCTCAAAAAGTCTCCGAGCCCAACTGTATCCATCCACTTGAGCCTGGTAGACTTACAGACCTTCTTTCCTTTATGACTGCTGGGCCTCTACAGTGGCTCATTTCAAGTGAGCATTAGAATGCGTACATGTAAAATGTTATTTGGGGTGGGTTCAGACGTTGAGGGTGGCAAAATACACTAATAATATATATACACTACCAGTCAAAAGTTTGGACACACCTTCTCATTCAATGTTTTTTCTTTATTTTTACTACATCCTACATTTGTAGATACATACGGAAGACATCTAAACTATGAAGCAAGATATATGGAATTATGTAGCAAACAATTGTAAAATAACTCTAAATATGTTACCGCCCCAGGAAAGGAAGACCAACAGTCACCACCTCAGGATAAGTTAATCTGAGTCACCAGCCTCAGAAGTTGCAAGTTAACAGCACATCAGAGTGGAGCCCAGATAAATGCCACACAGAGTTCTAGAAGCAGACACGTCTATACATCGACTGTTCAGAGGACACTGCGCCAATCAGGCCTTTATGGTCAAATAGCTGCTAAGAAACCACTACAAAGGAAAAGCAACAAGCAGAAGAGATTTGTTTGGGCCAAGAAACCCAAGAACATGCACATTTGAGCTGACATGTTAAAGTAATTGTCTGGAGTGTTGTGTGACTTAATGCCTCACAGAGATGAACCTTCTTCCTCTCAAATATGACGTCGGCTCTCTCCTCCCAGCCTATTCTCTTAATGATCTCTGGTAGTATCTATACATCTATCTAGTTTTGTTTTTTATCCAGGTTTTACAGCTTTGTAGATGAAGGGAATTTCATCTGTGATGCTTACAGCATTTATAAAAGCATCCATAGCTCTATATCTCTTCACAGTCAACGCTTAATACAGGAGCTGAACAGAGAAAACTGTCAATATTTAATATGTTCTAATGCAGAAACAGTCCAAATGAAACTGTTTCAGTTCGGTCTGAGCTTCATAATCTAAAAGGTCATCTATTCCTAAAACTCGTTTTCTATTCTACTGTCTAAAGCAGCACATCACATCTTGCACAAATATCAGTATAGCTAAATGCTTTGCGAAGAATTGTTTTTTGTATCGATGGAAAGAACTGGGTCAAAAGTCTGACCTCATGGCACATTTTACCGCCTTGCTGCCCGGAGCCCTATCAGACTTGACATGTTAATGTTGTACTCTTACTACATAAGATTTACATCTTTGAGGGATTAGTGGGCTAGTCTGAAGAATGAACATTTGGATTCAGGCACAGAGTCAAGCTGATAAGGTGGTTCTGAGATGAGCTAAAATGGCCACCATACAGACAATAAACTCTTTGGATGCAAGTTAGATCACAATGACTCCTCTGGCCACTTTTCATCCCATCATAATAATCTCAGTCAATTTGACCACTGAGCTAACTGGGCACTCCTGCTGATTTACCCCAGATAGCTATTGCACAAATGTTAACAATGAGCTAATGACAAAAGAACACTTAAATATTCACCTTTATGGTGTCATGTGTGCAGTGTGCTTATGAAACATGTTATTGGTGTTTCATTTTCAACTCAAGCTGACATGTCTTTGCCTCAGTTTATACCTCTCTGGGCCAATTCACATATACCCAGGCTCTCTTGCAATCATTGATATTCTATAATGCCATGCTGGCTTTACATTGTATCAAAAATCACAAAATATCTCCATTACAAATATTATACTTGTTTACCCCAGAGTCAACTATTTTTAACCCAGTCTTGTAAATGTATTCTTGCCATGTGAAATAAATGCATACTGTTTTGGGAGGACGATTACTGACAGTGCATTACATCAGTCTGTGGTGGTGCAGTCTTTGAGTTAGCCAGCTTGGTGTACTGAATGACGGATATCTTTCATGAAACTTTGGGTAGAAAACTGAAGATATCATAACATAGCCAGCTGGGAGACTGCTGACAAGCAACATACAGCTGCCAGAGTAGATTAACTTGAGACACCTATATTTTCATTTTGTAAGAGTGGATCACACTCATTGAAGTTCCTTTAGCAAATATAGATGTAAGATTGAGTTCAGTGTTGTTCCTGAAAAGCAGCCAGTGGATTTTTAAACAGCTACCAAAACAGAAGGTTTGGTGTGGGTGTAAAAGCTAAGACATGGCATCAAGTGTGGGATTTCTTCTTTTTTAAACTGAACAGCTTAATTAGTCAGTATCAGCATACTAAAGTTGTCCCAAAGAAAGCATCAAAACAAAGAAAAAAAAAATCTAAATGACATACCTAAAACACTTTGCATGGAGGCAAATTTGACACCTGTGTGATTCTTCCCGAAAGCCCATGAGAATTCAACAAAAGGCAACCTTTTAGCTTTCAAAAAAGGAAAAAACAATCTCAATTTGCAGTTAACTGCACAAGTACATGGAGGCACCATAGCAGAGACAAAAAAAATCTCAAAAGCCCTTGCAGGGCGACAGCAGAGCAGGACATCATGTCGACAAACGAGCAGCGTGTGGAGTGGAGAAGCCTCGGGGGACTTCATTAGTCACCAGAAGAACCGTGCAAAACTGCAGGCTGATCCAGCTGCCACACGGGGACATGAGGCAAGTCTCTCAACCTGTCAATAGCTATTTATTCATGACGACTCGTAAATATGGTTGGCCTCCAGAGGATTTCAGATGATGGCGGATTGTCTGAGCGTTTGAGGCAGTGCAGAGTCAACCTCAAGTGACCCTTTTAAAAATGTTCTATTACATGGTACAATCAACTCGGGCATCCTGCTGTACAGTCTACTTGTATGTTGATAGATGATAGTTTTTTGGGGTTTTTTAGACACAGACATAGGGGTATATACTACATAAAGTATTTGATCATTGAGCTCATAGTTGAAAAATGCTGGTATTGTCATGGACTAGATCATTTTCAGATGTTTTTTTGGATATTCAGAACTCCCATGTTTGAAAATATGGAGGAAAAAAATCTGAAACACCTCTCAAGGTACTGCATTTTCCAAATGAAAATGTGTATATTTAACTCTATGGTTAGATTACTTCTGATATAGCCTTCTTAGGACAATAGATTTGGCTCAACAGTTGGAGGATACCCGACTAAACTCTGCCCCCACCTATCGTTGCATCTCCACCCACACACCCAAATGACATACAAGGAAGTAACTTGCTAACTAGTCCGCATATATGAATGATATATCAATATCACTCATGCAGCTGAGGGGAAACCCCACTCTGAATATTATTTGAAATTAAAGAAAATGAAGAAGCATATGTACACAGTGACATAAATGAGACTTCAGTGTATACATATTACAAAATTGGGGAGAATAATATCGCAAATACATTTAAAAATCACTTTATAGCTTTTCACTGCAATTTATTAAACAATTGCCTCTCATTTGTGTAGCCACAGATATGCATGAGGTTTTTCCATGTACATTCATTTTTCATGAATATCACAATGCATGAAAAACTGCACCATATAAGCATGTCTTTGTGTGTGTGTGTGTGTGTGTGCGTGCGCACTTGTTTTCATGACATATCAGGACATTTTTATGAAAACACACCTACAAAATGAGGACTCATGGAAAAATGGGGACATTTTTGAGGTCCTCATTTTTCTGAGCCCTCTACAGTGCTCTACACAACACCAAAATGCTCCCAGACCAAGTATCTCTAATGTCCTGACAAAGCACAATTTTATGAAAAAAAGTGTGTAAGTGTGTTTATCGTTTTTGCTCATTTTTGATTTCGCCACCTAGTGGTCAGTTCTGGAACTTAACACACTTTAACACACGGTCCTCATATGTCACTTCAATCAGGCACACAGTGTCATGGCTCAGGGCTGACCCCAAAGTGGAAACACTCAGACAAGCTGAGTATTCAAAAGCAGGTTTATTACTTTACAACCACAAAAAAAAAAAAAAATGTGCAAAGGCAGGGAAACTACAGAACTAAACCAGGCAAACCAAACAGGGAACTGACTAATGAAAACTAAATTAAACCTAATTCAGAAACTTAGCCAGACTACAGAACTACAAACAATGCACAATTAAAAATATGATTAGAAGCCCTCAGGAAAACTACAATAAGTGCTAAATAAAATAACAACCAAAACAGGGCACTCACATTGGTGGAAACTATGCTGGGGGTGAGGAAGGGGATGTGGGCTCGGGGAGTCAGCATCGTGCTGGGGCATGCGGAGGATGGCCACCGTGGGCGGCGATGTGAAGTGCAATAAAAAAGCCGGCAGCTGGGGGACAGTGGCCAGACAGAGGCTGGAAAAGCCGGCAGTAGCGGCTCATTTGGGCTGGCAGGCTGAATCACTGCATTTTACTCACACAGCCTGTAGTTCAAGAACATAGTTTGGGTGTTTATTGACTCACTTTTTGTCTCTCCTACAATGTTCATTACAATTACACGCAAACAGCAAATATGCAAATTAGGTGATGGCGTCATTTAATGACTTCTACCAACTTTAGGACAGCCAATAGCGACTTTCCTTACTGAAGAGTTGGCCTTCTTACGTCTTCTCCTTCATGCCACACCAACACTCGCATGGGATGGAGCTGGCTGAAAGGAATTAAAACACCAGCAATAAACTTGAAGGGATGCATGATAAATGGTAAGTAAATAATTTTGCTTTGTCTTCAACAACAGAGAGATAAATTTTTTTAAAATATAACTGTTCTTAACAATGACCACCTGAGTTCAGTCAGCTAAGTAGCTAGCGGATTAACTAAAAGCACAGAAAAGGACTTGTGGTGCTACAAAGAAGATTCTCCAAATGATTCTTTTCTTCATTTTCAACCACAAGTTGTTTTTAATTGTTTCATCCATCCATCCCTTATCTATACATCGCTTAATCCTCATTATGGTCGGCAGGCGGGGGGGGGGGCTGCTGCATAGGGAAAACATGCCAGGATGCAAACTGGGGATCTTGACAGTGCTAACCAACGAGCAGCCACTTTTTAATTGTTTCAATTCAAGATATGTTTTCAAAAATGTCAGTGTTAACAGTATTTTGAGGGTTGCACAGTGGCTTGCTGGTTAGCACTTTTGCCTTGCAGCTAGCAGGCCTTCCCGCGTCCTGGCCTTCCCATGTACCGACCAGACGCAGGAAGGCCGGGACACATACACGTCCAACATCATGGCCTTCCCTGTATCCTGAGAAGGTCGGGACACAACCCTAATAAGAATTAAGTGGTGTATAGATAATGGATGGATGACATTTGTTTGTCAATTCAATAAAAGTCGATAATATTAGTTATTCAGTACCGTTAATGGTAGTGAAGCACAGACTTCTAGAACAATTTTAAAGTAATATTTATCATTGAGAATGCTTTATCAGCAGTGATGGGAATAACAGCGTTAAAATAAATGGTGTTACTAATGGACGATTGAACATGGAAGTCAGTAACATGGACTCTGAATGTCTTCAGTCGTCATGTCCTCATATTGTTTTAGGCTGTGACAAACTTGAGTGTGTTTTAGTGATGTCCTCATTTGGTCTGATCCAACAACTGTAGAGTGTGTGTTACATTGTCTACTTATTGTGGTGAAGCAGAAACTGTGCAGAGTGAACACTTTCTATAGAGTCTGGGATAATGAGCCCAGATCCTCCTGTAAATTATGTTCACTGAAAAAAGTAGGATCATTTGTATTTTGTAACTAGATGGGATCTATCGTACGGAATCTTTCGGACAGTGTATTGTTGTGTTTTGTTGCAGACACAAAGCGTTCAGATTACATCTGTCTTCGGCAGACCCAGAGGTGAGTGAGGGATCTGCTTCTTACTTCCCACAGGTTACTACACTTTTATGTTTTCTGTTTGGACATCAATAGATGTCTCAGTTGGGTCTAATGCATAAATGAAAGTTTTTCCACTGTATTACAACGAGTTTGTTTGAAATGTTCACAATATCAACATTATTATTATCTGGTTGTGAATACATTAGCAGAAAGTAGTCATACCATTATTTTTAGCACTGATTGCCCCTTAAAACATCAAATTGATCTTTACTCTCACTAAATTCTATATTTATAGTTATTGTGTTCATGTTTTTGTCCATCTAATCTCCTACTGATCATTTTATATGATTGGATTTCTGGAGAAGTGGTTCCATTTACATCTTTGTGGGATTTAGAGCTTTCTTTGAGAACAAGAGGAGTTAGAAGTCAGTAACATGGACTCTAAACGTGTTCAGTCATCATGTCCTCATATTGTTTTAGGCTGTGACAAACCTGAGTGTGTTTCGGGTGAACATGGAAGTCAGTAGCATGGCCTCTACATGTGTTCAGTCGTCATGTCCTCATATTGTTTTAGGCTGTGAAAAAGTTGAATGTCTTTTTAGTGACGTCCTCATATGGTCTGATCCAAAAACTGTAGAGTGTGTGTTCCATTGTCCTGGTACTCTTGTGGTCAATTTTTTTCCATGCAATGTGATGGTACTGTTGGGTAACTGAGACCAAGGCTCTTAAAAAATGTTAGGAAACGTTTTTATCCATTTTCTTCCAGATCTCTACTGATGAATTTTCAGATAAGACAGATTTTGAAGATGTTGACTATGTTCCAGACTCACACAACAGTTTGTCAGACACACGTCTTTGTAGCAGTGATCTGAGAGTCACAGAAACTCTTGTTCAACAAGAGATGTTAAATGACACTGCATTGAGAATAGTTGAAGACCACAGTGACAAGATCACACATTCAGACACCTACAAGTAATAATTCATCACCGAGGAGCACCAGTAATAGTACTTCAGTGATGAGTCGCATTGCCAGTTCATCAGGGAATACATCCCAGAAAAGCAGCTCCACTAAAGTGACACCATTGCCAAACACGGCCAAAAAAAGCAAGTACAACAAGAAACAATATTTTCTATATTGTAAAAAGGCCATTTCTAAATTGGCAAGACACCTTGAATCTGCCCACAATGAACAGCCGGATGTTGCAAAGGCTTTCAGTTTTAACAAAGGATCCCGTCAAAGAAGAGATTTGTTACGCCATCTTAAGAAAAGGGAAACTTTGCCCATAATGCTACTGTGGAAATCTGTGGCGATGGAGAAATGGTTGCTTGTCGAAGACCAACCACAGCAAGACAATCTAATGACTTCCGTCATTGCAGGTTTTGTCAAGGACTATATGCGAGAAATTCCCTTTGGAGACGTGAAAAACTGTCCTCAGAAGCCTGTTGAGGAAGAGCCTCCCACTGGGCGAAAACGGATGCATCTGGACTTACCAAAACCTGATGAGTTCCTCGAAGCTGTTTGGAAGATTGCCTGCGAAATGAACCAGGATGACATTTCCTTGGTAGTAAGGAGTGAGAGAGACATTCCTAGCCTTGGCCAGTCACTGTACAATGCCAGGAAACCACATGAGAGGAGGAACGATTACATACGGCAAAAAATGCAAGAGATGGCAAGGTTATTGATAACTGCTCGAACTATAACGCATTTAAAGAGCACCGAAGACCTTGTTATGCCCAGTAATTTCACTCATGTAATAAAAGCAGTCAAAGCTGTTGCTGGTTATGACTTGGAAAGCAACTCATATAAAACCCCATCCCTGGCTTTGAAGTTGGGCCACAGTTTGGCCAAAATTGCAGGCATTGTGCAATGCAATGCCATCATGGCAAATCGCCATGCTGTTGCAGAGTCAGCTAAATTTGCCACTCTGTATGAGAAAAAAATGGACAGAGTCCATTTCAGCTGCTGCACTGGGTACACTACAACAAGCCAAATGGAATAAACCCCAGGTTTTACCATTTACGCAGGACGTGTCACTGCTTCACAAATTTCTCTATACCGAGTCTGCCAAGTGCATGAGGGACCTGGAGGAGAAACCCAACAGCATACATTTTGGAAATCTTGCCAAAGTAACTCTGACACAGGTAGTACTCTTTAACCAAAAAAGACAAGGGGAAGTTTCAAAAATGGAACTTCAGGCTTTCACATCCCGCAATCGTGCGGAGTTAAACCCTGACATCATGATGTGCCTTACTGAGCTGGAAAGGAAGTTTGCAAAGTACTTTGACAGGGTTGAGATTCGTGGTAAAAGATCAAGAATGGTACCTGTGCTTCTCACACCCGACATGATTGCTGCAATGGACCTCCTTGTGAAAAACAGGTATAAGTGTGAAGTCCACACAGACAATGTGTACTTGTTTGCACGGCCAGGTGTCTTCTCCCATTACAGAGGCTCTGACTGCCTTCGCAAGTATGCAAACCAGTGTGGTGCAAATACCCAGAGGCACTCACCGCAACATTGCGGCTGTCAGCTGACACGGGCTCAACGGTCTCTGGGCTGGGGAGGCTGTCAGCTGACACGGGCTCAACGGTCTCTGGGCCGGGGAGGCTATCAGCTGACACGGGCTCAACAGTCTCTGGGCCAGGGATGCTGTCCGCTGACATGGGCTCAACAGTCTCTGGGCCAGGGGGTTGGTCAGCTGACCCAGGCTCTACAGTCTCTGGGCCAGGGGGTTCGTCAACTTACCCAGGCTGGTTCTAGGCGGTGTCGACCCCCTCGGGAACCGAGACGGGTGAGGCGGCGTCGACAGCGTCGACCCCCTCGGGAACCGAGACGGGTGAGGCGGCGTCGGCGTCGTCGACCCCCTCGGAGACAGGTGATACGGGGTCGTCAACCCCCTCGGAGACGGGTGAGGCGGCGTCGGCGTCGTCGACCCCCTCAGAGACGGGTGAGGCGGCGTCAGCATCATCAACTCCCTCGGAGACGGGTGAGGCGGCGTCGTTGACCCCCTCGGAGACGGGTGGGGCGGCGTCGGCGTCGTCGACCCCCTCGGAGATGGGTGAGGCGGCGGCGTCGACCCCCTCGGAGACGGGTGAGGCGGCATTATCAGCGTCGTCAACCCCCTCGGGGACGGGTGTGGCGGCGTCGACAGCGTCGTCGACCCCCTCGGAGATGGTCAGGAGATGGGGCTCGGCAGCGGGACCTCGGTGGCTGCTGCGGAGCGGCGAGGTCTGGGCACTGGGGAGCGGCGAGGTCAGGGCGCTGGGGAGCGGCGAGGTCTGGGCACTGGGGAGCGGCGGGACCTCTGCGGCGCTCGGCGGCAGTGAGGTCTGGGGTCTCCTGGAACCTCTCTTCCTTCTGGAAGACCTTCTGGAGGGTGGCTTGTCAGAGTGCTGGGGTCCAGGTTCAGGTGGGGAACTGATCTGACTGGGGTGGAAATTGTCCAGTCCAAGGGCTCTATCGAGCAGGAAGGAGCACAGGTCGCTAGAGGAAATGGAGATGGGAGGTGATTTGGAACTCCGGTGTCGGGGACCCCGCTTTCGACCAGGGCTGGGCTTAAAAACGAGACGGGTCCCCTCGAAAGAAGACTTGCTGCAAACATCGTCCAGGGGGCCAGGGGAAACAGGATATGAGGGGTAATCAGGTGGTGGTGCTAGTCCATGATTACTCCCCGACTGAAGGTTCAGAACACCAATTCTAACACTCTGTGGAGTGGATTCAGAGTTAGCAGGGAAACTAGTGGGCTGGTGACTAGCAGGTGGACTAGCAGGCAGTTGGCTAGCAGATGGACTAGCAGGCTGAGTGCAGGTTGGATACGTGGCTGAGGCAGGAAGGGTACCATATCGCAAGGGAGAGTTCAAGAACTTTAGGATATGGGCCGGTAGGTGGCACATTAACCAGGGCATCTGGGAGGCCGCCCTGCGACCCCGAGACACAGTCTTATCGCGGTGCTCCCGATCCTGAGCCTTCTTCCTCTCACACCACAACTCAAACAGGTGGTCATAATATAAAAGGTATTCCTCACAAGAGAAAAAAAAAATGTCCAGGGGATTCGGTGAGGGGGCAGAGCCAGCCTTTGAGTCTGCTGGGTTCAATTCGGGCTGGATCAAACTGTTGCATTTTCCTGCTGAGCTCATGTCTTGGCCGGATCGTACTGTTACGAACTTCAGGGTGGCTCAGGTGCAGGAAATGAGCAGACGGTCTTTGAATGCAACACAGATTTATTTTCAAAGGTTTTTAGGACTACGAACAGAAACTAGGATTTTTAACAGGAAACGGAAATAGAGAGCAAAAGGCTCTGGATCTAACAGTGGCACCTAGGGGCCGGGTGGAACTGTAAAAAGACAAAATAACAACCAACTCGTGGTAGGTAACACCTAAGCGAGCAAGGACCAATCTTACGAATACTAAAACTAAACTCGAGGCTATCTTAACAAGGATAGTGAAAGGTGACTACAACAGAAGTCCTCTCACACTACGGTGCTTCTTTAACGAGAGCTATAACTATGACAGGACTACACACACGAATTATACTAGAAATGCTCAGAACTGGTTCACCACAGTAGCAGCCAGGGTTTGGAGCAGTGTGCTTCGGGCCAGATGGTGGATGGCTTGAAGCAGCAACAGGTGAGTGGGAAAGGACGCAAGAAAGAGGAAGTCGGCTTAGGTGAGTGTTTCCTTGTCTCTGAGGTGATAACCAGGGTCCAGTGCTGACGGCAAAAATGGCAGGAACAGGTGGGTCCAGAAGGACTGTGTTACGATCCGGCACTGAGAGATGGGAGGCGTCTGGTTATATTGCAGCCGGAATGAAGCTTGATTGGTTGCCTTCCACCTGTTCCTGAGCTGGCTGATAATGGCAGATGGGGAACACCTGTTGCCTCCTCTGCGCTGCTGGGCTGCCCTAAAAGGAAAGAGGAAGGAGAGAGGAGGGCACTAACTAGGCCTGGCAGCAGCCAGCCTGACACCTGTGCAACAGAAATAATCTTCGGGGTGGAACACAGACGAACATCTGCACTGTATCGTGCATGTATTATATATATATATGCACAATATATGTCTGTGCTGACAGGCACGGATGACATCTCACATGTTCTGCCTGGACGGTTATTTCTGTTGAATAGCATGTTCACTTCCGCTCTTGATGCTGTAATGTGCATGAGACAGACGATTACCCAACTGATTGATAGCTGCAGCCCTGCCTTGAGTAACAGTCAGACAGTATCAAATAGTTTTGCTTTTTAGATTCACACAGATCTATGACAACCTTATGCCACGGTCTGGACTGGAGTTCACTTGGCATCAGCAGCTCTTTCCTCTGTGTGTGCTTGTTCTGTGTACAGAAAGTGCACTGCTGAACTTTCCTGGTGATGTGTTCCGACATTTTGGGCCACCAAACAGACTGATTAGCCCTCTCTCTACTTTTAACTAGACCCTGGTGCCCATCATGAATTCTCTCCAAAATCAGCGCTCTCATGGCTACAGGAATGACTGTGCAGCTCCCTCTAGTCACTAAGCCCTCTGTCTCAGACAACTCTCCTCTCACCTGATGGAAGTCTCTGACACTTCCATCTCATCTCTAAACACTCAGGCACTCTTGCCGTATTCAGGCACGCCATGCCTGTTGAAGCCCAAGATGGTCTGGAGCTGTGGATCCTCTCCTGTCTTCTGTCAAATCTCCCCCATTCTCTGAGGTGTGACTGGCTCTTGCCTCATGACAGCATCGATATGTGCCACTAAGTCTTATGAGAAGCTCCATCCCCTAACTGTTGCTCTGAGTTCTGAACCTTTTGAGTTCTGTCACATTTTGGGGCTGGGGAAAGTTCTCTATCCCTGTCACTTTATCTGGATCGGGCATGGTTCCTGTCTCATCGATGAGATGACCAAGGAAGTGGACCTGTGTCTGACTTTTTGCGTTGTTCATTTTCAGGCCTGCTGTTTCAAAGTTTCTCAGCCTCTGCCAGATGCTGGTCGTGGATTTCTTGTGTTGGACCATGGACAAGTATGTTGTCCACGTAGACCTCTGTTCCTTCAAGTCCTGCCAGTATTTCTGCCACTTTCCGTTGGAAGATTTCAGGGGCGCTTGTTATTCCAAAAGAGAGACAGCGAAAAGTCTACCTCCTCACTTAAACAATCACATTGTGATGAATAGTGCTACATTTATGAATTTATAGTCAGATTATGTTTACATGTAAAATGTTCATATCAAACGTAGAACTGCATACCGCCTGACATTGAGCTTACTTATAATGTAAACAAAAAAAGCAAATGAACCTGTTGCATTAATGCTCATATTTCATTGTTACTTTTCAAAGGCACAAGAACTGAGACTTCTGGGGACTCAAGACCTGACTCCACTGCTCTAAACAACAGGGAAGGCACTTCAGCATCAAACAAACTGACAGAGCCTCAACCAAATAAAAACATCAGCAACACTCAACCAAGAAATGGTAAAATATAAAAGGCCCTCAAATACAAAATGTTTGACGTGAATGTATTTGTGATGAAAAGAAAAGTTTCTTCTTCTCTGGCATGGCAGTATAGGAATGCATGCTTTTATCATAATACATGTTCTAATTCATCCTTTTAGTTTCCCAGCAGAACACAGCACTTCAGCTGGATACATCCCAAGCTTCTTCAACGTGCTCCAATGGAAAGCAAGGTTAAAGAGCATTTTGTATTCACATTATTAACAAGAAAAGCACTCAGCGAGCACAGTACTCCACCACGGCTGCTCAGTCTTTGTATCATTTCCGACTGATGAAATCTAAAAAATGACCTTGCACTGAGCACAGGCGTGTTATGCATGTGTATGCTATGCATAGATACAGAATCGTGTGAACTAAATATGTAGCTGGGGAACTGATGAGACTCGGAAATACCCCCACAATTTAATCAATTGTTCCTTTTATCATTTCCAATGGATAAGTCCCGGTGGATTTGTAGTAGGATCATAATCATGTGATTGTCAGCAAGCGGCTGATGTAGCGTTCACTTGTTGTCATAGTTACAGTGTCATAGTTCACTTGGTCCTTGTGTCATTTCTGACCTTCCCTGAAAATTTCAGCCAAGTCTGTTATGGCGCATTTCCATTAGTAACTACTCAGCTTGACTCGGCTCAACTCGACTCGGTTTAGGTCATTTTCCATTACAACTGAGTACCACCTCATCATGGGTGGAGTCGTCATAGCATGGCAGCCCAGCCGCAGAGTTAGCATTGATGGCTAACTAGCTAGCATATTGTCTGCATGCAGGAGACAACGATGTTACCTTCAAAATATACGTGTTTGTTTAAAGTGAGCTTGCCACCAATGGGGTAAGCAATGTAAAAGTTTCTTGAAGTCACAAAACACTCACTGGTTTTCGTGAAGGAGTCGCTCTCGTGTGTCATCACTCTCTGTCCTATCAGTGGCCCGCACTCTGTAGACGTCACATTATCAGCTCGACTCAGCTTGCTTGGTAACCCCACCCAACTAGGTACCAATATAATACTTGGTATCAGGTACTAGGTCCTAATGGAAAACCTCACAAACCGAGTAGAGTCAAGCCCAGTAGGTACTAATGGCATAGAATGGCTTTAGTCCGTTTTTGAGCAATGTTGCTAACATGGATTCATGTACACTGATCATCATATAACTCTGCTGCGTTCATTTTAATTATACTAGGATCTGTCCTGACTTCCATTTTTCTAATTAGCAGAGCTGTTGTTCCATTACTGAGATTTTCTTTTGTTTCCATTTATGACAGCTGGGAAGGTGAGGAGAAAGTGGACAGATGCTGAAGTAAAGGCTGTTGAGCGGTGCATGCTGAAGTTTATAACAAGCTGCAAAGTCCCAGGAAAAAGAGACTGTGACTCCAGGCAGAGCCAGAAGCTCTGAAGGACAGAGACTGGGTTGCCATCAAATATTACATTCATAACAGAATTATAGCACTAAAGAGGAAGATGCTGTAACAAGCAACCTGTGGCCCAGATATAATGCATTATCTGTTGAATTTAGTTTTAATATCAGTCTATTCTTTTTATAAATGATTGTTCTGAGTTGCTTTGTGCTGCCAAGTGTTCAGATTAATAAGCATGTTTCAGAAAATACAGTTTAAGATGATAGGTTCATGCTCTGTTCTCGGTTTTATCAAACAGCAGAAAGCATGTGAAAGGACTGTTACTTCTACAGTTACTGCCTAAGCTTTCAGCAATGTGTTGTTGTTATGCATAAGTTGTTAAATCTGTTTTTTGAATAATTTGGAATTCTATTATAATGTTAGCTCAATGTACCAGGTTTCATACATAGTAACTTAAATTAATGTAAATGTGATATAAATTATAACAAATTTTAGACTGGTTGGGAGAAGGTTATTTCATAGAAGCTGTAAACTTAAGAAGGTGTTTTGAGCTGTTAAAGAATTTGGAAGTTTGAACTGTTACAGGGGGACAATTCAAAATTACATTTTGCTGCTACTGCAAACTGTGCTGTGTTTTTGTTTTGTTTTCCCTCTCACTTAACAAGTTTTGGGACATCATCTGCAATGAAATGACACAGCTGAATTTTTCTGGACACTAATATAGGACTTTATAGTATACAGTTATGCCCAAAATGTGAGTTGCGTCCCTTGTTTCCGGGTGAATTTAGAAACTGCCAACCTTATGATGAGTTAACAACAATAAAATGTATTCACTGATGCAATTTAGATGTGTAGAACAGGAATTTCTATGAAATGGGCTTGTGATAAATGTTGATGTCTTCTTTCCTTGGGAAAGGAAAGAAAATTTCTAAAAAGAAATTTCCTGGTTCAGTTCAAGCATGTCCTGCTGAGACTAAACTGCCTTATGCTGTGGAGGAAGACAAGACAAGATTTCCATTTTGTCTGTATTCTGTTCTGCGTGTAATTTACATGTTGCCAACAAGTTTAAAATGTAGGAAGGGCAGTGCTCTCTGTTTTTATTCACATAAACAGTTACTGCTAAATCCATAAGTGCAAGAAAATAATACAATGTATCCACAGGCTTCATAATTCACATAAACATGAAATATCAGTGTGTGATGTTGTGGTACTCATAAGTCACATAAACCTGACAACGTCCTCATATGTAGCATTAAAATCAGGTTTGACCAAAATATAGCCCTAGCCAAAATTTCAATAGATGGGTGTGCTTCTGGAAGCCTGGGTCCTGTGATAGACTGGTGACCTGTCCAGGATGTCTCCTGCCTTCGCTCTAAGTAAGCTGGGATAGACTCCAGCCCCACTGCGACCCTAATGAGGATTAAGCGGCGTATAGATAATGGATGGATAGATAATAAGGTCCAATAAAATATGTGTATAGATGCAAATCAAATCAGAGAAGACAAACCCTGACAAATCTCTTCAGCAACCTGTCTGACAAATACATATTCCCTACTAAAAGAACCAAAGACTTAGTTCATATTATAAAAAACTTTTTTTTAAAAACCTTGTGAAAAACAGACTTGATTAAGATGACAAACTCTTTCACTTTCCTTTTTTCCTGCAGGCAAGAGGAAAGAAAACCCACTCTCCCACTCTCTCCGTCTTTCCTGCCAGACGTTTCCTGGTTCGAGACTCCTGAGATTTATGTAGTTTCACTTCTCAACACAGAGGCTCACACACAACTGGAAGCAACAACAGACCACTTTGACAGATATAATTTGGTTTGTGTTGATACAGTCAGACGGGAGATGATTCAGCTTTGGGGTCAATGTTGTTTGGACAGTAGAAACCCCTTTCCCTGTGACACAGTCCAATAAGACACTTATGTTTGCTGAATCAATGAGTGTGAAGACACAAAGTAAAACAAGTGGTCTGGACCATCAAACTCAATATAAAATCAACTACTCTCTGCAGAGAAACCTCACAGCAGTAAACTGTCCTGAATGTCAGTTTCCACCTTCAGTGAGAAAAATAGCCCATGTTTGTAAAAAGTACAAACATTGAATTACGATTATTGTTATCTGTGACAACCCTTCACTTGGACAACAGGTGTGTCAGTTCTGGTCATCACCTGACTGAGCCACACCTGCAATCTAGTGGCTCAACTGCACTTAATCTCCCCCTACTTCCATTTAAGGGCTCTCTGACATGAGCTCTTGTCTTCGGGAGCTCCAGCAGCATGTTTTTGGTTTGCGGCCTTAATGCACCAATTTGGGTTTTGCAGTAAATCTTTCTTTCAGTCACCACATAGTTGTTGTCTCCTTGTTTTGTTACGGCTTTTGGAGCCGAGCTGTAACATATTATTATTTATTGTAAGCAGATGCACAAGAAAGTTTTGAGTTATAGCTTCATCACAGAAAGACAGAAGCCAATCCACTTTTAGAAATTCCAAACAAGTGTAAAGTCCGCAAAGTTGTCTCATGTTTATACAAAGCTGCATGTTCACTGGACACACTACAGCATGCTGGTATTTTCCGATTTACACACGAGTGAAAAATCTTAGTTTTCCAATGCATTTATGTGAGCTGTACAGTGATCGGTAGTAGTAGTAGCAGACCAAGTTGGTGAACATGGCAAAATGACACCTGCTTAACATCAACATATTAACATTGTTACTGTGACCATGTAGTTCAAATCCCCAACCTAGTTCTACTCTCACACTGGCATTTGTACGGAGGAGTATGACTGTTAGGCCACATTAAGATCATATCTGAGGTTACCATAACTATCAGTTTAATTTTGTAAATGGCATTCATGCCAGCATCTGTAAGCCAACATTATGTGAAAATTATTTGTGCATGTATAATCACAACTGTCAGTTTTCTGTTTATAAACTCAATAGTTAATTATATGTCAACCAATATGGGTTTTTCAGTGGCAAATATAGGGTGCAGAGCAGCTGATGGGCAACACTGCGTCAAGAAAAAATACGTGAACCTTATGGAATTTCATGGTTTTCTGCATTTGTCATAAAACTCGATCTGATCAAAGTCAAAGGAAACTCTGCAGAAGTTGGGTGATGTAACAGGACAATGACCCAAAACAGCGGAGCAAGCCCACAACAGAATGGCTACAGAAAAGCAAAATCCATCTCTTGAAGTGGCCAAATCAGAGCCCAGACCTCAACCCAATAGAGATGCTATGGAATGACTTGAAGAGATCCATACACATGAGACGTCCAAGGAATATGACAGAGCTAAAGCAGTTCCTGCCAGGAAGAATGGGCTAAAATTCCTTCTGAATTGTGCAGGTCTGATCCACAGCTTCAGGAAGCACCTGGCTGAGGTTACAGCTGCCATCAACCAGTTATTAATTCCAGGGGTTCTCTTACTTTTTCCCATTTTGACTGTTGAATGTGTGAGTTCAAAAAAGACATGAAAGATCAGAATTTTTTGTGTTATTTTAGGCACATTATATTTGTCAACACTCAACTTAGATGAACATCAGATCACATTTTATGACAAATGGATGCAGAAAACTATGAAATTCCAAAAGGTTCATGTACTTTTTCTTGCCACTGTATATGATGCTGATATCGTGTTACAGAACAGCATGAACCATCAAATAGCAGCATCTCCTACTGCTGAGGGCTGTACTACAAAGTGAGATTAGTGGGTTAGCATGTATGTTGAGCTGAAAGTCTGAGTTTTCAGTGTCATAAAAGTGGCTCTCTTTTTACCTGGTTACATCTCCATGTTAACTGATGCTGTGGAGTTGACCAATGATGTGGAAATAACCTGGTCCAGAGCAGGTTTTGTTTGGAGTTTTCAAAATAAACGAGCTGTAAGAAGCATCTCCCTTTAACTAAATCGTTTCCTGGTGATCATTTAGGAGCATTACAGATTCTCAGCTGAGGGAATATGTTTTATGTGTAAACCTATTGAGCTGTACGTTACTAAAACCACTGAATGAAGCCATGTATTTACATTATCACACGCTGTATATGCATCGCGTCGCCATGGGAAAGAGACATGTATTTGGTTGGTGATGCAGAAATCACGTGCAAATGGTTTTTTTTGTGTTCGGTCCTGATTTGCTCTCAAGTTTGTTTACACTGCCGGTACTGCAGCTGATAGAACAGAGTTTATAAAATTGATTATTCTACTAGTATTTATTACAGAGAATATTCAATCAGTAATATTAATTTCACTTTGATTTGGCCACAAATTCAAGTGACTTCCTTTATAAGACAGTGTCAGCCCTAAATGCACTTCAATACGATGTCATGTTTAAATATCATGTTTTATATATGAAGTTTAAAGTTTAATAGTTTTATTATGCAGCTGTTAGAAATAAGCAGCTGCACTGATTGATAAAATAAATATATAACCCACTTTTCACAGTTTTCTACCAGCATTCCTGTTTTGCATCTTTTCCGGTGACAGCATTTTGCGTCATTGTTCTCCATTAAAACCAGGTAACTGGAAAAGAAAACCTGAGTTAGCAAAGAGAGTTGATAGTCACCTTTGTGATACCTGTCATCTCTGACTAGGATTACAGTTACTCCGGAAGGAATGTGGTGGAGTTATACTAAATGGCCACATTCTAGGTTGCCGTTATTTCTGATTATCAGTAACTAATAAACAAATGCTGCATTTATTTTTAAAAATTGCTGCATTTCTGACAATGTCATATGGGGGAATGAACAGCCTTGGTGAATTACTGCACTCTGAGTGCTTTTCTAGTATTGTCAAGCCAATTTATACAAAGAACTCCTGACTATGTGGAACTTGCTTCATAGTATACTCTTCAGGTCTGGTGCTGATAATGACTAATAGCTAAGGCCTACAGTAGGCGTACTGTGTTATGTCCTGTTGCCAACAGTGCTGCCATTTATGCATTTTTCTTACATTATCTAATAACACTAAGTCTCTCTGCACAGCAGTTCTGAATTGCAGCATGTTTACTAAAGCACCCGTTGTGCAAAGTTTCTTAGCAATTTTAGGCTGAACATATATTGTATGTATTAACTTTTGTTTCTGCTTACAGTACTTTCCATGCTAGCACAATGTAGCTGGAGAAGAAGTCTATGTGTTGACAAGGTCAGTGTTTCCAAAAGGCTAGTTCCATTAGGTTCATGCAATGAAAAAAAGATATCTACCATCTTTACAGTCTGTTTTGCATTAATTTTCTGATAGTTTTTCCCAGAAAGCTGGTTTTACTCATTTTATATGTACACTAAATATCTTTTCTTTTTACTTGTCATACAGTCTCCAACAAATTCAATGCATTTTCAAACATCTTAAAAGCAGCCAAGTTATTGTACTACATTAATAAAAGCTAAAAACAACAATGTACATTGTTAAACTTCCTATACTGTAGTGCACTGTATTGTAAAGCTGACTGCAGAGGTAAAGCTGCCTTCTTTGGCCCTGGGGCCAGCTGATTCGCTGTCTGACGCTGTTCGCGGAGCTCCCTGGTTTGTGAGAGCCCTGCTGAGACATCCTTTCACTTTTCAGAGAGAAAGAGGAGGCGGAGGAGTGGTTATATAACCTTCTGAGTAGAGCTCCGTCTCAGGGAATCTGGAGAGGAGAGATGACAAAGGAGGACGGAAGTCGCCCCTAGCTAATCTTCAGTCAAAAATTACGCCCACAACCCACCACAAAAAAAAAAAAAAACGGCCTCCACATTAGCTGAAGTGGCTTCTTGTAACTGAAAAGCTAAAGATGGTGTTTATCTTGTTTGTGTAATAAACAGCTGTCAGGAGATTAGCTGTGTGTGCAGAGAGGAAAGCGTGGGTTTCCATCTGGGGGGGTGCTCTGTAGTTATGGTTTCCCTGTTTGGTTTGTCAGGCACGCTTGGAAGCAGGACAAAAACAGAAAAACCAAGGGAAGGTTTTTGGCTTTCAGTATTTAAAAAGCAAATAAACACTGCAGTCGGGAGTTTCCTCTTTATGCCATACAAATATTAGAAATAAATAATATTCCCATTTCCATTATTTTCCACATAATTCAGACAACTTAGCTAGGATCCACATTTCAAATCAGGAAAGCCTCAGGGCCACAGTATAGACTGAAGAATATTCACATTCTGCTGATTAAGGCAAATCTACAAGGTAAGAGGCTGAAGTAGAATTAATGTTTCATTTCATCATTCTAAACCATGTGAAAAAAAAAATCCAAGGCACTACAGATTTCTGCAGCAGCTCCTGGTCCACCGCTAACGACAGAAATGACAGAAGCCAGGCAGGACTTTGGGCAAAGCTGCAGGAAAAGAGCTTTGAAGTAGCTTTAAAAAGTTGCTTTCCACTGTGGATGAGAAAGCCAGTGAGGTAGGTAAACCTGTATAGCTTCAGGCAGCCATCCAGCTGTGCTGTTGCTGCTCTGCCTCTCCACAGCTACCAGAGATACATTAACCAAACCTCTCCTTCTGGATTTTTGAGGTAAAAATCTCAACCACCTCAAACTGCAAAAATTCAGTTTCCACGCACAGGGCAGAAAAAAATATTAGTAATAGTAAATTATTGGCTAACAGAGAAACTCATTCTGCTTGTGAAAGACTGCAGCGTTTATTACAACCTCACCAACGTGCTACCTCACCTTCAAAACACAGCTCCACATATTAAGATGAGCTGCTCTGCAAATAGGCACACCTGTTCACATGTGTAAACAATATCTTTCGGTGATTAGCTGTTATAGGTGACATGTAACCAATCCAATAGTGCTGTGGGCAGAACATTGCCTGAGACCACAGAGTGACTTGTATATCACCTACTTAACGCAATGAGCACTGACTGAATCTGAGTTACTGGGCTCTGTGTGAAATAAACATCCTTTTCTTCTGGAAGAAAAGGATGGAGCTCAAATAAAAGGGAAACCTGGGCTTGTTAGTTTCTTTTCCTCTGCTTACGAATATGCTTAAATTCAGCGGGTTTCCTGACTCTTGTGCATTTCAGAGCATGGTTAATCTTCTCCTGGAAGGTTTCATCAATACCAGACGCTTCGATTTCACAAAACTTAAGTCTCAAAACCGGCTGAGACAGAAAACAGAGAATTACATAATTATACATCTTTTATTGATTTCTCAATCTTTACCAAGGAGTTTTTTAGTGAATTCATCTAGATGAGCAGTGATGAGCAGTGCATTTAAAAGAAAAAAAAGAGATATGTTCTCCGCTTCTGACTTGTCACAGTGGCTGCTTTGCAATACAGCAGACAAGATACTAGATCCTTTAAACAACAAACAGGGAGGGAGCTTCAGTCTAACATTCAAACTATGTAAACAAGGAAAGACAAGATGTTGCATGGCTGGTTTCTCTGCTTCAGTTTCTCTACAAAACTTCCCCCAAAGAGAAGAAAAGATGGCAAGCCTGGTTCATACACTCCCATTCAAAAGTTTGGGTCACTTAGAAATGTCCTTATTTTGGAAAGAAAATCTTTTTTTCGTCAATGAAGATAACATTAATCAGAAATACACTCTAGACATAGATAATGTGGTTAATGACTTTTTTTAGCTGGAAACAGCTGATTTTTAATGGAATATCTACATAAGGATACAGAGGCCCATTTCCAGCAACCATCACTCCTGTGTTCTAATGCTACATTGTGTTAGCTAATGGTGTTGAAAGGCTAATTGATGATTAGAAAACCCTTGTGTAATTATGTGAGCACATTAATAAAAGTGTGAGTTTTTATAGAAAACATTGAAATTACCTGGGTGACCCCAAACCTTTGAACGGTCGTGTATATGATGGCGCTCTATGGAGCAGACTGACGTTGCTGCACTACACCCATGTCATGTTGGCATAACATAGGGCAAACGTAACTGATAAATAAAAAGGCAATGGCTAAATACGGCATGACTCCTCCAGCTTAAACAAAGATTTCAAAGTCTCAAGAAGGAAAACCTAATGTATGCAAATTGTCCTGATTGATAATAAATATTTTGCAATTCCTTCCACTGCCAGTGCCATCTGATTGTTCAAGGAATGCAGAATTATTTTTAGGTGAAGCTAATTAGTGGCATATGAAAGGAAGCAGCTTGAGACACAAAAAAAAGGTAAAACATGTTGGGGCTATGACATATTGTACCATCCATGATACAGAGGCATATGTTTTTCATATACATTGTGCAAAAGATAATGACATTATAGTTGTGTAATGACATGCTTGCATCCATAATGTGGGCATCTAATGTCTACTTACAAACAGAACAAGCTTGCAAAAGCATCTCTATGCAAAAGACAGACTAAAGCCCTATTCGCACAGGATTAGTATTACCTCAGGACCAATAGTGATTTGTAATAATTGCAGAGGATGTCTGTGATCTTAATCCCAAGTGAATGTGCCATGTCTGTAATTTGTAAAGTACAAATTCCACCGCAAATTACCTACTATATTTCACCAAACACCGACATCCTGTGATAATACTATTCCTATGCGAATCTGCATCTCTGGATCGGAGGATATTTCACAAATTACCAGAGATCCCTAGGTAATACTTATCCCATGCAAATAATACATAAGACTTCATTTTCACAGAAATATCCTCTTTGATTTGGAAATGGTTCCGCTACAACAAATTAAATGTGAATAGAATGCGTTTCCTCAAGCTTGACTTTTAGGCAAGAAGAAACAGGTGAGCATGAAAACATACAGTTGAGCTAATGCGGTGAAAGCAATAACCCTGACTAAGTGGGGTGAGATTGCTACATGTATTTTTTTTTTACCAGATGGATATTCAAATGAAAGTAAATATGTGTTCATTATCTGGTGGTTATTGGTTGTCAAAGATATATTACAAAAAGTCCAAAATAAACATTAGTTTCAGCTAACACACCAAATAGCACGCATTCTGGTATCTTTGTAGATTTAAGAAACAAACAAAAAAAACCCTAAACAAGAACAAATGAAGTAATCTTTAATGTGTTTTCCAGGAGGTGAATTCCTGTGGTGTGAGCATCATACAAGCCTACAGTGAAGCCACTGAAGGCTGACTTTGTGTGTGGGCTCATGCTAAGCACCGACTCGTATCATTAACTCCACCTCCAGATTCACAGCAGCCAGCAGGAAACTCACGGGATTCAAGACGACTGCCACTTCTGTGAAGGGTTACTGTTAATTCTCTTTGCTTCTATTCCTAGCATCCCAGATACAAACTTTATTCAGTTGTGACAGTGAGAGAAATTAATTGTTTCTTGCGTTGCTCAATACTTATGCCTCAATTCACCAGGTATTAATATGTGATCTGTATCTGCATACATACTTTAAATATTAGCATCTGATCCACAGGTCTTTAAGTAATACAATGAATTTTCATTATCTCACTTGAACCTTGTAAACAATCAGAGCCAGTGCAGGTCAGAACAAGCAATGCAGATATAGGTCTCTTCTTTCCTCCACCGCCAAGCTAACATTACTGTTAGTACCTGTAGCCTTGGAGAGCTTGCTTGAGTTTTTGCTTGAGAATTTTCCCCTCAAGAATATAGTCACATTGTATGGACAACATTTAAACCTTCCAAATATCTGATATGTAGCAGCACTGCAGTTATCGATTATTTTAGTAATCCAGTATTCAATTGATTATTCTGGCGATTAATCGAGTTATCGGGCAGACATCTGTGGTGTATTGTATATATATAGTATAGTACAGGGGTAATGCACATATACAGTACAAATCAGTGGTATTGTACATGTATAGTATAGTACAGGGGTATTGTACATGTAATGTCTTCCTTGACAATAAGTTAAACCGCACCAACAAAGAACCAGGAGACGTTTGTAGAAAAGATTTTCTTTATCGGTGGGTGAAAACTGAAAACACATACACATACAGTGTTAACAGAAAACCAACGAGTACACGAAAACAAGGGCTTATAAAATAATAAAAGTTCACAAAACTACCGAAATAATAGCAAAATACAGGGCTAAATAAAGATACTAAACAGTAGACAAACTTACGGCATTGCCTTGTAATGTTTCGCTGTGGATGGCAACAGATTGAAGTGCTACACCTTGATTTCTCCTCAAGCATGTCCTCTGCTCTACCGCTAGGGGGCGGGACCGGAAGTAGCTTCGCAAAACAGGAAGTGACATCTATTATGATGATATTTTAACTTTTATAACAAATAACTATGAATTGCAGCTGTAAATAGTTTCTAAATTATTTTCTAACTTAATAGAACGTTTTTAATGCATTTTAAACACATGAAATAATATTTATTAATTTATTGGAATAACAAATGCCTTAGAGGCAACACATGTATAGAACAGTACAGGGGTATTATACATATATAGTGCTGGTGTATTGTACATATAATAGGTCCGGGTCCATATAGGATGAACTCTGGGTCAAGACTCAGACCGCGGTTCACCAGTTAGTGATCTGGAGTCTAGTATGTTGTGGATTAAACAAAGCCTCGATTCAGAGAATTTGGCCTCGAGGAATTTTAGTAATCGAATTACTCGAGGAATTGTTTCAGCCCTAATATGTAGCAACGACACCCCTACTACTAGCCTTTTATTCACCACGATCACTGTTATCAAAGCAACTGCACAGCATTGTCATCACTATGTCCCAAAATGAAGCAAAGTAATATCTTGGTTTCTTCGTAACAGATTAAAGCATCATTGCTTACAGATCTGCTTTTGTATTTGCATGTTGAACTACTGCTCTATGAATCCCCCTCAAAGCATCACATAGAAAATCACTCGTTTTATTAATAACCAACCCAGTGGAATGTACCTGTCATTTATAAAGTCGTTAATAGCTGTAAATTTGAGTATAGCTATTACACGTAAGACTATTCCTCGTTTCACCACTATACAATACAACTAAACTAATTCTTTGTTACAAAGGGAAAAAAATGTATTTCACAACTCTGACAGTGGCTGCTTTTTCAAGCTTCATGAGTCTTGAAGCTTTTGATTAATTAATTGAAGATATTCAAGGAATACGCAGAAAATATGAGGTGGAGATGGTGAAAAATTAGTGTATGTCTAGAAAATGGCAAAAGAACTGGGAGGCTGATGAGCACAAGCCTTGAGGATGTCATGATGGAGATGCAGTATCATTAAGGGCAACAGAATGGATCAGGAAAGTGCAAAAACCCTTCTGCAATCACAGATGACATTGGTTTATTCATCCATCCATTCAATCATTCGTGTATACCCAAAATAACAGCACAGCAAGCGAAGAATCATCTATAGCATGTATGCATACGAACATGATTCTTGTCAAACAGCAAGTGAAGACTTCAGGACCAGAAGCTCAAAGGATTCAAACAAGGTGCAAACCCCTCTCTCAGCAACAGAGAGGCAGATTATAGAAATAGAAACACAAACTGCAGTGGAACAAAGTTCTATGGCCTGATTAAACAAAAATCTACCTTAATCTTCATTATGGTGAGGAAATTAGAATGAATAGCTCATGAGTATCGCCCCATTTGTCAAACTTGGCAATGCTTCTGATATGGATTGAAAATGTGCAGCTCCCAATGCAACTAGCAGACGTCATTAATTGATGCTTTCACTGCTGACATAAAAGCACTTAACCAGGTAGATATTCTCACCTGGTTGAGTCAGTCACCTGATCGCCATCTGACTGAACTGCATTCAACTTGTTATAAGCCAGGCTAAAGGCAGCTTGATCTGCATCAGAGGACCAGCTCAAGACTGCCTCTCGATTGACCAAACAGATCAAGACGGAGTCTTTATTCCTGCAGGATTCCAACAGGCACACGAGGTTACAGGCAAAAACTAATTTTTTCCTCTTTTCTTCTAGTTTTTTCTTGAGGTTTTAAAATTATCTTATTCTGTTGAGGGCTGCATGGTGGTTTGGTTGTTGCCTCACAGCTAGAAGATCCCCAGTTTGAGTCCTGGCCTGTGGACCTGGGATCTTTCTGTGTGGAGTCTGCATGTTCTCCCTGTGCATGCGTGGGTTTTCACCTCCCACAGTCCAAACACATGCTGAGGTTAATTGGTGATTCTAAGTTGTCCGTAGGTGTGAATGTGAGCATGCTTGGTTGCATTTCTCTATTTGTGTAGCCATGTGTTAGACTGGTGACCTGTCCAGGGTGTCCCCTGCCTCCACCCTGAGCCAGCTGGGATAGACTCCAGCCCCTCCGCGGCCCTACAGAGAATTAAGAGGTGTATGGATAATGGATGGATGAAGACTTCTGTTGAAGCTGTGATCATATTGTTTACTATAAAACCACTTTGTGCTTTCACTATAACCAAATCTACCAAAAGGTATTGCCAGTTCATCTCATATCATAATTCTCAATTTTCAATCATGGGTCTGACGAAGAGACTGAGTTACTAACGCTGCTTTTTTCATAGAAGAAAACCAGCCAGCTTTATTATGCCAGTTATCTTAAGCTCAGCGCAGCCAGATGACCACAAGAGAGCCAGACTAAGCTGAAGTGGCTTCACAGTACAGGCCACTGATCCATTTAATAAGGTTTATATCAATGTATATAGTGATTCACTGAAACAGCATGTCTTTTCCCAACAGTGTGGAAATTACTGTCTGCAATGTTGAGATGATACCAGAGCAGCTTTTCCTGAGAACTCAAAATGACTTTTTCCTCTGCAGATGAATCCACAACGGACAATGAACGGTTACCCTCTTTGGTATATTGATTTCTTCATTTGGCAGTGATCCAGAGCAGTTTGATGGGCAGAAATTGAGGGATTAAAACTAGCAATCCACCACATACAGTCACGGTGGCAACCACTATCTACCAGGGAGGACAGCAGCATGAGGAGCTCTCCAAAAACAAAGAAAAAAAATTGATTAAACTATCGAGATAAAGACAATGCCTTATTCTCCTGACTTTTAATGAATTCATTAATGAATCAGCACAAGGACAAGCAGGACTTAAAGCATTGGTTGGAGTCAAAATGAAAACTTCGAAAGTCTTTCATTTCTCAAGCTGGATCTCAACTTTTTGTCATATAACATGACATGGGTCTAATACTTCGATTTTATAATTGTGCACAAATAAAACTCCCACATCCGCCTTCTGTCAAAGCAGATTCATTACTCATACACAGGCTGAACAAAAACGCCTCATCTGCATATTGACACTAAACACCACTAGACACTTGTTACAAGTTTCCCAGCAGGATGGGAGTACATGGGAGTTCTTCAGTCAAAACAATCTTCCTTGCTTTTTTTTTTTGGTAAGTAGTCCAGCATGCCCTCCCGCTTAGAACAAACGCATTCATCTGAATCAAACATGAACAATAACAGGGAGTACTATTCATCAAATCAACTGAGAAGTCCCTTAAATATGAAGCGGCCAGGAACAATGCATCCTGCAGTCCAATTCAGCCAAGGCAAGACACGT
The DNA here is from genome assembly GCF_022539595.1 of Amphiprion ocellaris. NCBI lineage: Eukaryota > Metazoa > Chordata > Actinopteri > Pomacentridae > Amphiprion > Amphiprion ocellaris. Next base: position 26,715,630 of record NC_072768.1, read on the forward strand.
AAAAAAATCAATTTATGCACAGCTATGCCAGTCTCATGTTAAGTATAATCTAAAGGCACTTATGGATTTATGTTCATATACAACACAATAATCAAGAGACGTAATATTAACCCCAGTGAAGTAGATATTATGTTCCAAAGCATTTTAAGAGAAACAAAGTGTCATCAAGTGACAGTTGCATGTAGTGGCTTAAAATACAATTGCCGATTATACTAAGCTTTCATCAAGAACAAACAAAGTGGATTACAGAAGAAGATAGGCTAAAACTATCATTTCTGCAAATGGAGCAGGAGCTGTTTGTGACAAGGTGCCTGTTCTTTTTATGGAAAACCCTGATGCCCAAAGTTCAGCCGATTGTCTTTACCAATTTTCCATATTTCTTTCAGGTTTACTTCAGGTTAATATCGCCATTTGTGTCAAGAGCATAAACATAGCACAACTGGCTAAATGACTTAGAATTAAACTGGACTAAAGTATGTTGCATTCAGTATTCACTTTGTAGGCCTTGTTTAAGGAACATCTTACAGCTGCATCACAACAATGGCCGTGACACTCCAGGAGTGTTTTGGTACGGCAGGTAGCTGGAAGTAAGAGAAAAATCCGCATGAAAAGTGAGTGTTTTGTTGTCATACAGGATTAGTGGTGGATTAAAAGCATGCCGAATTGGTCGGTGAGTCCTTTTGATCCGAAACAGATGTAAAGTTTTGCTGTTTGCTTTGTATGTTTTGCCAAATAAAGGAGTCAGGGTTAAACTGACACATTTTCAATACAAGTTAGCAAGTGGTCCCTCCGTACCAGACAACAGGTGTATGCTGCCTCGGTGTGCGGCAAACACTAACCTTCTGTTGCCGCCGGGCCATGTCGGTGGGCTGCTTGGCATTGAACGGGTAGGCAATGCAGCGCAGAACGAACACATAGATCTGCAGTTTAATTTTCCTCTCCTCTTCCTCCCTCTGGATCAGCTCCCGCTCCTTCCTCTCCTCCTCTTCACCTGTAGCGTCGCTCTCTTTGGCACCTTTGCCGGGGACGCCTCCAGGTACGGCGGTCTGCCGCTTCTTGCCACCCCCTCGGCGGCTGCTGTCCACCTTCCCGGCCGGGGAGGCAGACGGTTTCTTCGGAGGCTCCTGGGCAACTTCTGGGTCGGTCTCCCCGCCGGAGTCTTCGCTGGAGGACGGGTCAAGCATGGTGCACAGCGGTGAAACTCTGGCTCTGACCGACGGAAGAGAAGAAAGAAAGAAAAAGAAAGGGAACAACTGTTTCGGCTTTAGTTTGTTTTAGCCGACGTGGCGCTAACGGCTGCACTTTACCGACAGTGCCGCCTGCTGCGGTCTGTGGCGCGTCTGAATCCGCGACCTGTGAAGAATGTCGGTACTTGTGGAGAGGACGGGAGGCGGAGTTTTAACGGTTAATAAGTGGAGGTTGTCGTCGCGTGCACCTCGTTCCGTCACACCGGGATGAATGTGTCGGTATGAACCTGCGCGCGGCCGCCACTGACGGCACGGAACTCGTGCGCTCTGAGCGCTGAGCACACAGGTGAGTAACCTGTAGCTGCACCAGAGCTGTGAGCACAAGACAGGACGTCTCACTCTGACGGATTTTCGTGGACCACAAATCTCTACGAACACTGCAACCACAGGCCGAGCTCCGACAGAAAAGAAAACTAGAGGAAATTGAGAAACGGCAACAAAGTCATTAGTCTATCATCCGTTTCCATGGGCAGGTCTCCGATCTGACTACTACTCAGTGCTTAAAGTGTATAGTTTGACATTTCAGTTAAAAGCCTACTTCATCACTCACTACCGGAGAGTTCCAAACCACTTTCGTACCAGTAGCTAGAAGCAGCTGCCAGGTAGCTTTGGCACAAAGACTGGAAATGGATTTAAAAAATCTGAACTTCACAGTGATTATATCTCTTGTATTTTAGTGGTTTGGTGTATTTTATGTCTCTTTTTTTATTAAGTGTGATATATCTCTTCACAGACAATCTTTGAGTGGAAAAGGACGCAACATGTGTTTAACTCACACTGAGCCAGAGAACTGAAAGAGCAGAACACTTAAAGATGCAGGCCCGACAGTAACAGTAGCCTATCTTAAGTAACTTAATGTTGGTATCAACATTAGATTTAATAAACAAGAATTTCCTCCTATTATTTACCCAAAAATGACAGAAGTAATTTGAGTCAATAGAATCAGCGATGACAATTTAAAATATGCAATTTGCTGCTGCAAAGTTGCCTCCAAAACAGACCATTAACCCATTTAATCCCAAATTTTTCCCTGCAAAATAAGTGCATGTATTTTACTCCTTAGACCTCCCTAACACATAATATGCATAATTTTTTTTTTTCATTTCATGTTGTTTGTGAAAATGTAGGTTTTATACTCGGCAACAATTGTTGCCGGTGGGAAACCGCATAGTCTAAATTTACACAAAATCTTCAGTTTGACCTATTTACACATTTTTCACATTTTTTAAAAATTAAAAATAACACTAATAAGTGTAATATATTATAACTAGGCATGGTTATAAGTATGTTCAAAACTTTATAAGATACATAAAGATACCATGGCAATGCATACTGAAGAGAACTAAAATTGACAACATTGCAATTATTGCATTTCACAGTCTCATAAAACAGTTGAATAACCATAGAGCTAAGAGTGTTTGAGCTTACAAAATAAGAAATGACCATAGTTTACTAAAATAAAATAAATTCACATTATGGCAGTAGCTTAGATTGACTATTTACTGACCACTAACATCATGGCCGGAAGATGAGTGTACATAAAGCTTTCATGCATTTGATAGCTGTTGTTTGTATGGCATCATCTTGTGAGCACCCTTAGAGTTAGAGGATACATCAGCAGGAACAAATCAACAGGGTCTGCTTTAGTTTGTTTCATGCAGTCTGCTGCAGTTCCTCCATAGGTCACAAAATCTGGTTTATTGGATGGACTATGTATTGACTATGTATGTATGTATTGGACTATGTATCATGATCGTGGCAACAAATGTTGCCATGCTTACGCTCACTCTTCTGATGATCAAAAGATGCATGCAGGCATAAAGTTCTCATCATATATCAGTAGTAGACCCTTTTAAAAATGTATCTGCAAAATATCTCAGTTATATCTGTTAATTAAGATATTTAAATAAATTCTTTTTGTACAAGTTTGAGGCAGACATCTCCTTCCATCGGCACAGGCAGGAAGTAAAGAGGCCTAGTCATGTGACCATTCACACTAGTTACATGACATTGATACAATTTAGAGGAGACAACCTATTCTTTGATTTTAAAACTTGCATTAGCTGTCCAAAGCCAAAACAACATTTTTAGAGAGTAAAAATTAAAAGAAAAATGAGCGGCAACAATTGTTGCCAGTGGGATTAAACGGGTTAAGTAAAATGAGGAGGTGTGTGTGTGACATATCCACCTGTTTTATTGTATCTGCTGCTTTTTAATGATTATAATTTATGTATTTATTTTTGGTACTGCATGATTCATTGTCTGGTTTAGAGATTACTATGTTACTGTTGGGATTTTTTTTTTGTATGTTAAGTAAGTGAAGTATATTTTTAAATGCACATGAATAGAGCCTGTGCTCAGAGGGTGTAACAAAGGGACACTGTGGCCACTAGAGGTCAGTGCCACTCTGGCCTATTTTACAACAGATGCATCCAATTAGAGCTTCATTATAGTTGTTTACAGATCTGCAAAAGCAGCACATACATATATAAAAAAGGTACAGAAGTACAGAACATTAGAACGACTTCATGTTTTTGCAATGTAATCCTCATCTTAGTCCAGTTTCAAGACATCCAATTGATTATACTGTACCAGAGTGGCAGGAGAGTGCACTTTTGCAGAAGACACATTAGTGAAAAGGCTCAGAAAAGAATACTGTTTTGTCGCTCAGTAGTTTGAGTAGTTGAGATCATTTGCTACCTGTGGGGGGGAAAAAAAAAAAAAAAAAAAAATATATATATATATATATATATAGATAGATATAGATAGATATAGATATAGATATAGATATAGATATATATATGTAAATAACCTAATACATTTCTTTATCTGCTAAAGATAACTGCTGTATTTTATTTTAGCTTTTTACCTTTATTTACAATGAGTCAAATGTAACTTCCTGTTGACGCGTTTATTTTGAAAGGATTACTTCCTGTTGCAACTGTGTGCGAATTAGCTTATCGGCAATATAAAGACGAAGGATAAGGACACGGAGAGAAGTCAGCACATAAATATGTATTTTGGACTTAGCAGCCCCTTTGAAAGAGGCACAAGGTATGTTTGTGTGTAAAGAAGAGCAATTTTGAATGTTTCATGGAACCGAATATGTACATGTGTTGAATTGTTGTTGATGGTTGTAAGAGTATAGCGTTTAGCTTACACATTGTTTTGTGTATTCTCTTGCTCTTAAGATGAAATTTGAGGGTTTAATGCCAATAAACCTGAAAAATCACAAGTAAGTCATCCTTCAATCAAGGGGGTATGCTACAATATATATATATATATATATATATATATATATATATATATATATATATATATGTGTGTGTGTGTGTATATATATGTGTGTGTGTGTGTATATATATGTATATATATATATATATATATATATATATATATATATATATATATATATATATATATATATATATATATATATATATCCCTCTCCCGGTGTTTTTGTCAGACATTTTCCTCCTTATATTCTGGCCGCTTGGAGGGAGCAGGACAACCTAGAGACACAATACCTGACAAATAAAGCTTATAAAGAAGCCACCTAAATTATTTCCATATCCCGTGGACATGGAGCAACATGGTGTTAGTTTTCACTTGATGAATTAGTTATATATTTACTCTTTTCAACTCTGGTTTGGTCTCCACCAGCTCCTCGTGACATAATTTCCAGCAATAAATAGCAATCCAGTCCAACTACTTGCAACCCATGGATATAGTGAGTACTAGTGCTGTCACTTTGTTTAAAATATTCACTTTGAACAAATTTGATTTAACACAGGATTTGTTTGAATGAATATTAACACAATCAATGTGGTATAATCCTCAAGTATATTGTGACTCTTGTCACACTGGATTTTACTGCCCATTCGTTTCTATGAAGAGAGGGAGAAGACAAATTATTACTGACTGCTATTGTGGAACCGTTGTGCACTGTTTCATCAAGTTTGATTCAGGAGGAAGTAGTGCATTTTTTGTGGAACTATTTTTAGCTGTGTATTAATCCACATTTTGCTCAATAAGGTCCAGAGACCCATCATTAAGGTGCTGTGGAATTAAAGCTAGGAAGAACCGGTGCCCAATCGGGATATGTATCCAGAGCAAATAGAGGAACTCCCCATGTAGCCACAGCCAACATGACAGCAAGAACACCAATCACATTGACACCAATTCCAGCCTTCACCTGTAACAGCAGCGATGAGACACGCATTAGTAGAATTCTATTTCATAATGATATCTGATGTATTAAAGCCAGTGTAGATTTATTGAAAGTGTAAATTGTTCTCACCATGTCTATGACACTGATGTGTCCGTAGGCAAACACAACAGCGTTGGGTGGGTTGGACACTGGCAGCAGAAAGGAGAAGGAAGTACACAGGGTGGTGGGGATCAGAATGTATAACGGGTTCACATGGATGGCCTCTGCCTGAAGCAAGACAAATCACACACAAATATTTGTCTGAACACTAAAAATAATAAGCACGTATTTGTCTTCCATACAGAGGTTTGAACACTGTTCATTGTCCACTAATTTGTCACATATAGTCAAAAAAACAAACAAGAAAAGTACTCAGAGAGCGCAGTACACTACCAAGGCTGCTCAGTCATCACATTGAATTTCCCTTTGGGGATAAATAAAGTTCTTGTATTGTATTGTATTGTATTGTATTGTATCATTTCAGATGGATAAGTCTTGATAAATCTGCAGTGTTTTATTTGTAGTAGGATCGCAATCGTGATCGTCAGAAGGCAGCTGACATAGCATTCACTTGTTGTCATAGTTACAGTGACGCTGTACCGCTGTAGATCTAGACTATAAGCCGCATCACTGCCAAAATCTAATCACTTGGTCCTTGTGTCATTTCTGACCTTCACTGAAAAATTCATCCGAATCCATTAGTCTGTTTTTGAGTAATGTTGCGAACAGACAGACAAACCAAAAGCGATTGTCACAAACTCCACTGCGCCCCTTGGCAGAGTAATAAATAAACAAAAAATTTTAAAAAATAAGTAAACGGATGAAACATTTAGAAAAAGTGTGGTCTGCAACAGTGGGTATGTACTAGGATCGCAATCATGTGATTGTCAGCAGGCAGCTGACATAGTGTTCACTTGCTGTCATAGTTACAGTGATGCTGTGTCGCTGTCTCACAATGATACAAAAATCCTTAACAAATCTGTGGATCCAGACTATAAGTCGCGACATTGCCAAGATCTAATCACTTGGTTCTTGCGTCATTTCTGACCTTCCCTGAATATGTCATCCAAATCCACTGGTCTATTTTTGAGTAATGTTGCTAACAGACAGACAGACAAATCAATATTTATCATCACATAACTTAGTAAAGTAAAATTAGACTTACAGTTGCAGGACTAGCACAAGCTTAGCTAACAAATTTGGGTTTAGGTTGGTTTGGCTTATTGACATTATTCTAATGTATTTAGAAAATACAACTTTGTCAAAGATTAAAGTCCTGGACATATTTCCCTCATTGTCCCTGGAAAAGTGAGAAGCTTCTTAGTTTGCAAATGTTAGCTGGCTGGCACATTCTGCTCCTCTTGCTAATATAATATTACACTAACTAGGCACAGTGATGATTGTTCAGGACACAATGAACAGTTATTGAAAAGTTTCGGTGAAAGGCTTTATATAATTTGCTTTATAACTCTGTGTCTCCACTGGGACACATTTTCACTGCTGTAAGTCCAAATCAGCTACAGCTCTTCTACCCCAAGGGTCAAATTACAAACATTATAGAGCCACCTGTCATGCCCACAAGCATAGTAGTAGAAGTACGCAGTGGAGCACAAAGTGGCTCACTGGTGACGTGAACATGTGTAGATGATAGTCAGCTGGTCAGACTCACTGGATATTGTTTGTCATAGAGAATAGTGTTGCTATGCATGACTACTGGTCAGCTAACAGCCAGTTAACTGATGATTCAATGAGTTACTGATGCTGCAAAAATAGCACCTGACAGCTAACAACACAACACTAGAGGGCAACACTGTGGGCTGAATTTTGAACGATGATGGTTGTTGGAGGTTTAAAAACAGACAGTAAGGGAAACATAAAGGGAGTAGTTACTTTTCTCATTATTATTGTTGTTACTCATAGATTGACGCTGTGTGGACACAACTTCTGTAAGAGCTGCATCAGTGAACACTGGGGAAATAATGTTCCCTATCAGTGTCCCAGGTGCATAAAGGTTTTCTGCACCAGACCTGAGCTGCAGGTCAACATTTTCATCTCTGATGTGGCTGCTTAGTGCCGATTGTTAGTTCAACAGAAAGTCAGTAGCAGTCAGAAGCGGTTTCCAAACCAGGAGATGTTCCCTCTCTTTATGTGGGGGGACCCATCTGCCTGCTGGCCGGGCGGGTTGAGAGGGACAGAAGAGGTAGAGAGGTAGAGGTAGAGGGGTAGAGGGGTAGAGGGATAGAGGTAGAGGGTTACAGGTAGAGGGTTAGAGGTAGCGGGGTAGAGGTAGAGGGGTAGAGGGATAGAGGTAGAGGGGTAGAGGTAGAGGGGTAGAGGGATATGAACGTAAGTGACATCCCATTCCTAATCCATAGAGTTCAATATGACGTCGGTCCACCCTTTGCAGCTATAACAGCTTCAACTCTCTTGGAAAGGCTGTCCACAAGGTTTAGGAGTGTGTTTATGGGAATTTTTGATCATTCTTCCAGAAGCGCATTTGTGAGATCACACACTGATGTTGGACCAGAAGGCCTGGCTCTCAGTCTCCACTCTAATTCATCCCAAAGTTGTACTGTCGGGTTGAGGTCAGGACTCTGTGCAGACCAGTCAAGTTCATCCACACCAGACTCTGTCATCCATGTCTTTATGGACCTTGCTTTGTGCACTGGTGCACAGTCATGTTGGAAGAGGAAGGGACCAGTTCCAAACTCTTCCCACAAAGTTGAGAGCATGGAATTGTCCAAAATGTCTTGGTATGCTGAAGCATTCAGAGTTCCTTTCACTGGAACTAAGGGGCCAAGCCCAGCTCCTGAAAAACAACCCCACACCATAATCTCCCCTCCACCAAACTTTACACTTGGTACAATGCAGTCTGACAAGTATCATTCTGGCAACCACCAAACCCAGACTCGTCCATCAGATTGCCAGATGGAGAAGTGCAATTCGTCACTCCAGAGAACGCGTCTCCACTGCTCTAGAGTCCAGTGGCGTCATGCTTTACACCACTGCATCCAACGCTTTGCATTGCACTTGGAGATGTATGGCTTGGATGCAGCTGCTCGGCCATGGAAACCCATTCCATGAAGCTCTCTGCTGAAGCACTGTTCTTGAGCTAGTCTGAAGGCCACATGAAGTTTGAAGGTCTGTAGCGATTGACTCTGCAGAAAGTTGGCCACCTCTTGGCACTATGCGCCTCAGCATCCGCTGACCCCGCTCCGTCAGTTTACGTGGCCTACCACTTCGTGGCTGAGTTGCTGTCGTTCCCACACACTTCCACTTTCTTATAATACAGCTGACAGTTGAATGTAGAATGTTTAGGAGCGAGGAAATGTCACGACTGGATTTGTTGCACAGGTGGCATCCTATCACAGTTCCACGCTGGAATTCACTGAGCTTCTGAGAGCGACCCATTCTTTCACAAATGTTTGTAAAAGCAGTCTGCATGCCTAGGTGCTTGAGTTTATACACCTGTGGCCATGGAAGTGATTGGAACACCTGATTCTGATTATTTGGATGGGTGAGCGAATACTTTTGGCAATATAGTGTATGTCTGCATTATCTTCATTTCAGACCACAAGAGCCACAATATTTTCCTCTGAAAGGGGGTTGTAAGGAAAAGACGGGCCAGCTGGTGAAAACAGATGCTGAAATTTAGCAGATGATCCAGAAGACATAAGTGATCAAAACTTTGTGGAGCTGAATAAATAATCTGTAGATAGAGAGACAGCAGAAGGTGTTCAGATATCCATCTCTCCAAAGGAATCAAGGCCAGGCTGAAGTCAACAAGATGATCAAAGAAAGTCATCAAGATGATCAAAGAGAAGCAGAGAACAGAAGAGAAACAGAATGAAAGCTTCTACAAATAGCTAGAATACACTCTGAGCACACTAAAGATCACCTCCACTGCATCCAGAGCTTGCCCTCCATCAATGCTGTTCCAACCAGCAAGGACTGGGCAGAGGTTGGTATCCATCAACTTCTATATGAAGGGACTGTAGGGAGAGTCACCTGGATAAGACTCTCAGTGGAGAAAGTCTTTCAGCTTGAGGCTGACCTTTAGTGGCTCCAGCAGTATGCAGTGGAGACAACACTTATTTCGAATACAGTAGATCCCTATCTCATCCTGTCTGATGATGGCAAGGAAGTCAATTATGATGCACTCCTCCTGGATTCACTGAGAAACTCTGACCATTCTTCTTTCCCTTTCCGAGTTACGGTGGTGAAAACTCTGCTTCTGTGATCATCTCTGCTGTCAGTGACACTTAGTATATTCATTTGTAATAATAATACTTAGATTTTCCTATAAACACTTACATGAATTTGGCTTAACATTATTGATTGGAATAACATTAAACCATTTTCTGAATGGCATGTAAAGTAGTGTAATTCATTTTGATGGATGCTTCTTATAAATTCCAAGCATTTGCGTAAGTCATGACATGTTCATTTGGCAAATAAAAAACTAAATGTAAATTTGAACAAATGCACATCTGCTGTTTTGTATGTTTCAAGTATTTCATTTGTGCAGCATTTTCTTGCATACATTGTATTCATTTCTTTTGTTTTGTTGTATGTTCAGTGGTTACTTTGACACCAGCTGATAGCCCCTGAAGGCAAGGCAGAATGTGTATGAAGCACCATAAGTACTGTCTGCTCGGCACAGTTTTAAATCTCAAGACACATGAAGTTGATCCTTGAACTGTAGAAGAGTGAAGTTCAAGAGAAGATCCAGAAAAGACAATAAAAAAAATGGTGATTCACGCAGAGAGACAGCATTCAGGTTTTAAGTCAACTCAATAAATGAAGAAACAGCTTCCCTAGGAAATCATACTGTTGTCTGGATGGTGTGGAGTGGCATGGTGTGAGCACACCACAGCAACACTAATCTGCAGCCAGGGACAGATGGTATATAATTGGTTGCAAACAGCTTATTAGTGCAAAGACAATAGGAAGAAAAAAATGCATGTAAAGCCATTTATATGATGGCATCAGTTTAACGTCAACAGAATTTGCACTGCAACACACTGCAAAAATAAAAAAAAAATTAAAAAATCATGCTGATGTGAACAACATCATTTTTGACACTGATTGAATTGTGTCTACTGTTTGGAATGTGTCTGTGTTATGTGTTTTGTGCACACCTGCAAGGAAAGAAAATGCTTTAAAATTATCTAACAGTTAAAACTGTATAAGGGTCATTCCAGAATTGGAGGACATTTCACATCCCACTCATCAAATTTCAAATAATCCATGTACAAAATACTAAAACGTGCAGTTGTTGTGTAAATTTACTTGTTCTGATGTTACATCCTCTGCTTCTGGTGGTTGGCGATGGACTTTATACAGCCTCTGCATGTCTGGATGGCATGTGATGGATGTCATTGGACCTTATTGAATACAGCTACTTACAAGTGAGCTCCAGTTTCCAACTGGGATTCATCAGGACTGATTAAACCTGGAGCTCCAGACCTTCACCCAGTCCTGGTCCTCCACACCTCCTGACCCATCAGATTGGTCTGTCACCATGATGCCTCCTCCCACAAGCCACACCTGAAGAGCTTAAATACTACAGCCAAACTCTCAGTCAGGGTGGCTGATATTTGTGACCAGTCTGCCCTGGTGCATTTGTGTATTGTTTGTATTCCTGTGTGATCCTTCGGTCCATAAATACTTGTGGTGGGTACTACGGACAAATTCGAGCGTCTGTTGGTGGTGGCTGATTTGGTGTGGAGTCCCAAGTCTCAGTGGAGACTGAGGCTCCAATTAGCAGTCCACCAACTTAGGGAAGAAGCTATTTAGTATTTTGAGTATCCGTGAACTGTGTTCATTGTGTGTGTGTATTCAGAGGCACCAGTTTCGTTTAGTTTGTTTTTGTGCACTGTTGTATTAGTTTCTGTTGCTTAGTTACAAACTCTGTTAGCCTTTTATTACATTCTGTTGTTGGATTTGGCAACATCCATCAGTCTTGTGTCTCGTCTTGAACAAGGAGAAAGTAGGAGAAAAGAATGTTTGGAAATATTTTTTAAAATGCCAAATACATCTGGAGTTCACCCTAAAATAACACTTTTTTCTTGTCCCAACCCCCTGATGACCAAATTGAATTTCAAATAAAGCGGTTAAAATTAAATTATATCTCCTTTTTTGATATTTTTTTTTTCACTGATGTCTCTTGTACTTGTGGGAATATGTTTTTTAATCAACATATTCTAAATAATTATTATGCATGGAATGTGTGTTTCACAACATGCACGCAACCCTGTTAGCATAACCTTTTTTAGCTGGTAGAAGAAAACAGTGAATCACATGATATGCTGGAAGGAACACCATCAAACAGATTTCCAAAAGAATGGGTAGAAGAAAGCTATGTCCTCTTCCATTTTTCATAACATTGTCAGCCTTGATTGAATGTCTCACCCTACCTCATATTTTCAGGATACGACAAATTCTTTTTACTTTTTTCTTTACTTTTTTACATCAGTAACTCTGTCCTCTTGGTCAGCAGTAACAACTAGCTAAATATCTAGCTTCTACTCCTGAGAAAAAGCTAACATTAGCATGTTACTGTGATTAGAGTAGGGTTAGCAAACAACAAATAAAACATGTTATAAAAATGGTACCATTGATGTATAAGCTGAGCCAATTAAGACTTTGATAGTTTAATGCCTATTATTGATGAATAGGTAGCAGGAAATTGTAAAAGAGAAGGTTTATTTTTCAAACATTTTTAAGGCCAAATGTCCTCCAATTCTAGAATGACTCATTATTAAAATGGTCCATTGGAATGAGTATAGTTTGTTTAAAGATGTTATTCAATGTTTACCATATACTGTACAGCCTTATATCAGTCAGCAGGTTGTCTGTGCAGCATAAAACACTGAACCTACCAGAGGAGAGAGGATGGGGAGAAAGATGGTGATGGTGGCGGCGTTGCTGGCCACCTCTGTTAGCGTGGTGACAATGATGCAGGCAACTGTGATTGTGGCCAAGACTGGAAGATCACCCAGTGGTGTCAGCAGTTTGGCCACCCACAAAGACAGGCCCGACTCCTGCAGACACATACACATACTCAGCATGATACCTGGCAAGCTGGCGTGTTGATTCTGAACCAGTTTTTATGTATGTGTTATTCCAGTTTTAGTAGATTAGTCAGTTCACACAGCTTACAGATATATTACTTCTCTTCCCCCCATATCTATTCATGCCAGTATGATGTTTCTATTTGTGCAGGTTTCCACATACCTGTAAGTTGTGCCTCTACCCAAACACAAGGGTGTTAAATCACTGCACAAGCGCGTCATACAGTTGGGATTCAGAGGGTAATATCTCAAAACTTCAACAGATGAAACCAGAAGTATTGATATATGGTAGTATTTGGGATTTCATGATTTTTCGTTCAGTTCGGTTTTAAAAAAATTTGAATGTAGGCAGTCACTGTGCTTCTGGGCAAGGAAGCAGTTGATATTCAAGTTCCGTTCATTCCTAATGAGTCATACCAGAGGGCACATTGTTGTCTTGCCCAAAATTTTCAGGGAATTGTGTTTTTTCTGACAAATTTATGACTTGTCTAATTAACATTGTCTGATATGACATGTTTTGGATGTATAAAGTTTATTTTTTCACACATACCAACACAGCCCACCTTTGTGCCTTCAGCAAGCGCAAATCCTCCACCGACCAGAAGGGCCACTTTCCACGGCATCAAGGCCTGGAACTCCTTCCAGGAGATCATAGACTCTGAACGGACAGAGAAGAAATACACATCTTTACCGAAAGACAGAAGCAGCCAGTTAATAGTTATGAGCACTGATATGTTAGTAATTCTAGTCAGAGACTCAGAGTTTTCAAATAAACCCAGAGAAAATTAAAATTCTAAATGAGATCACATGTTTGTCCAGCCTATTTTGCCTGGACTTGACCAAACTAAGTTTAAGGTCAGTTTTTGACAAGATCATTTTGACAATGGTCAAAATTTTTGACTATTTTCTCAGACTTTAACTGCATTATCAAAAAAATAATTAATGAATTATCCATCCATTATTGATACATTGCTTCATTCTCATTAGGGTCGCGTGGGGCTGGAGTCTATCCCAGCAGACTTTTAGGGCGAAGGCAGGGGACACCCTGGACAGGTCGCAAGTCTATCACAGGGCTACATAGTGAGACAAACAATCACACTCACATTCACAACTACAGACAATTTAGAGTCACCAATTAACCTGAGCATGTTTTTAGACTGTGGAAGGAAGCTGGAGAACCCGGAGAAAACCCATATATCCACAAGGAGAACATGCAAACTCCATGCACAAAGATCCCAGGAAGGCGGGGACACAAACCAGGGATCTTCTAACAGCAAGGCGAAAGTGCTAACCACCAAGCCACTGTGCAGCCTAATTAATTATCAGTAATACTTTCAGCTCCAGAAAATGTCTTCATGTCTCAGCCTGATTATATCTTAAGTTCTTAGGATTATCAAATGTTTTTTTCTCTTTGCACTGGTCTTTAATTGTCTGAAATATTCGGATCCAAAAGAAACCTTGTCTGGTTTATGAATGAGCCAGCGGACATCAAAAATTTGTCTCAGTGATCAAATTCAACTCTGAATCCTGTGTATTTTATCTGTTCTCAGAGTTGTCTCACCTCTGAGATGTCTGAGATCTCTTAGTTCATGGATGCAATTGTTTGCACTGTTGCCTCACCATAAGTGGTTGTGGGTTGTAATGTGTTGGTTGGTTGTGGCCTTTCTCAAGAAAGAAAATAACTGGGTTTATCAGGGTTTTCTCATTGTGGCCATTCTTGTGGAACTGCTATGTTCCCTGGTGCTTAAATTGGTGATTCTAATTTGGCTGTAGGTGTGAGCCATGGTTTTCTGTTTCTCATGTCTGTGTAAACTGGAAAATTTGGGAGGCGTTCTTTTAGATTTATTCTTTTGCTCCTAATTCTTCCTAGTTCAAATCATTCATTTCTGATGAGTAAAAGAGAAGACTATTGCGAGCTGCAACATTTTCCTTTGAGGAGATATTACCAGCTAAATTTTATTGTGTGTTTCAGGTTAAATCTTAATTTCTGAAGTAGCTAGTAACTAAAGCTGTACATGAGTAAACATACCTAGTTACCCTCTACAGCTGGTTACCTGTTGGAGAGACTGTTACATCTTTCAAACTTACCAATTACAGCTAAAGTCTAGCATTTCATGTAGTTACCATATTTTCTGGAGGGTCCATAGGCAGGTACAATGAAGAAGAGGAGGCCAAGCAGAAGAGCCACAGTGGCATCTGTGATGTAGTCCGAGTGACTGCTCAAGATAAAAACAAACGGACATGATCAACTGAGACATGTTTTTTTGCGACTGAACAGAACACTGAATATGGGTGTTTCCATAAGAATCTGGTCTGGTCTTTTTCTGAACAAACCCGCTGTAAAGATCAAAACCAACAATGTGTTTGCCTGCCTCTTAACACTTTCTGACTTCTTGACCCTATCTGTGACTCTCAGCTCTGAGCCCATTCAGTTCTACTGACGATGTAAATCCCTAAAACAGCTTCAAAATACAAAGTTTCATTTTTAATAAAGGCTCTGGAACTTCTTGGAAGAACTGATAACTCAAACAGTTCTCAGACAAGAAGGAATGAGTACACTTGGAGCTCAGGTGTGATGGATGGTCACAATAAAGTAGAGTGGAAAACAAAAAGAAGTGTGACTCACTGAGGGAAGAGAGAGGCCCAGCCTGGTATGAAACCTGGAGATCTGGTCAACCACAACAACACCATCACAAGGAAAACCACACCAGTGAAGATCTCCTGAGAACTGGAGAGAAAGAATGACTTAATGAATGAATGAATATATACAAAAGAAGGGTGCATGAATAATAAAAAATAAATTAGGTAATCTGTGTTAGAGGATGACTGGACAATGAATGAATGAGTAAGGATGAAGAGATACGTATGTTAAAAATGAATGTATAAACATAACATAAACCGTGAGTGAATGAATGAACATTTGACAGGAAGGAAGGAAGGAAGGAAGGAAGGAATATAATACATTAAATAAACAATGGTACAACTCCTTGAGTGTCAGAATGAAATAATGAGTAGATTAAGCAATAAATGAATATACAATTGTGAGACTGAATGAATGATAATGGTATGGGCATAAGTTAAATGGTAATATGCTAATAATATAACTAGCTGCCAAAATAATTGAATGAATGTATGAGCAGCAGTGATAATTGACCATAGACTTGCCTGTCTGTCTTCTTGAATGAATGTATAAGTATATTAATATTAGAATGAATGAAAACTTGTATGTGTAGATAAGTAGAGTAAAAGAAGGGTGCAGGGATAATGAAATAGAAAAGGGAATCGGTGTAAGAGGATAATGGGATGAATGAATGAATGGATGAATACAGATGATGAGATGAAGCATGAACATGTAACTGATTGATTCCAGAAATGATTAATTACCCGAATAAATGAGTGAATGAATGAATAGATGAATGAATGAATGAGAGTGATCACCTCATGTCTCCCAGCAGCTTGTATTTGTCTTCTAGCACTTTTCTTGCTGCCTTCTTTTCCTCAGACTGCTCGCCTACGCATTTCCACAGGAGCTTGAAGCTGTGAGACAGGATGAATGTTCAGAGCATACAGTCAGATTACACTTTGGTTAAGCGACAAGGAAGTGTTCAGCTTAATGAATGACTGTAGTAACTGATTGTTTAAAAGCACACTGAGAGCACATGATGCTGGCAGGCTAATGGAGAGATAACTGAGCATGTGCGAAGGTCAGCAGCTTGTCATTAACCTGTTTCACACCATCACACTGCTAATGCTATCATTAACATTTTACTCTTGCCTCGGCTCAGGCTGTGCTGAAATGAAAGTATCTTAGAGTTATGAAATTTCATCAAACATTTGCTTAAATAAAACTGTGTCATTTGAATATTCACTGCGGTAGTTAATTCTTCCGAGACAAGGCTAATTCTGTGAAGCCAAACTGTTAATAAATCATCTGGATTATTCAATATTGCAAAGAAATTAACTGCGATAAGAGATACACTTTGAGATCCAGTAGTTTGAACAACTGTACCTTTTTTTTTTTTTTTTTGCATTTCCAAAACTAAAAACATTAAAAAAAAAAAAAAAATGCAAGGAATGAATTTCAGTGTGTTTAATTGCTTGAAGATAAGCTGCAAACATTGTTAAGCTAACTTATCACATACAGGAATATTTTAGCATTACTTTTAAGCACGAGAGTCAGTATATTTTTCACTACCTACACAAGTTTGTAGCCTTACAGTTTATGTTAAAATGGCTACAGACATTTGTCAGTTTATTAGATACATTTAGCTAAAACTAATGCACTCTAATGCAACAATTCTGTAATATAATACTGTTATAAGTCTGTTTTTTCAAACTGTTTGAGTAGATTGTAGTACTGTTGAACTGTGCAGCATTATGCACAGATATCATTCTCTATTTGTTTTTCTCTGTTGAGGCTACTCTCATTGATTTAAATGTGGTGGACCAGTTAATCAAAGCATCTGCAAAAATACACTGCCCATCCGAAAAAAAAGGTCTCACACTCTAATATTTTGTTGGACTGCCCTTAGCTTTGAGTATGGCACACTGTCACCGTGGCATTGTTTCAATAATCTTTTGCAATGTCTCAACATTTATTTCTGTCCAGAGATGGATTAATTTTCTGCCAAGATCTTATATTGATGATGGGAGAGTCAGACCGCTGCACAAAGTCTTCTCCAGCACATCCCAAAGATTCTCAATGGGGCTAAAGTTTGGACTCTGTGGAGGCCAGTCTATGTGTGAAAATGATGTTTCATGCTCCCTGAACCACTTCCTTTGCATTGTGCAAGTTGAAATGTTTTTACTTTCACTATTAAATGTAGCCATGAGTTTTACTGTTGTTTTTTTCTGATATGATTTCACCAAATGCTTAAGTGATCTCTGATCGTGATCATCCAAGAGTTTGTTCCGACCACATTTGTTCCTCAAAGATGATGGTTCACCGCTATCCTTCCAGGTTTTAATAATGCGTTGGATGGTTCTTAGCTCGATTTTAGTAGTTTCAGAAATTTCCTTCGTTGTTTTCTTTGCTAGATGCAAGCCAATAATTTGACCCTTCTGAGACAGATTAACATCCTTTCCATGACCACCGGATATGTCTTCTGACATGGTTCTTTAAGAAATGAGAAGCTGCTCACTCCATCAGCTAGGGTTAAATAAGTTGTTGCCAGCTGAAACATATTTATCACTGCAGTGATTATCCAATGGAAGGCTCTTACCTATTTGCTTAGGTAAATCGAGGTGGCGACTGTTTTTTGGACAGGCAGCGTAGAGTACACAGTTTGTTCTTCTTTGCAACAAAAGTCAAGCTAGTTTAACCACCACATGTTAGCCTAAGTCCTGTGGTATATACATTCCACGTAAATGCTTTCAATTCCCCATGTCTGCGAGGCTCTGGATGTTTGTGTGCAGATCAAAATTTGTATCTGTTTAGACCAAATATTGTGTATGCACAAAACAGGCAGATATGACCTACTGTGCATGTATGAAACTGAATCTTTGAGGTGGACACTGGCAGAAAAGAAAAATGGTATAATATCAGCAAGTACATGTCCATAGTGTCCACAGCTGTCTGTGTGTGTTTCTGTGAGGGTGTACAATCAAGGCTTGGAGGGACATTCATGATTTCAGCATCCATGTGTCCTCAAGGATCCATAACATGATGCGCCATGTAAATTTTGACAGCCATTCAAGTAGACAAGGATCTACATGGACCCCTCTGCAGACATCTGCGTGCATCCCAAAATTATTCAATATTGCACTGCATTTTCACAATAAAACACATAAATGATTGAAAATGTGATAATAAATGTGGACAAGAATAAACTATTAAGACTACAAGAAAAGCACTCAGAGAGCATACTACTCCGCCTAGGCTGTTCGTTCCCCCATAAATCATTGCCAGAAATGCAGCACTTTTTAAAGAAATGCAGCATTTGTTTATTAGTTATGATCAGAAATCATGGCAACATAGAATGTGGCCATTTAATGTAGATGTACCCACAAACAAAATTGCCTTGCTGTGAGCACAGGTATGAGTAATGCATGTGTACATTATGTATGGATACCAAATCACGTGACCTAAATGTGTAGCGGGCAGTGTGAATTGATGGGACTCGGAAACACTCCCACAACTTAATCAATTGTTCCTTGTATCATTTCCGACGGACAAGTCCTGACAAGTCCGCAGTGGTCGATTTGTAGTAGGATTGCAATCGTGATCATCAGCAGGTAGTTGACTTAATGTTCACTTGTCGTCATAGTTACAGTGATGCTGTGCCACTATCTCACAATGATACAAAGATATTTACCAAATCTGTGAATCCAGACTATAAGCCGCATCACTGCCAAAATGTAATCATTTGGTTCAGGAAAGGTCAATTCTGACCTTTCCTGAAAATTTCATCCAAATCTGTTAGCCCATTTTTGAGAAATGCTGCTAACAGACAGACAGACAGACAGACACACAGACAGACACACAGACAGACACACAGACAGACAGACGCAGATTGTCACATAACTCTACCGTGTTCCTTGGTGGGGTAATGAAGCAAATACAGAAGAACTGATGGAGAACAAGGAAGGTAGGAACTTGTAAGGACCGGGCGGCATGACATGCAATGATTTGTTGGCATAAGAACACAGATAGGAGATGATAAGCAGTACTGATGGCATGTTGATACTCACTCTGAGCCAATGAAGAGCCAGCACAGCCACATCCAAGTCAGCAGCAGTATGATAAGACTGATAGGCAGGCACAACAGGAGCCAGTTCCCAAAGTTAATACAGTTGCAGTTTGGGTAAATCCTGAATGTAAAGACAGTGTTTGCGGATTTAATCCAAATTATTTTTGACACACACAGTGCTGAATAATTTAGTTTCTTGTTCTCTAGTTTTGTTTTTGTATGTTCTAGTATTGTTGTCCAGCAGATTGATTGAAGCATAATAATTCACACAGGAATTTTACATTGTATAAATATTTGTATGTTTAGCAAATATAAAAATTTCAGCTTTCGGATTGCCTTTTCTTTAGTTTTGTTACGCGGGGGGAGCTGGGGAACCCAAGCGCAGACTCACAGAAACTGACAGACAAAATGAATAACTGAAAGAGATTTATTTTTACAAAACAACTAATCAATACGGGAACACAGAACTGAACTGGGGGGGGGAGAACCAAACCAAAACTAATAAACTCTAACAACTAACTCCATGAATAAAAACGGAAATCTACAAACTGAACCGACTTAACAAAACTAAGCTAAAGAGGGATACTCACAAAATGGGGAAACTGATAACCGAGGGGAAAACAGACTAAACCAAACTACGAACAAACACTATGAATTTGAGAACTGAAGATCACTAAACTAGAACAAACAAAACTAAGCAAAGGAGGGGTACTTACAACATGGGGGAACTGAATAGAAGGGGTAGGGAAGCTGGCTCAAGAAATCTGGGGTGAAACGGAGACGAGACTAGAGCTGCTGGCTGGGGATCAAAACAGGGATAGCGGGAATCCTAAAAGAGGAACTGAGTCCAGGGTGAGGGAAATCCAATGGTGGTGAAAACAGAGTCCAAAAGTCGAGTGCAAAAACAGAGTCCAAAAACAGAGGGCATGTGGGTCGATGATCCGGCAGGGAGTGAATGAACGGGCAGAGCTTAAATAGGTGGAGGTGAGGTGGAGAACAGGTGAATGGTGTGAACTGATTGCTGCAGCTGGAACTCATTGAAGCAATCAGCAAGACAGAATGCAGGCAGGTGAAGCAGGTGAAGCAGGAGGGTGAGAGACAGGGAGAGAGAGAGACACATGAGGGAGAAGTGACAGACAGACAGAGGGAGCCAAAGAGAGACAGGTCAACACAGAAACAAATCATGACAGGGGAGAAAGGAGGAAAAAGAGGAAAAAGGGAAAGAAGGGCAGGGGCTAGAGCCGGATCCTAACAAGTTTTCTGTCACATCCATTTAACAAGTCTAGCGAGCTACTCACTGGTTGATGTACTCAGAGAAGATGAGGTTGGGAGAGGTTCCTGGCAGTGTGGCGATGCCGCCGATGTTGGAAGAGTAGGCGATGCCGATGCACATGGCTTTGCACATCATCAGGTCCCGTGCATGCCTGCTGGGAGCTGTAGGCATGTTCACATCAGCCTGTAAGACAACACAGAGGGGAGGGGATTTTCTCATTTGCAAGACCCCACTGGGAATATTCCTGCATGATAATAATCAAAAGTACACTGCAAAAATCAACCAAGAGTTTCTACAGAAGAACAAAATTCAAACTATGACCTAGACATGCATGATGCATTACTTCAATCTGATGGAACACCTTTGGGGTATCTTGAAAAGAAATGCAGAGCAACATAACTCCTCTAGCAAAGAGCAACTGAAAAGTATAGGCCCTGAAGAAAGACAGAACACCTTTCAAAACTAGTGACTCAACTGACTATTGACTAAGTCATTAAAAATAAAGGAGGACATACAGATTATTAAAACAAATAGATAAGGAAACAAGAAGAACACTCAGAGAGTGCAGTACTCCACCAAGTCTGCTCAGTCGTTGCATGATTTCCGACGGGTAAGTCCCGATAAGCCCGTAGTGATCGATTTGTAGTAGGATTGCAATCATGTGATTGTCAGTAGGGTAGCTGACGTAGTGTTCACTTGTTGTCATAGAGTGATGCCATGCTATCTCGCAATGACACAGAAATCTTTAACAAATCCATGGATCCAGACTATAAGCTGCATCACTGCCAAAATCTAATCACTCCGTCCTTGTGTCATTTTTGACCTTCCCTGAAAATTTCATCCAAATCTGTTAGTCCGTTTTTGGGTAATGTTGCACACACAAAGACAGACAAGTAAAAAGAAGGACAAATTTAAGCAGATTCTCACATCACTCCACTGCGTTCCTTGGCAGAGTAATAAAAAAAGTGATGTCACTCTCTGACTGATTCTGTATTAAGTTCCTACTGTGGGGTCTTTTGATATAGAAAATCTGAACTTAGTTTTTAGTTTGACATAAGAGTAAATAGCATTTTTTAAGTATTAGGAGCAGATGTATTACCAATAGCTGTAGCAACAGCAGTTGCAGTTGCTGAATCAGAGTATCAGTAGCAGTGAAAGTAATATTATTTTATATATTATTAGAAATAATATTATTATCATTATATCAATAAAATAAAAAATGTTGTCCAGTGCTTGTACCTGAGCTGCAGCTGGCTGTATCTGAACACAAGTGAAGGTTTCAGTAGGATCAACTGGCTGCTTCCTGTCACTGAGAAACACAAGAGTGAGGTATTTATACTGGATGTACTGAAATAACAAGAACCTAAAACACTCAGAACCAGTGGAGACAGAGAGGGCAAAAGACCAGGACAGCAGTGTTTCTGAACTGATAAATGAACAGCAATGAACATTGTTAAATCGCAGTGCTACACATACCTCACAGATTCTTCAATCTCTTCAGCATGGCCTTCAGTTTCTAAAGAAATGATACAGTTTGGTTAACTTTTTAATGGTGCCACAGTATTTTTGTAATATTTGTTTTTTCAACAAAAAGTACGAGAAGTTATCTTGTGTTGATTTGTTGTCTTGATGTGTGCCTGTTGTGCTTTACGGTGTGAAACAAAGGTGCTTACAAGAAACTTCTCTCTCAATCTCTCTCAATCAGAAGCTTTGGCTTGAGCTTATCGATGCATGCTGTTTATATAGAAATGACCCGTAATATTATTTATTTCCTGTCTCTTCCTTTAAACTTTCAAATTTATTTAACTTACTCCTTCAATGAAAGCACTTTGAATTTGTTTAACCAATCTTCACCTTCTTGCAAAGGATCTTTTTTATTGTTTTGTTTTGTTTTTTTACTGTGATCTTCTGCTTCACCCTAAAAGTGTTCTAGTTGCCAAATGATAAGCTGTGTACTTATCTTCAGTCTGGCAATGTTTCAGTCCTAAATTTCGGCCACCAGGTTGTGAAAAATCCTTCATATTCTACTTAATACTAATGCAGTAATCTGCAGAAGTGTTCATAGAGGCCAGCAGTCAAAAAGGCTGCTATGAATAAAATTGATCTACAAAGTTAGATACTTATTGACTTTTAATAAAATGTAATATTAAAATTATTTAATGTTAGTTTCAACCTATAAAGGTTTTAAAAATAGTGCATTATCATTTTTTGATACCTTTGCAGAAAATACCATCTTTCCGATCTTAAACATCAAAATAAAACTACATTTCACAACTGTTGAAATCAGGATTTAAATGAGTAATGAACTATTAGTAGGCAAGAGTTTGAATTCATCCAACGTTTGAATTCATCCAATGTCTGCCTTCAATATTCTAGAGGATCGTCACGTCAGTCGCTACCAAAAAAGTAAAAAGTGTGAGTGTGTGCCTCTTGAATGAAAACTAAAGTGAATCCAGGTACCATCCAGCTGTAGGTTAGGGCTGTCTTCACCAGCACGCCCCCCAGTGTTATCCTTTAGGATCTGCTGAAGAACAGCGTCCACAATGGGCATCATCATGGTAACAGCTGAGGTGTTATGGACCCACATGGAGAGGAAGGCACAGCTGGACATGAAGCCCAGCATCAACCTGGAGATGACAGCATGGTGGTCAAAGCCATCGACAGCATGTGCATCTACACATGACTACATTTTTTGTTTGATAGACTAAGGTATGAAGAAGGAAGCTGTGATATACACTATCATTCAAAAGTTTGGGGTCACCCAGACAATTTCTTGTTTTCCATGAAAACTCACACTTTTATTCATGTGCTAACATAATTGCACAAGGGTTTTCTAATCATCAATTAGCCTTTCAACACGATTAGCTAACACAATGTAGCATTAGAACACAGGAGTGATGGTTGCTGGAAATGTTCCTCTGTACCCCTATGGAGATATTCCATTAAAAATCAGCTGTTTCCAGCTAGAATAGTCATTTACCACATAAACAATGTCTCAACTGTATTTCTGATTCATTTATTGTTATTTTCATTGAAAAAACTGTTTTTCTTTCAAAAATAAGGACATTTCCTAGTTACTCCAAACTTTTGAACAGCAGAGTACATCTTGGAGGGACTAAATCAGAATCAGAAAAACACAGCAGGGAAATTGCTTTGCTGCTCAAGATTTTGTAAGCTATAAAATTAAACAACTACTGCAGAAAGAGGACAGACCCATGATGTTCAGTGGAGCATTTAGTCATTAGTCTCTGTCCGAACATGCTCCTCTCACTAACCAGAGCACTCTGTAGAGGAAGATGTCTACGGGGGCGGCTGTTGCTCAGGTGGTAGAGCGGGTCGTCCAATGATTGAAGGGTCGGCGGTTCGATTCCCTCTCTGTTCTAGTCATGTGCTGTTGTGTCCTTGGGCAAGACACTTTACCCACCTTGCCTCCAGTGCTGCTACTCACACTGGTGTATGAATGCGTGTGAATGTTGGTGGTGGTCGGAGGGGCTGTAGGCGCAGATTAGCAGCCACGCTTCCGTCAGTCTGCCCCAGGGCAGCTGTGGCTACAAATGTAGTTTACCACCATCGACTGAGAATGTGTGAGTGAATGAATAATGGATTCATTGTACGTGCTTTGAGTATGCCTAATAGAAAAGTGCTATATAAATCTAATCCATCATTATTATTACGATAGAGAGGACTTCTGATAACACTGTCTTCTCTCTGACTGCATGTCAGCTGTCCAGCTCCACTCTCAGGACTAAGACAGTCTCAGTTTTGAGCTCTTTCCTTTCCTCGCATCCTCCTCCTGATATCTGTAGAAGTCTCCTTTGCTGTTGTTGTGGTTGCCATGCCAGCTAGCAGGTCACTGCTGTAAACACTGTGAATGTGGAGTTGCTGGGCAACGGTAAGGAGATGACAACATGGTACAAAAATAAAGCAAAAATCCCCCACTTGCATGTTCAGAGATTGCCAGCTTGGAAAACGTTTGCAGTGACAATCCAATCAAGTGTGACAAAAAGAAACGAGCGGGAGCACCTGTAATAGGATGCATGAAAAGCAGGAACATGTTCACAATTATATAAGAAAGAATGATAAGAAATATATAAGGGAGCTTTCAACTTCTCTTAAACCTCTATGAGTGCAGCAGCAGAGAAAGGTGGTGCTCACCGTGCAGGGTTGACTCCCACCATAGTGACGAGCCTCAGGGCGATTCTCTGATGGAGGCCCCACTTATCAATGGATGTGGCTAGACAGATGACACCCATGAGCAGGAAGTGGAAGTCCTTAAAATACTCCTTTGCCACCTGTAGCACAAAAACAGCTTTATACAAGAGTTACACAGTACAAGTAGAGTGCAACAAAAGGAGAAGAACAGCTTCTATTTTAGCTCACTTTCTAAAGAAAATATGCAGCCTTTGTACTCGAAATGAGGAAAATACAACAGAGTAATGAACATAACACTACGGCTAAATTTAAAAAAAAAAAAAATCACCAAAACGACAAACAAGCACACACACAAGCTGATGCACATTTAACCATTATTTCAAAGTAGCCATTTTAAATTCAGCAGTATTTCAACTAATCCTCAAGTATCAGTTAATTAATCTGTTATTCTCATTGTCGAAAGGAGCATTAAGGTTAGCAAATTGCTATTTTTCTAGTTAGTTAATCCTGCATTTTACAAAATATGTGTCTAGATAATCTGATGCAAAACAGGTGTGGGTGTGCAAGAGCGGTACAGTTACAGTACCAAGCATTTTAGTAAGTGCCAAATGTTGCCAAGCAATACAGTCAGGCTGCTGTAGGTTTAACTTTATTTGGAAGTCGAAGAATAGTTTTGCAAGCTAACACTCATATGGACTCACACTGGTGGAACTCATGATGCCAAACATGGGGAAGAGGATGGCGGGGAGCATTGCAGTCATGGACAGAGGAATTGCCTCTGTCACCCAGTATATTGCCATCAGCAGCAACACAAAAGCACATTCTGCCTCCTGACGGTAGAAAAAACACACAGTGCTGTATTTCTATGTTAGAGGACAGAAAAAAGAAAATAAAAAACTGCAGCCACTTCATCAGTTTACCAAGAGAAAAAAATGTAGCAGAAATTGGTACCATTTTTTAAAAATGTTTGTAAAACAAACAGTAAACTGCTGCTACAGAAAGAAATGACACACATTTTTGCCTAATTTTGCTATGCTACATTTAAGACATTATGTGTTCCCTCTTCTTTTACCCATGGCTGCACTGTTTCCACTGAGGTGCAGGACTTTATATTGCAGTGAAAAATGAGTACTGTTATGATCCCTGCTCCAGCCCCTGTTCTTCTCCCCCTCCTTTCTCCCTCCTTCTTCCTGTTTCTGTCTCTCCCTTTTCTCGCTCTCTCTGGTCTCTCTCTCTCCTATATCTCTGCCTCACTCTTCCCATGTGTTACGTCCCGACAGCTAGGGGATGAGGGAAGCAACACGTACGACAACAAAGAGGCAGGAAATCTGTTGGTGAGACGTCAACCGATAAGACGTTTATTTTTTGTCCAGCAAGACAAATCCAATACAGCACTCCAAAAGATCCAACATGGGTCCCTTAGACCCGTGTGAGACAACACCACACCACACTCTGGCAGCTGATCTGGCCCACTGGCCATGACGTTCAGCCCGACTCATCTTTTAACCATCCCTGCCGATTGGTAACGAGCCACAGGTGCACCTGGCCACTCCCACTGAGCATACCTGGGGACAGGGAAAAGAGAGAAAAAAAAAAAAACACAACCTACCTTATCTACTCAACACAGAATGTAACACCGTGTCATCTCTCTCTCTCCTTGTCTTGTCTCTCTGACTCCCTCTGTCTGCATCTGTTGGTCTCTGTGTCTTTCTGCCTGTCTCACTTGTCTCTCACTCACCTGCCTGCACTCCTCTGATTACAGCTATGAGAATCAGGAGCGCTGATCAGCTCATTTACTTCACTTGTCTACAATCACACCTCCACTATATAAACCCAGTTCAGTCACTCACTCCCTGCTGGATCATAGACTTCCATATCCTGTGGCAGCGCCTGGTCACCACAGCTTCATGGACACAACTCTGCCCTCTCTCACCGGTTCCTGCTTGGTTCCCTACCTGGACTCACTTTCCCCCTTTTAGGATTTCCACCTGATGTTACCAAAACGCGTAACCTAAATATGTAGCAGGCGGCAGGAATTGATGGGACTCGGAAACACCCCCACAATTTAATCAATTGTTCCTTGTATCATTTCCAACTGATAAGTCCCGATAAGTCCGCATTGGTTGATTTGTAGTAGGACTGCAATCATGTGATTATCAGCAGGTAGCTGACGTAGTGTTCACTTATCGTCATAGTTACAGTGACGCTGTGCCACTATCTCACAATGATACAAAGATCTTGACCAAGTCTGTGGATCCAGACTATAAGACGCATCACTGCTGAAATCTAATCACTTGATTCTTGTGAGATTTCTGACCTTCCCTGAAAATGCCATCCAAATCCGTTAATCCGTCTTTGAGTAATGTTGCTAACAGACAGACACATAATGCTGCGTTCCTTGGCGGAGAAATAATAAATGGTTTCTTCTGCACTAAACACTAATATTAGAAATAAACACTAATGTACCAACTGTAAACTGTGCTGCAAGTTCGTGACTTCGGGCTGTGTTAGTAAGACTGACTTGATCTGACTGCGCTCAAAAGGAAATTGAAAGTGCAATTTGTAACTGAGGGTGAGATGAGTCAGGATTATAAAAAAATCAAACATAAACTTCATCTTTACAGTTTAAGTAGATTATTGCATACCACTGAGTAGCATTAGCTAGCTAAAACAACGCTAGCTAGCGGAAGCTAGACTGGTGGTAAAGTCATGG
Organism: Amphiprion ocellaris; assembly: GCF_022539595.1. Lineage (NCBI taxonomy): Eukaryota > Metazoa > Chordata > Actinopteri > Pomacentridae > Amphiprion > Amphiprion ocellaris. The sequence continues at coordinate 26,742,990 of NC_072768.1, forward strand.
GTGAGGAATGACCCTGGACTGCACACAAAATACATGACTAAGCCTGATTTGTATTTTCTAACAAGATCATCATCATCTGAGTATACAAACATAAATTTGATCTTTAATGAAGTTTTGTGAAAAGAATTTCAGAACAGCAAGCAGTGTAAAGTTGATAGTAGGCAACCATAAATAAATGCAAATACACGATAGAATATTAACATAGCAAAAAAAAACTTGTTTTGGTTTTTTCTCTCTGTAGTCAAAGAAGCTGTGTATGAAGTGTACAATATGGCTGTATTCATGATATTCATGACAAAATGTATCTTTACAGTGAGAATAGATATGCTAAATGTTCATGCCATGGGGTAGAATGAGTGCAAGAGGAACAACCTTCACACATCTACTAATTTGCAGCATCGGACATAGTAAAGATGTCAAAAATAATAAAGACAAATTAGAAAGACAATCAAATTAGAGCAGCAGCATGATGAGGAGAAGGAAATTAGCAGTATCCAGCCCCCTACCTCTCTATCTCTATCCCTCTACCTCTATCCCTCTACCTCCACCTGTAATCCTCTACCTGTAACCCTCTACCTCTATCCCTCTACCTCTATCCCTCTACCTCTACCTCTCTACCTCTTCTGTCCCTCTCAACCCGCCCGGCCAACAGCAGATGGGTCCCCCCACATTAGAGCCGGGTTCTGCTCGAGGTTTTTTTCCCTGTTAAAAGGGTGTTTTCCTTGCCACTGTCGCCTTTTGGCTTGCTCTGGGAGTCAGGCATATGGGTTCTGTAAAGCGTCTCGGACAATTTGACTGTAATTGGCGCTATATAAATAAAATTGAATTGAATTGAATTATCCTGTAAAAATGGGAGCAAAAAGAAGTGTGTCAGTGACGACTTATGTTGCTGATTACCAGCTTCAGCAGACGACAAACAAGAGACAACAGAAAATGAAGATCAAAGAAGGAAGAACAAAAAGACTTATGCATCTGGACAAAGAGTATGCACAGGAGATGCAAAATTAGTCGATAATAAATAGCAAGAAAGAAAGCGCACGCCACAGTGACTTTAGTAAGTCTTTTCAAAACCTCTGAAAAGAAATGAGTGTGAAAACCAAAAGCAGAGACCACCAGAGAATAAAGTGTCAGCCAAGCAACAGCCAAAGAAGAAAAACAGTGGAGAGTGAAAGAGGAGATCTGAGCTGATTTATTTCTGATCAGAGACCAAGGAAAAGCAGAAGAATGAAGATAACAAGCAAAGGAAACACCAGGAGGGGACTGAGGCCCGATTAATAGTTGTTAAGGAGGAGCCTACCTATGCAAGAACTGGAGAGACTTGACAGTTCTTCTACTGATCTACTGAAACACAATTAATTAACCATCAGCAGTGCAGCAGTGTGCATTTTTTTTGGCACAAGCCAGTGAATCTGTGGACCCTTAGAAAGCCTACTAACCACCAATTTACACCAACAAAAAGGAGCTGACAAACAGCAGCTACAGTGGACATGCAGTCCATGACCAATAGTCATCTGTACACATATTTAGTCGCATATTCTTTTGTGGATTTTTTGGGATATTTCAGTTTACAGTCATTTGTATGGAAGGGTGTCGACTGACAGTGTGTAAAGTTGCTCACTGAAAACAGTCTGCTGCTGCTGAAAGCACTGACCAAAGCATAAAGTTACAGTAATATCTTGGTATGAGCAAGGAAGCTCTGCTCTGTGGCAACACCTTTCACATTCAGCAGAGTGATCTGACCCATTTTGAAGACCAACTTTTAATTTAAAAACCTTGATTACTGCAACTTTAACTGCTTAAGTTACTCAAGTACCGCACACATTTCTGTCTGACAGGTGGTTTAATCCACAGGGGCATTGCAGGGATGACACTGATTACATAGATTGATTACGACGTATTTTATTGTCTTTCAGAGCTGTAAAGTTCTTTCTTCCCCTCAGTTCGGTCTACTTTGATGCACAAACTTCAGAGCAGTTGCGAGTTTATAATTATTATGGATTGCACTTCGAACTGGTCTTTTTGCCATTGTGTAAAAGAAACTCACCTTTGTGCCAATAACAATAGGAAGAGGAAGCAGCAGAAGTGGTGAAAGAATGATCAGGACAATGCTGCGATAGTTCCACAAGTCTCTGCTCAAACTCCTCAGCATTGTTTTGACTTTGTTTTCCTTCTTTTTCTCTCACTGGTTCCTCTTGTGACTCCGCAGTTGCTACAGCAGGTGATGGTTGATCGTGCTAGCTGGAAAGCAGAGTCAAGTGGGCCTCAAGTTGTTGGAGGTTGCAGATTATGTGTCCACATCTAGTGGTGTTTTCTAGAGCAAGACATCAAACCTTATTAGTAATTGCCTGTTATCTCTATCAACAACACAAAGGTTATATGCTAACGTGATGGCCTTTAATTTAAGGTTGCACGTCAATCTATTTCTATATTTCTTTTCTTAATTTTTATTTTTAAAAAAGCAACAACTTTTAAATTGTTGAAAGGTTGGGTTATCTTTTTAGCAAATAAATTTGACTGGATTTCACAAAATATTACTAATATACATATTAAACTACATTTCACGGTGCAGATCTTGTCACTCTTGCTTACCTCTTTGTCTTGTTGGTTGCATAATCTAGTCTTTCTCACTCCTCTGATTAGCCCTTTTACTATTCAGTATTTCAGTCTCTTTATTAATTGAACAATCCATGCCAAAAACCTGCTTTTGCTTTGTCACTGTAGAATACTGAGTGTAGATTGATGAGAAAATTGATTCAAAACATCAGAAAATATGGAGAACTAAAAGAGTCTGACAATCTTATAAATGCACTAATATTGGCTTAAGTATCAACTTACAACATTTGGGAGCTTTATGACACTTTAAGAATTATCTTAATACACTTACATTTTAATACACTTTGGATACACCTTACCTGACAGCCTTGTTGCCACTTCAAGCTATTTGCTCTGTGTAAAGTATCTGTGTACATCACTGTTATTAAATCCTCTTTAATGTGCCTTAGCACTGGTTAGAAGTAACAGAAGAGAGAGAAAATACAGAGCAGTGTGCTTTGTCCTCACAGAGCAGTAAAAAATGACCATGCTCTTCTCGTAGTTGTTCCTTGAACTTCTGGTATCGTTTAACTCCTTATCTTAAAGCCTTAAGGGGCCGTTAAACAGTTTCTAGTTCTATTTGTGACATTTGACCTTTAATGCCTCGGACTGTCAAAATTCAGGAGAAATATTTTTGAGCCCAGGAGGGGCACAAGAATGGATATGAGCCAAGTGAAAAATCTGTTGAGTAAATTTACAGTGTATTCATAAAGTATTGAGACCACCACACTTTTTGAATGCTTTATGGTTAACTGTTAGTTAAGCCTTTACTATTTTATTATTAAGCTTATTTATATAAGAAATGTCAGTGAGCTCAAGATCTGTTTCGCAAGAAAGGCCTCAGAACAAGTCAAAACTATACTGCATCGTAATGTGTTGTGGATTATGTTATAGATTTAATTACTCTGCCAAGGAACGCAAAGTATTTTATTGTATTGAAATGTTTTTTTGTTTTTTTTTCTTTTGTCAATGAATGACATAAGCTAACTAAGGGATTACTTGTCAGTGGCAACTTCTTTAATACGCATAAGAAGGAAAGAAAACCTGCACTTACTGCAAGTTTCCATCTAACTGCTGGTGGTTTGAATTGCGGCATGCGGCAGAGTTATGTGATGATCGGTGTACGCTTGTCTGTCTGTCTGTTCCCAACATTACTCAAAAACAGACTAACGGATTTGACTGAAATTTACAGGGAAGGTCAGAAATGACACAATGACCAAGTGACTAGATTTTGGCAGTGATGCAGCTTATAGTCTGAATCCATGGATTTGTTAAAGATTTCTGCATCATTGCAAGATAGCAGCACGGCGTCACTGTAACTATGACTACAAGTGAACACTGTGTCAGCTGCCTGCTGAAGATCACATGATTGTGATCCTACTGCAAATCAACCACTGTGGACTTATCCGTTGGAAATGATACAAGGAACAATTAATTAAATTGTGGGGGTGTTTCCAAGTACACTCTATTCCCAAATGCTACATATTTAGGTCATGCGATTCGGTATCCATACATAACGTACATATGCATGACACATGCCTGTGCTCAGTGCAAAGTCATTTTGTTTGTGGCTGCATCTATTTTAAATGGCCACACTCTATGTTGCCATGATTTCTGATCATCAAAAACTAATAAACAAATGCTGCATTTTTTTAAAAAAATGCGGCATTTCTGACAACACGGTATGGGGGAATGAACAGCCTTGGCAGAGTACTGCGCTCTTTGAGTGCTTTTCGAATTTTAAAATTGCTATTTTTGCCCATCACTCAACAACTCATAATGACAAAATAAAAATTTGTTTTCTGATATTTTTTCAAATTAAACGCTTGTATTAAGACCCTTCGCTGTACAACTCAAAATTGTGGTATTGCTTGCTTGCCAACAATGTTTATGGCACAAGTCAAAATTCACATAAGACTATTCACTCCACAAGTGGTCAGTGGTTTAAATCACTGCATGAAAGGAGGAATTTTCGTCAGTAAACGGCACTGTAAATTGCCTTGGAATTTCAAGTTAATGGCACTAAATGGCAACTTGCAGGCAGCACAGAAAACTACTGGGAATTGCCGGGAACTGCCGTGAATTGACAGGGACAGCTGATCTCTCAGCCCCCAGTGTGTGTGTGTGGGGTGGGAAGGTGTAGGTTGGTGAGTGGAGTGGAGAGGTGGGATTGTTTTTTTTTTAAGAGAATAAGGACACACAAACAAAACTATACAGTTTACATTTTATTTTAATCAGGGTTCATACAGCTTTTATGAAAGTAAAATCAAAGTGCATCACAGGCCCTTTCAACATTGTCTCAATCTCAAACACCATGCAGAGTGGCATGACCACAGTCACCTTTTCTCTTATGCTGCTTAACTGTACAGTGGATGTTTTTCCCACACATCTTCCAGCAATACACTCAACAGGGAGAAATGATGATGGATATGAGGTGTCTATTTCCTTGAAGTTCCAAACTTCTACTGACTTTCCATAAAAATGTCTGTCTGGATGGGGATGAAGCCTGGAAACTCCTGCAATTACATGTCTAAATATAGTACTCTTTGACATGAAATTAATAGCTATGAATTGCTTTGTAATGACTGGTCATGGTTCTGTCAGAGGTTCAAGGATGGGTTCCTTAAAACAGTGGTTCCCAACCTGTTTGGCTTGGAGCTCCCCCTGTAAGCTGCACCCCAGCTCCAGCGCCCCCCCAGCGCCACGCCTGGGGGGGGGCGCTTGGTTTGATATAATATTTTATATCAAACCAAGAGTTCAAGAGTTGTACTATGACGAGGAGGAGAGAGTTTATGGCTGCAGTAAATTTGTTTGATTGACACTACAATGCATAATAGTTAAGTTTTTGATTTTTATTTTTTTTTACTAAAAAAATCCTTAAAATTATGAGAAAAAATATTTAATATCAAACCAAGAGTTGTAGTATGACCAGCAGGAGCAGTAAATTTGTTGAATATTTGTGTCTCTTCGCTGTTTGCAGCGGTTTTGCATTTTGCAGATGGTCCCTGTTCACTCGTCTCACAGCCGGCTGCTCATAGACACCAATGTTATTTCTGCAGCTTGAAAGACAGCGACTTTTGATTAAACTGGGCTTGTAGCACATTGTCTACCTTACAACGATGGAAAAGAGGCATTGTTTATGTTTAGAGTACATATATTTAATGAGTTATTGATGCCGGAAGTCTGAATTTGTGAATATCTTTCAGACTTTACCGAACTGTGTTTTGTTTCCTGACGTCGCCGTAATTCGCTGGCTTCATGCTGTCATTTGCAAGCATTTCACCACAAATAACATAATTCTGTCTTGTCCTTTAATAAAACCAAATTTAAGGTAGCTCTCGAGGTCTAGCCGGAGTTTTTAGGTACTGATGAATCTTCACCCGTTTTGCGTTTTTCAGACACCGTTTCCATCAGTAATTTTCTAACTGCACACAAAACTAATGAATCGGGATGAACTAACGAACCAGCCTGAAGAAAGACCAAATAAATGTTTTTAAAATGTTTTATAGGTAGACTTGTGATGAAACAGCGAGTCTGTTACTCTGATTTTATCCAGAATGTAAAAATCTATTTTTTATAACATCACAGCCTCAGAGCAGACAAAGCTTCGCGCCCCCCCTCAGATCTCTGGTGCCCCCCGTGGGGGGCGCGGACCCCAGGTTGGGAACCACTGCCTTAAAACACACCACCTACCATATACATATGCGGACTTTTTTGCTCTAGATCGGTCATTCAAATATGTTATACGTTTGCATGAAATGGCAAAATGATCAACTGTAGTTAAACAATATTCAGGGTACATCTGATGATACATTGTCAACATTGCATGCACACTAGCAGTCAAAAGTTTGGACACCTTCTCATTCAATGGTTTTTATTTAATTGTATGATTCTATACATTGTAGATTAATACTGAATATTAATACATTTTTTGTTTACAATACAGTTCCATATGTATTCTTTTATAGTTTTGAGGTCTTCAGTATTAATCTACAATGTAGAAAATAATTAAATAAAAATCATTGAATGAGAAGGTGTGTCCAAACTTTTGACTGGTAGTGTACATCAAGCTCATCCAAAATAATATGCTGGAATGGAGACAGTGGTATCACTGTAAAGGGCAATGCGTTTTCTTCTTTTGGTCAAAGACGTTCATCTTGCAGGCATAGAGAAAATCTGTTGACTTGGAGAAGTCGGCATTTTAATATTTGTCCTCAGAAATGATGCGTCACTGATGTCATCGTGTTACAGGGCTCATTCAATCACGTGTGATACACGAACCGACAAACAAGTTGTCTTTGTTACGCGAGTTTCTACAATGGCTGCCCGGTATCGCCAGTCAGACTTACCACAAACTCCTCGGCTGGGACAGCCTGGACATGACCGACTGGTTCCAGACAGACGAGTTATCAGCGGGCTGTCTGGCCAGATAACACAGGTGGAGTAGAAGCTGGAGCAGAAGCTTAACCAGTGTCAGAGGTGAGGGAGCAGAAGTTGCAGGAGAGGATGGCCGCCATGGAAGCCAAATTAAACAGCTTCTCCAGCTGGGACAGAATTCAGTGGAAAAGACAAGTGCACAGTCCCAACTGTAAAATATTTTTAGTGAGTTTTAGTACAATGCTCAGAATTGGTAATGTTAAGCAGTGACACCATGTTGTCCTCCATCTTTGATCACAAACGCGACTTTGTGCCTTTTTGTGCTTTTAGGAAATGGCTGGTAGACTTCATAACTCTGAAGAAAACATGAACCTGAACAAGGGTGAGACTGTTTATTAGGGTCCGAGCACCATGAAGTGGTGCAAGGAACCTATTGAAACCCCAGGAATTTTTTTTTTCCATCGGCCAGGAAATCGGCATTTTTGACGCCCTAAACATACACGGAAATGCATGAAAATCAACACACACACCAGGACCGGCGAAAAATTTGATATTTTAGGGGAATGGCATGCGTGCGTGCCAAAATGGCTCAATAGCGCCCCCTAGAACACTAAGACATCCAAAATGGCCACATTCCGCTAGTCACCATGGCCACGCCCTCAGTCTTTTGCGGAGCATTCAGATAACCTTTGATCAGCCATGACTGGTGTCCATCCTGACCAAATTTGAGCTCTCTCGTGGTTACGCTGTTTTAGTTCATAGCTTTTGAAAATGTCCAAAAATTACAAAATTGTCCAAAATATGAATCATATTTCAAAATGGCCGCATTCCGCTGGTCGCCATGGCCACGCCCTCAGACTTTTGCGGAGCGTTTTGATAACTTTTGATCAGCCATGACTGGTGTACATCCTGACCAAATTTGAGCTCTCTCGGGGTTACGCTGTTTGAGTTAATAATTTTTGAAAATGTCCAAAAATGACAAAATATGAATCATATTTCAAAATGGCCGCATTCCGTGGCTCGCCATTTCCACGCCCTCAGACTTTTGCGGAGCGTTTTGATAACTTTTGATCAGCCATGACGGGAGTACATCCAGTCCAAATTTCAGCTCTGTCGGGGTTACGCTGTTTGAGTTTATAGATTTTGAAAAATGTCCAAAAATGACACAAAATTGTCCAAAATATGAGTCATAATTCAAAATGGCCGACTTCCTGTTGGATTATGGGTAATGATACAAGAGGCTTTTTTTGTGCGTCTTTACGAGTTACATATGTGTACTGAATTTTGTAGCTCTAGGTCAAACGCGGCCCCGGGGCTGAATGTTCTAGGGGGCGCTATTGAGCCATTTTGGCACGCATGCATGCCATTCCCCTAAAATATCAAATTTTTCGCCGGTCCTGGTGTGTGTGGTGATTTTCATGCATTTCCGTGTATGTTTAGGGCGTCAAAAATGCCGATTTCCTGGCCGATGGAAAAAAAAATTCCTAGGGTTTCAATAGGTTCCTTGCACCACTTCGTGGTGCTCGGACCCTAATTAGTCTTTGCAGAAAGATGTCAATATGTGGCTCAGTTGTAAATATATTTTTTCACACCTGAAGCAAGTTGTGTCTGTTTCACAGTTCTTTTTGTTGTGTGTGTTTTAAAATGATAGTGTTCAGGGGTTCATTTGTGGTGATAGGTTAGTGCACTTTAAAAGTCTATGATTAGACAGTGACTTCTCTTGAGATTTTCCCTGCTAACCAGCAGCATTAGCATATTTTCAAAACAGAAGCACTCAGAGAGTGCAGTACTCTGCAAAGGCTGCTCAGTCGTATGATTTCAGACAGATGAAATCTTCAAAAAAAATCGTGGTCCGCAGTGGTTGATTTGCACTAGGATTGCAATCATGTGACTGTCAGTAGGTAACGTAGTGTTCACTGGTAGTCATAGTTACAGTGACACTGTACTATTGCCGCTATCTGGCAGTGATACAGAAATCTTTAACAAATCAGTTGATATAAGCCACATCACTGCCAAATTCTAATCACTTGGGCCTGTTTGAAGAGTTTCAGTCAGGCTTCAGAGTGCATCATAGCACAGAAACAGCTCTGGTGAAAGTTACTAATGACCTTCTCATAGCGTCAGATAATGGACTGGTCTCTATACTTATTTTATTGGACCTTAGTGCAGCATTCGATACAATCGACCACAAACTTTTATTACAGCGACTAGAACATTCTATTGGCATTAAAGGGACAGCACTGGACTGGTTTAAATCCTACTTATCAGACAGGTTCCAGTTTGTGCATGTCAACAATGACTCTTCTGAGCATACTAGGGTTAATCATGGAGTTCCTCAGGGTTCTGTCTTAGGACCAATACTGTTCACATTATACATGCTTCCCTTAGGCAACATTATTAGGAAGCACTGTATTAATTTCCATTGTTATGCTGACGACACTCAATTGTATTTATCTATGAAGCCAAATGAAACTAATCAGCTAGCTAGACTGCAAGATTGTCTTAAGGACATAAAGACCTGGATGACCTATAATTTCTTACTACTAAATTCAGACAAGACTGAAGTCATTGTATTTGGCCCCAAACATCTTAGAGAATTGCTTTCAAAGCATATAGTTACTCTGGATGGCATTACATTGGCCTCCAGTACTACTGTGAGGAACCTCGGTGTTATCTTTGACCAGGACATGTCCTTTAACTCGCACATAAAACAAATCTGTAGGACTTCCTTTTTCCACCTGAGAAATATTGTGAAAATCAGGAACATCCTGTCTCAGAGTGATGCAGAAAAACTAGTCCATGCATTTGCTACTTCTAGGCTTGACTACTGTAATTCCTTATTATCAGGTTGTCCCAATAGCTCTCTGAAACATCTACAGCTGATCCAAAACGCTGCAGCCAGAGTACTGACGGGAGTTAGCAAGAGAGATCATATTTCTCCTATATTGGTTTCTCTTCATTGGCTCCCTGTTAAATCTAGAATAGAATTCAAAATCCTTCTTCTGACATATAAAGCTCTTAACAACCAATCTCCATCATATCTTAAAGACCTGATAGTACCATATTACCCTAGCAGAACTCTTCGCTCTCAGACTGCAGGCTTACTTGTTGTTCCTAGAATCTCTAAAAGTAGAATGGGAGGCAGAGCCTTCAGTTATCAGGCACCTCTCCTGTGGAACCAGCTCCCAGTTTGGGTTCGGGAGGCGGACACCCTCTCTATTTTTAAGACCAGGCTTAAAACCTTCCTTTTCGACAAAGCTTATAGTTAGGGCTGACTGGGTGACCCTGACGGGGTGAGCTGGTGTTTTCATTTGCACAACTGACTTCCCCTCTTGACGTCCCTTTAGTTTGCCCCTAGTTATGCTGCTATAGGCCTAGGCTGCTGGGGAACCTCTCTGGATGCACTGAGCCCTTCTCTAACTACCTATGTATTTACTATATATACCATTATTGCATTACATTCACTCTGTTTCTTTCTGTGTCCTTTCTCCGGGTGTCCCTGGTCCCAGAGCTGGATGCTGGATGCTTCAGATGTGTGGCTGTGTTTTATGGTCCTTGTGTCCCACCCCCCCACCTCTCTATCTCTACCCCTCTATCTGTATCCCTCTAACTCTACCTCTACCCCTCTATCTCTACCTCTCTACTTCTTCTGTCCCTCTCAACCCGCCCGGCCAGCAGGCAGATGGGTCCCCCCACATTAGAGCCGGGTTCTGCTCGAGGTTTTTTTTCCCTGTTAAAAGGGTGTTTTCCTTGCCACTGTCGCCTTTTGGCTTGCTCTGGGGGTCAGGCATATGGGTTCTGTAAAGCGTCTCGAGACAATTTGACTGTAATTGGCGCTATATAAATAAAATTGAATTGAATTGAATTGTGTCATTTCTGACCTTCCCTGAAAATTTCTTCCAAATCCGTTTTTGAGTAATGTTGCTAACAGACAGACAAACAGGCAGACAGATAGGCAAACCAACACCGATTGTCACATAACTCCACCGCGTTCCTTGGCGGAGTAATGAAAAACAAAACAAAAATCTTTGCTGCTTTAACACTAAATTTCCCCACTGTGTGATTAATAAAGGCCTATCTGATCTGATCTGATCTGATCTTATGACGTGGTCTGTTGACAAGGGTGGGGCCTATGGAAGCAAATCAGATTCATCAGATTCTGAATTTTAAAAGCTGAATTTCTTACTTTGAATTTTTTTTGCATCAAAATTACGTATGTGAATTTTTATGCCTGAATTTAGCTCATCAAAATTCTAAAAACCAGTTAAAAATTCAATGTCTTCAAAATTCGCCATCAAAAAAATTCAGTCTTCAAAATTCGCCATCAAAAAAATTCAATGTGTTCAAAATTCACCATCAAAAATTCAATGTTCAAAATTCGCCATCAAAAAATTCAGTGTTCAAAATTCGCCATCAAAAAATTCAATGTTAAAAAATTTGCTGTCAAAAAACTCGCTGTTAACATCCGGGGGACTCAGGCGTAAACAATCAATCCTGGCCAAAATCGAACCTACGCTAGCACAGTAATAAGGTCACACTGACAGCACGTTCTGCAGCTGGGTAGTTGAGTAACAATTTTATAAACGCACAAATGGGTGGAAGTGTGATTTATGCGCCCGAAAATGCAGTTAAGTCACAGAGCAGTGTAAAGAAACTGGTCACCTAGCAAACTGAATTAGTCTAGGTAACACTTTATTATGTGTTTTCTGCTCAAGCTAATGTCCTGGTTTGATTCATTTTAAATTACTCCTGATCTTGAAAGGTTTTAAACTGTGCAGTCAAAGTAGTTACAACTGTGAGCGAATAGCTTGAAATGAACTGCCCTAGACTGCCCTGTTCATAGCCCACCATTCTTTCACAGCATGCTGTATCAAGAGTTATTGTGCAATGATGGATAAATGCAGCCCATTTTTTCAACTGTTTCCTGTTTACTATGTGTATCCTCCTCTTAATTTTTTCTAAAAGAAATGTCTAATGGAGCAGTCTAGTCTTTCAGTCAGGATAAGTCATTTATCCTGTTGATGGTTTGCATTATATAACTTAGTTTTTCTCTGTTCTAGGAACTATTGTTAAATCATCTTTATGTGAGACTTTGTTCTCGTTTGGAGCATATTCTCGGACGCATGCCTCTGGATCTGGACTTCTTAGAGTTCACTTGCACACAAGAACTTGTGTTTTTAAATGATTTATCCAACCAAGTAGAAGTTTGCCCAGCTATTTTAAATGCACTGACACAGCTACACCATCTTACCAGCTCAGAAAAAGAAAACAGGAATCAGTACATTGCAACTGTGCACTCAGAGAGAGGAGCAGCTGGGCGACAAAGAATGGTCACATCCCCAGAGCACCTGTACAACTTACTGGAACTTAATATGTCTGTCCCATGTATAGATAATGGTATCTGTGAAATATTAGCTGAGTGTGTCAAACACTTTTAGATTTTTTTTAAGTGGACCGTAGACCTAGTTTCAGTATTTTTTTTCTCACATTGAAATTTGAGGCTATATATAATATATATATAATATCTCAAGAATAATTCAAGATAAAAGCCTGAAATTTTCATTTATTTGTCTTACTAACATAAGCATATCAGATTGCTATTAAATACAGCGGTGGAAAAAAGTTTTTGGACACCTCATACATTTGTGAAATATTGCATTAAGAATCCCTCTGATGTCTTCAAATGCAATTTCTATTAGTTCAGTCACAGCCATAATACGAAACAAATCCTAAAAAAGTCAATAAAAACTTGAAATTGATTGGTTCCTTAAAAATAAGAAATTTTGAGTATTGGGTCATTTTGGTAGAATTTTGTTTTGTTATTCATGTAAACAATAAACCAAAAAAGCATCATTTGTGTCTGTCTAATGCAGTCACACCTTTTGAAACACAAAAGACTTTCCAACAAATATTTCACAATAATATTTGAGATTGTGGAAAATTTTAAAGGTGCCTGAAAACTTTTTTCCACCATTGTATCTGTCAAAGCATGAAAATTTGCCATTAGAAAAATGCCACTATATTCAGAACGATATATGTGGTCATGGTTCCATTCTGCCAGTGTCATGGTAATGACTGGATGCAAGGCTAATTTACAAAGAAATTACACAAAACAACATGTCAGGTTTCAAAGACTGGACTTTTCATTGACCACTTCATTTTTTTCATATTTCAACTCACCCATAATCTGAGATTATTTGATCTACTTGTTCAGTATTATAGATTCTTCATCATTGTTCTGAGATAGTGTCATTCAAACAACCTCAAATTTCAATGTGCAAAAAAATGCCTGTCGAAGTAGGTTGACAGTGACGGCCAATTTAAAAATATTTTTTGCTCTGACAGTATTTGACATACAGTATAAAGTGTGTGTGTGTGTGTGTATATATACACACACACACACACACACACACACACACACACACACACACACACACACACACACACACACACACATATATACATATATATATATATATATTTGTAGGCTGCTGTTTTGTAATATTGCAACGGATTTTCATCCCATTCACCAGTGAGAAAATAAAGTCAGTACAGTCCAGTTCATTTTTAACTTCTGCTTTAATGCTGTGATTGCATGTATTGTTCACCAGAAATATTCTTAACTTCAGATACTTTAAATGTATGGCAGAAACACGCATACTTGAGCCAGATAACCTGTCAGGTGAGTTGGGAGAACAGGTAGGGGAGGGAATCCAAAAGTGCGCTTAGTTTTGTCAGTCAAGTAAAACTAACTAGAGAACAACACATAACATATCTTGACTGGCAAGCGCAAATACAGGCCAGGATGTCAGTCTTAAATGATGTGTAGTCCTTGTAATGTCCTGGAATGTGTAAGGTCTCAAGGTGGAGGCTGTCAGGTATCTGCCATTCACTACTTCTGTGGAGAGAGTTCTTGATAGAGTCTCCCATCCAGTCCAGAATTTCACCAGACTGGTCAGTTCAGACGGTGTTGCTATGGAGTGGACTAAAATGGATTAAATAAATGGCTACAACAAATTATCAAAAACAATCTAGGGTACGTATACCAAACAGGAAACAGTTGAAAAAATGGGCTGCATTTATCTATCATTGCACAATAACTCTTGATATAGCATGCTGTGAAAGAATGGTGGGCTATGAACAGAGCAGTCTAGGGCAGTTCATTTCAAGCTATTCGCTCACAGTTGTAACTACTTTGACTGCACAGTTTAAAACCTTTCAAGATCAGGAGTAATTTAAAATGAATCAAACCAGGACATTAGCTTGAGCAGAAAACACACATAATAAACAAAGTGTTACCTAGACTAATTCAGTTTGCTAGGTGACCAGTTTCTTTACACTGCTCTGTGACTTAACTGCATTTTCGGGCGCATAAATCACACTTCCACCCATTTGTGCGTTTATAAAATTGTTACTCAACTACCCAGCTGCAGAACGTGCTGTCTGTGTGACCTTACTACTGTGCTAGCGCGGCTAACGCTGAATTAGCGTGGCTAGCTCTGTATTACCGCGGCTAACGCTGAATTAGCGTGGCTAGCTCTGTATTACCGCGGCTAACGCTGTACTAGCGCTGTATTAGCGCGGCTATCGCTGTGCTAGCGCAGCTAACGGCATGCATTACAGATTATTGACTCACAAAAACAAACCACATACAGGACAAAAAGGATTAATACACTCACTGAAGCCCTGTCGTTCATGCTGGTAGCCGTGGTTGACCCCGGTCTTGTGAGGTCAACCGTCTGCATCACATGACCGGAGGAGCGCCACGTGATTGGCTGGGCATTGGTTCGATTTTGGCCAGGATCGATTGTTTACGCCTGAGTCCCCTGGATGTGAACAGCGAATTTTGTACATTGAATTTTTTGATGGCGAATTTTGAACATTGAATTTTTTGATGGCGAATTTTGAACATCGAATTTTTTTGATGGCGAATTTTGAAGACATTGAATTTTTTTGATGGCGAATTTTGAAGACATTGAATTTTTAACCGGTTTTTAGAATTTTAATGAGCTAAATTCAGGCATAAAAAATTCACATACATAATTTTGATGCAAAAAAATTCAAAAGTAAGAAATTCAGCAGCTTTTAAAATTCAGAATCTGATGAGTCTGATTTGCTTCCATACAGCACTCCTTATCTGTGATTATTTGAATTTGACACATTTAAATGGCATTTGTTTGAAAAAGAAAAGACAGCTGCCATAAAAGAGAACAAATTATATTCAAGTCTTCATTCGGAATGTTTGTAGAAAGTTACAGGCAATAAGAGGAAACCATTACAGAAGAAAGAAAACCCCACAATGTGTTTCTCAATGAGCAGAGTCTGGTGAAGGATCAGTGGCAAGTCTGTGTGTCGCCATGGTGATGGGCTTGGAGAGGAGTTGGTTGCTCAGCGCAGCAGCTGGCTGAGAGTCCAGGTACTCAGCCATGGTGGATATCTGGCTGAAGTAGCGTTGAGCTAGTCTATGTTTATGTTTAACCTTGTGGATGAATGTCGTCTCGTAAGCCTAAAGACACACACACAGGAGGGAGTTTATTTGGCAGTAGAAAAACGTGTAGACGATTGTGTATCTGTTAGCATCTGTGTATCTGTTAATATGTGAGCTTTCCTTTTAAAGGCTAATCTGAACCTTGACGTTTGTGTCAAAAAAAGATTGATTTTGTTTGAATGAACAGGTTAAAAACTCCTGTGGACCTGAAAAAGTGCTTGGGCTCTTAGAAAGGTTCCTGCAATGGAAAAAGGGGTGATCATTTTTTAAACTATTGGGAGCTTTAACAAAATTTAGGAGCGTATTTTGAAGGTGACAATTCATAATTTGACTTGCATTCAAAAGTTACAAGATTTTCAATGTTAATTACAACACCAGATGTAAATGCATAAAGATGTGATCAGATTTCATTATCCACACACAGACTAGGGCTGTTCCTGACTCTGGATTTTCAGAGTAAAGTCAGAATCACACCTTGGATTGACTAGTGCTCTTCATCTACACATTATGATCCATGTCCTCTTCTTTGACTGTATGGTACAGGCGTACCTATCAAATTACAGTTGTAACTAGTTAACCTCAACAGGTCAACTGAGAACTAGTCAAATCCAGGTTCGTCCGACTGAGAGGGTAGTCCTAATAAAGCATCATGTGTCAACATCAGATGAGTCTATATGTGTGATGTAAGTGTAAATGTTTACATGGACAGACCTTGTCGACATCCTCTACCTCCAAGTGAGCAGAAGTCTCCTCTTTTGACAGCAGTATGCAGTTCCAAGGGCTCCAGTCCCTTTGGTGCACCCAGCGAACAAGCACCAGATTGTAGAGGTCACTGCTGGCATTGAGGGCTGACTGAGACAACCAGACCACCTCTATCAGGTACCGAATGTCCTCCACCTGAAAGAAATGAAGATGTCAGAGTTTGGGTATCTGCACTACAAAAACGGTGCAGCAAATTGCGAGTCACAGAAAGAATTCTCCGGTGGCTTGGCCAAAACAAAACAAAAAACAATCCATCAAACTTGCAAATACACAGTGAAAGCACAGTTTACCTGCAGCAGGAAGGGGATCTTGGATTCCTTGTTGAGCTGCTGTTCATCAGCTCTCAGCCTCCTCAGGATGTTCTGGTAGCAAGAGAATTCATTGCGTGGTCTAGCTATATTGTTGAGTCTGGTGCAGTCCTTGCAGCGAGCGGTCAGACCTCTGGCAAATGCAATGAAATTGGTAGAGCGCAGGTAACGATGGCAGGAACGGCAGAGGAACACATCCTTATTCAGCTCTGAAGGATTCTGTGGAACCTAGGACAGATACTTAATTACACAGTGATATTCATTTTCAAGTGTCGAACATACCATCTCAGACCAGCGGGACTCTTTCCTCACCTTCAGCAGCTTGGCCACTGCAGGGTTGAACGCTGGTGTTTTGATGTACTGGAGGAACAGAGTACAGATCCTCTTCCTCAACCCCTCTAGATTTCTTGTCGTAACTCCTCGTTTCATCAGATCTACCTCCCTGTCTATCAAATCCACAATGTCTCGGGTCAGCAGGCACTTGTGCTCCTGTCAAATAAGGATAGACAATAATGGTTCTCTGTGAAGCTGTAGTACTAAACAGGAATTGTGGTATTGTGCTGTAAAAACCAGAGGACTAAGGGCATTATAACATCCAGTGAAATCCTATGTGTACCAAGTAAAGACTTTAATTTTAAAGGGTACCATCAGCACTATTTGATGAGTACCTTTGATAGCACTGTTACATTTCCTGTTTTTGCTATATTTACATTTAGTATAGTTAACAGATTTTTATAGAAGTAAATAGCTTTTTCATGCAGAATTTGTACACTTTTCTAGATAAGGGAGTGTTCTACTTTTGAATAAATCCTGGTTAATTTAGAGTAATACTGGCTGCTAAACAGAATTGTGTGTGTGTGTGTGTGTGTGTGTGTGTGTGTGTGTGTGTGTGTGTGTGTGTGTGTGTGTGTGTGTGTGTGTGTGTGTGTGTGTGTTGTACGTTGACGGTGCGTTTAAGTGTCATCAGGACGTGGCTTCTCTGCTCCTGGCTGACAGTGAACAGGTTGATGTTGCTGTAGAGATCTCGGAGCTCTCTGGCTCTGATGGTGTGTTGATTGTCCATCTCAATCAGACGACCATCTGCTGCTCGCCACTGATGAGGGGCTGCAGACTGGAACAAACACACCATGCTGTTAGTGGTGCTTTTACCACTACTAATACTACTACTTCTCCTGCAACTTGTAGAAGTACAAGTAATGGTAGCGGTAGTACTAGAAAAGCACTCAGAGAGCACAATACCCCTGTTTTTCATTAATGTTGCGAACAGAGAGACAGACAGATGAACACACAGACAGACAGACAAACCAACGCTGATTGTTACATAACTCGGTGGAGTAAAAAGTTACAAATACCACAGTTACTGCTTTTACTAATACTACCAGAATTATTACACCTGCTACATGTCTACTTCTACTGCAACTACTTCGACAGAAATACTAGCAACATGCCTCGTCATCACGTTACGACTGCTACTCCTGTTCCTACATCTTTTGCTACTACTCAGATTTTACTTTTAAACACTATTGTTGCATCCTCATTCTCCTCAGCCTTATATTTATTTTTCTCTTTCTACAACTGTGCCTACTACTCATTTCTAACATTTTGTGTGGTATAATATATTCTATACTAGATATTCTTGAGTTGTATCTTTCAATTGAAGCAGCATTCAGAAGAAACGCAGCTGGATTTGATCGGCACATGAGAAGCTAGTTCAGCTAAATCAACCTGCACCTGTTAGAACTATGGATGTACTTGAAGTTTTTAGTGAACATAGCTTACTAAGTAGCACTGTGGTAGTAGGAAACATGGCCACAGATCTAAGTGAAAAGAAAGATGAAAGTAAGAAGTACAGTGGGAAAGAGAATGATATTGCACCCACAAACCCACAGTGAAAGATGTTACTGAGAATATTCAAGTCTGGGGAGAACTTGCTAGGCTTGAGATGGACACCTGTATTGAATAGACTCCATCCCGACCAAGAAGAAGCAGCTATTCATTCAGTGACATGCTCCACCCTCTGATGTGCATATTTATGGAGAAAGATTTATACTGCAGGAGGATAACGAGCAAAAAAGGTTTGACTTGAAGACCAAGTAGTGTTGACTGTTGTGGACTTTCCTCCACAGTCACATGACCTCAACCCCATTGAACAATTATGGGGAACTTGAAAACTGAGAAACTCAAACATTCCTGACATGACTAGACGCTCTTTGGAACATTGTGACTTCATTATGGTCAGTGACCTCAGACCTTGTCCAGGAGGTGCTGGACGATTTCGTCGTAGTTGTTGTTCTGGAAGGTGATGTGATGGCGTCCGATGGTGGCGATAAGCTCTGTCTCCTGCTCTAGCAGCGAGCACAGAGCTGCCTTCCTCTCAGCTCCTCGCAGGGATGAGTTGATCTGCTGCTCCTCCTCTCTCCTCCACTCTGAAGCACACACACAGGTTAAACATTTTGCTCATCACCACCCTTTGCAGATACACAACACTCTCTTCTTAAACCTACTCTCTAGAGCGTGGTACAGCAGGTTGAGGTCCTCCCTCCTCTCTGGGTTCATCCAGCGCTGACGGCGGTCTCTCAGCTGCTCCTCCTTCTCCTCTCTCCTCTTCCTCTCCTGCATCTGCAGCCAGGTCAGTCGCCGCTGTCGCTCCTTCTTCAGCCTGTCCACTGCCTGCTGGGCCAGCCAGCGACGAGTAAATGATTGCAGACAGATCACCTGGGTGCATGATGAGTGATATACTGATCATATTTTATATTTACAATAAATGCTACACACCTTTAATAGTGCACTAATTTACCATATTTACAACCATAGTTACACTGCCATTCAAAAGTTTGGGCTCACCCAGACAATTTCATGTTTTCCATGAAAATTCATACTTTTATTCATGTGTTAACATAATTGCACAAGGGTTTGCTAATCATCAATTAGCCTTTCAACACGATTAGCTAACACAATGCAGCATTAGAACACAGGAGTGATGGTTGCTGGAAATGTTCCTCTGTACCCCTATGGAGATATTCCATTAAAAATCTGCCATCTTCAGCTGGAATAGTCATTTACCACATTAACAATGTCTAGACTGTATTTCTGATCAATTTAATGGTTTCTTCATTGAAAAAAATGCTTTTCTTTCAAAAATGAGGACATTTTTAAGGGACCTCAAACTTTTGAACAGCAGTGTAAGTCTTGAAGTGAAAAGCCTAAAAAAACATCGCATAATGGGATGAAACTGACTCTCATGATGGCCACCTGAAGAAAGGAAGATCAAGAGTTCCCTCTGTTGCAGTGAAGAAGTTCATTACATTTAGCAGCATGAGACTGTGGGAATCAGACCCTCATGGTTCAATTGCTGCAAAGCAGCCAATAATGAGGGAGGCCAACAAGATGAAGAGAATTGCCTGGACTCAGAAACATCAACAATGGACATGTGACCAGTGGGAATCTGGGCTTTGTTCTGATGAGTCCAAATGTGGTATTTTTGGCTCCAGATACTGTGTCTTTGGGAGATGCAGAGAAAGTGAATGTATGACACCTACAATTCTGCATTAATGCAGAATTGACAATTCAAGGCAACATGTATCCAGTGTGACTACAACATTTGCAGCAACGCATCATCGTGTCTGCTTTGAGCTAAGTGGACCCATAATATATTTTTCAGCAGGACACTATGAAGAATGTAACAGTAAAAGATATATATTTGCTTTGCTGACATTTTTTTTTCATTTCTACCTAAATCCAGATGTGTTATAGTTCTGTCTGATGTTTTCAGTTTTGTACAAAATAGCATAAATAAAGAAAAAACCTTGAATAAGTGTGTGCATCCAACGGCACAAAACATTGTGCATTACGATCACCAACATACAGTGTTTACTCACAGCTCTCAGCCTCCTGTCATGGTACTCGTCAGCAGTGGTGTACTTCCCGGGAGTGACCAGCTTGTCATTCATGCAGGAGATGTAACAGCCGATCCCAGTCATCTGAGTGGAGACGCTGACTGGACATTGCTGAGCCTGAGACTTCAGCTGTACTGTCTGACAGAGACAGAACACAGACAAGGGACTGAATTGAATGAAGCAACAATGCCTTGTTCAACAAATGAACAGGGCATTTTTTCTCTCTTGACACAATTCAAATACATCTTAATGTAGCTGATGCGAAATGTCGGACATCCATCCATTCATCCTTGTCGGAACCAAAAGATCAGAGATAAATGAGTTTCATTGTTGATTTTAAATGCATCTACTGTAAAATGCGTAACCAATGTTAACAACCACAAACTGTGGAAATATATGAACTTCTGTGATTCTGCCTGGTGACACACCAGCCTCCTGCCCTGCAGACAGACTGTAATGCAGGAGAGCAGGGTAGCTCTGACTATCTTGAGGTCACAGGCTTCAGGCTGTTAGATTCCCTGTAGGAAAAATGAGCTAGCACATAACATTTCACATTTCACACCTGTGACACAGACTGATGACGCTTGAGTTTAGTCTCAGCCAAACATTTAATTGTCATTGACCTTTTAGAGAGCTTGCACAGTGGCGTGGTGGTTAGCACTTTTGCCTTGCAGCTAGAAGATCCCGGTTCACATCCCAGCCTTCCCAGGATCTTTCTGCATCGAGTTTGCATGTTCTCCCTGTGTGTGGGTTTTCTCCGGGTACTCCGGCTTCCTCCCACAGTACAAAAATATGCTGAGGTTAGTTGATTATTCTAAATTGTCCATAGGTGTCAATGTGAGTGTGATTGTTTGTATATGTAGCCCTGTGACAGACTGGCGATCTGTCCAGTGTGTCCCCTGCCTTCGTCCCAAGTCAGCTGGGATAGGCTCCAGCCCCACCACGACCCTAATGAGGATTAAGCGGTGTATAGATGATGGATGGATGGATGGATGGATGGATGGATGGATGGATCTTCTCAGAGAGTCCAATAGGACATTCTAAACATGTTACATGCATTTAGTTGGTGCAACTGTATGCTATACTATATGCTCAGGAAGCAGAGTTACATTAATTGCAAGCATTTCATTGAGATGGACTTTAAAGTCTGAATTCAACCCAGATGGGAAACTTGAGTTTTCAGTTCTCTGGCTTTGTTTACTCTAACTTGATTGTATGTGTGGTCAGTGAAAAAAGACATTAAAGATGGAGCTCTGATACTCTGATTCACCATGGCAACAGGTAAATAAAGAACACAGCCTCTATTTCAATGCAGTGAAAGTACAAATAGTTGGTGTGACAGCATATTTATATTTACAACAAAGCAATAGTGCCTGAGCTGGAATGATGAAAAGAGTTGCTAAGTTAGCATAATTGTATTCAGTGTGTAGTCCTCGACTTCATCATTTAGCAGACATAAAGCTGCTCAATGGATGTTAAAGTTGTCATATGTTTTAACTACTCTGCCAGGAACGCGGCGAAGGTATATGACGATTGGCGTACATTTGTCTGTCTTTTAGTCTGTCTGTGCGCAACATTACTCAAAGACAGACCAATGGATTTGGATGACATTTTCAAGGAAGGTCAGAAATGACACAGGGACCAACTGATTAGATTTTGGCAGGGATGCAGTTTATAGTTTGGATCCATGGATTTGTAAAGATTTCTGTATCATTACGAGATAGCGACACAACGTCACTGTAACTATGACAACAATTGAACACTACGTCAGCTGCCTGCTGGCGATCACATGATTGCGATCCTACTACAAATCAACCGCTGCGGACTTCTCAGGACTTATCCATCGGAAATCATGCAACGACTGAGCAGCCTTGGCATAGTACTGTGCTCTCTCAGTGCTTTTCTTGTTTTTAAATGCATTCATTTTGCTGTCAGAAGATGAGGCAAAGAGCTTGTAACAGCAGAAGATAAAATCATAAAGATAAAACATACATTTCGACTTATGACTGCAAGGATTGCAACTTCGTAGTCTGATGCAGTAGTAACTATGGAGATGTGCAGCTGCAAGTGCATTTTTGCCAT
This sequence comes from Amphiprion ocellaris, assembly GCF_022539595.1. NCBI lineage: Eukaryota > Metazoa > Chordata > Actinopteri > Pomacentridae > Amphiprion > Amphiprion ocellaris. The sequence continues at coordinate 26,765,495 of NC_072768.1, forward strand.
TTACACAACACTTAAAAACCTCCACAGAGTCACAGTGGCATAAATATAGACAATGTATAGATTTTGTTCAGAGTTGAATAAAATCCACCATTGGCAATATTGGAGTATAATCACTGTCTTGCCCTCACATTGATGACTGACTGGTGATGAAAGCAGAAACATTAGTAAAGGGAGGCCTGGGGTTCAAGGAAGAAGTACTCGACAGTGTTAGCAGGTCCAGGGTCCCAAACAATTAAGGGGCCTTGAAGTGACTGACCACAGAGACACACAATTATTCCAAAGAGCTGCACAACTAACACAAAGAGATGCCAACAGGTCAAAAAGAGACACAAAACGAACACAAAAAGATGGAAACTAACAGACATAGATGCAAACAAACCACACTGAATCATTGAAAAAGAAACACAAAATGAGCACAAATAGGTGCAAAAACATAATAATAACACAAAATGTTCAGAAAAAGAAATGTTAAATGAAGACCAAATGTAAAAAGAAATACTAATTTTGTGCCTTCTTCAGGTATTTTGATTCTATTTTGGAGATGTTTTTTACAAATCTGTCTCTGTGGGCCGCTGTATTATGGTCTATACGTGCTTGGGTACCAAGCAAATATCCAACTGGGATTTTAAACTTCTTCCGTTGCAAATTAATATAGGATTTGTTGAAGTTCGAAAACTTGCCAGTGAGCAGATGAGGTTGACAGAGTTACAGTTATCTGAGTTTTTAAAACCAGTTTTCTGGAATACACGTAGGTTGAATCATCAGGAAAAACAGCAAGAGACCATAGTGAGCCGAAAAAATACAGATTCACCAAAAAACTCACAACAGGTTACACACTGTGTCTACAACAAATTCAGGATAGAAGTGAACCACAAATTTTAGAGCGCTGTACTCTAAGAAACATCCAACCAGAGAGCCTGGGTGAAGGCTTAGTTTGATCTTTGAGAGGAAAATGTGTTTTGCTGTGAAAACCTAAAATTAAAGCAATTTCCAAGCCATTAAATGCAGATTTTTCAATCAATTTGTCTCTAAAACAAAATATAACACTCTGGGAGCAGCACAGTGGCTCAGTGGTTAGCATTTTCACCTTGCAGCTAGAACATCCCTGGTTCATGTCCCTGCCTTCCCGGGATCTTTCTGCATGGAGTTTGCGAGTTCTCCCTGTGCATGTGTGGGTACTCCGGATTCCTCCCACAATCCAAAAATATGCAAAGTATAAAGGACCCAAATTCATTGTGGTCATAATATGTGGAGTTTTACTTTGAAATGTACTTCTTGTATTTTATGTTGCCATTTCCTGCTAGAAAGGAAGTTTTTACTTTTTTATTTTGAAAGATCACTTAATGCAGGCAGCAAACTGAAACGTAAACAGTACATGGTAATGACACTAAGGAGCACAGAGAGAGAAACAAGTGATACAAAAAGTATAGATAAACGGGACAGTAAGGTGTGACAAGGAATTTAGCTCCAGGTAAGTGGCAACAAGGTACAGTAATTATATATTCTCAGCTTTATGGTTTAAAGGAAATACTGTGGTATTTGTGAAGCAAGCTAATGTGATATTTCTGTGTTTTATTTTCGGTCCTGGCTTTAACTAATTTCGACCGGTACGCTACACTGAGGTTAAATGATAATTCTAAATTGTCTGTAGGTGTGAATGTGAGTGTGATTGCTTGTCTGTATATGCAGCCCTGTAATAGACTGGTGACCTGTCCAGGGTGTCCCCTGCCTTCACCCTGAGTCAGCTGGGATAGACTCCAGCTCCCCACGACCCTAATGAGGATCAAGCTGTGTATAGATAATGGATGGATGGATAGATGGATGGACGGATAGCACACTGGAACAAAATATTTAAAATGCCTAAAAGTACTGTTTTGGAAAAAAAATCATTTTATCTAAAGATTGCATGCAAAATGTGACGTTCAGAACAGACTGAAAAGGGAAAGTTTTTCACCAGCTACTTGAAAATGATGACTGAACATTCAGATTTAGACCATTCTGATGTTCTGGAAGCCTCATGTTGGCAGCACACAGCTTGTATCATTCCATATTTATGACATTTTATATGAAACACTGTGTACACCACATTTCACCTACTGGTGCAAGACTTTTGGAAAAGTTAATATTATCTCTCTTCAAAACTTCAAAACAAAAACGACTGAAAAAATTCTCAAAATGTTATCACAAATGTGTGTTTTGTGACATGTTGATGATGCAACCACAGTTTAGCTGGCTGAAAAGGGGTGAAGACAGGTTTTATATGTTCAAACTGAATATCAGCCAAATTTTTGATTGAAATAAACACTAAAACCCCTGTGCTCACTGTGATCTTTTTATCTGCATGATATTGCACACAATAGAATATGAAGTCAGGTATGTGACCAGAGCAGACATGGCGTGAAAAATTCAACATCACTACTTTTAAAACAAGCACAGTACAGTTTATAACAACTCTTCTGAGGGAAACTGGAATGGCAAACTGCAACATAGACCAACAACACTTCTCATCTAATATAAATCCAATCAGTCATCCCACATCCAATTACTGATCAAGTAGTCTCTCCTTTACCGAACAACAAATATTCAGATTATTTAATTAATTCTTAAATTAGCTGACAATTAAAATCAGGCCTCATATCTGACTACTGGTTAACTTTACCAATGTAAACCTCCTTCATGATGTTGTTAAACTCACAGAAATCTTAATACTTGCTGCCAAAAAATGTGGAACATCTAAATGGAAATCACTAGCTCTTGATCCAGTCAGAAGTGGAGAAAATTACATAGTTGACAAACGAGAGTAAAACCTATTACATGTAAATTTTATTTCATCATCCTGCTTTAACATGATCATTTCCTCCTACAACAGCCATGACTAAAAGAAAGAGAGCTGCTGTTGTAGGAGTAAATGATCATGTTATAGCAGGCTGATGAAATAAAATCTTCAGAATGGACATAGGCTATCCATCTAGATCATGAATGTCTCTTGTTTGGTATGATGAGATTTGGAAAAGATGTCTTTGCTTCCATCCACAGTTTTCCGTACATACAATCCCACACATGTTAAAAATCCCTTCTTCTAACATAGTTTTTTCCTGTGAAACAGGATTAGATTTTGCCATAAAATTGTTTGATATAATAGGATCTCAATCCCTGGCACTAATACTAATTTCTAAATTCATTTGCAGGTATTGAACCCATACACAGGCACACAGGTCCTGTTCCAGAAAGAAGGTCTACTCAGTTTCCTGGATAATTTTGCTTTGAACAAGCTGGAGGATCCTAGAATTATAAATACAATCTGATGTAAGCTATTTTCCTTTTTTGTGATTATTTTGGGGCTGTATTTCATAAAGAACTTAGAACACATCACATCATACATCCCAACCACTTGTTCAAAAGGCTACACTGTAAAAAGATGGTTTCCAAGTCTGATTCAGACTTGTCCGATAACTCAAGTGTATACTTGAACTTTCGGGATAACTGTGCCTGTTAAGTGGTGACCTCATGCTGCTGTTCAAAAGTCCAAGCTATGAAGTCTTCAGAGAGCTTCAGACCTTCGTGTCCACCTGTCCCTCCTCTTTATTTAAACTGTTGGTCTCTTGCTAAACAGATATCCTGTTAGACCTGTTGCAGACAGGGGCTGCCATAGCAACAGTGCTGGTGCTACATATACTTTACCAGTCAACCTATTTATATGGTTTTCTAATCTTCAATTAGCCTTTCAGCACGATTAGCTGAAAATGTTCCTCTGTACCCCATGTAGATATTCCATTAAAAATCGGCCGTTTCCTGCTAGAATAGTCATTTACCACATTAACAATGTCTAGACTGTATTTCTGATTCATTTAATGTTATCTTCATTGAAAATAAAATGCTTTTCTTTCAAAAACAAGACAATTTCTAAGTGACCCCAAACTTTTGAATGGTAGTGTTGTTAGGTAGGTCGTGTGAATTTTCTGCTTACATAATAAACACTTTTTTGCGATCAGTGTGGTAAACTGTCTTTAACTGAAACCAAATCTGATTCTGTTTGCCCTAAAATACCATTTGTGTTGTTGTTCAACTTTAAAGGTATATGTACTATGCAAAATATTAGAGATTCTCCCTGAAAAAGCTAACATAAATATTGTCTTTTTCAAGTATTTTCAATTTTTTAGAGATAATTCCACATTCTTTCTTGTGAGCACCTCTAACCTTTTTTACACAGTTTAATTACACTGATTAGACACTTTGGCTTCAAAGTAGTTTTTAAAAATTGTCAGCTTTGAAGTGATTGATGAATCACATGGATGTAACATACATGTTGCACTGATGGGCTTAATTATGAAAAAAGTCAAACTAAATTTTTAATTCATTCTGAATGTAAATATTGTGTAAATTCATCTGTAGATAGATAAAATAATGTAGAACAAAGACAGAGTCAAGTTAATTAGATCTCGTGCTTCACAGGGAGGTGTTCCTATGACCATTTGTCTTCCGTCTCCTGGTCCAAGAAGCTCATTTACACGGTTTCTTTCTGTCTGTAATTAGATTGTTTCATAGCACATATAATCACGTTCTGTCTCACGCTTGAATGAGAACGCTGCTTTGCAGTAATGAGTGACCTTTACATACACCACACATTCACACACACAGACACACACACACACATACACTCAACTTAATCATGATTTTCGATCTGATTGTTTTCCTTATTTTGTTTTAAATTGCAGTGGAAACTCAAATGATCCCACTCTTCAGACTGAAGGTGACACTAATATTTTGTGTGATGGTTTTGTTTTGAAGGTCTGCTCTGTACTTGTGTGTCGCGGCTGAAGGTGACCACTCCTCTGTCAGGTCTCCTCTTGGGCAGGGTCTGAATGGCAGCATGATGGTACTCTACTCCTGTCAGCCGGTGCCTGTAGCCACCCAGGAAGGCCTTCTGCTGGCGAGGGCGCTCAATCTCCACCACCACCTCCTGGAACAAGCCTTCATCTGGAAATGAGAGAGACACTAACCCAGCTGTGTTCAGAAATGAATATGCTGTGAAGTTTGCAGTCAGAGAATCATAGTCTCTAAGAATAATCTCACTCCCATCCCCACTCCCTTGTCTTTTAAAACTAACCCTAACCCTATTTCCAGTTTTGAAATTTTGTCAGTTTTTAATAATACCTTAAAATAGTAAGTCAATCATTATTATTAATTATCATAGTTGATTTCAGATTCTCTTTTTGTTTTACATTGTGTTCTTAATTGCTAGTTTAATCCTTTACATTCAATGTATAAATAGAAATAAGAAAAACACAAGAAGAGGAAGAAGAATGATTAGTATCAATTAATTAAAACACTCAAAGTCTAGAATTATTTCAGTGGCCCACATTAGCCTCTATATCCCACAAAAAATCTCATATTCTCCATTTGAAGACATTCTTTTGCTCCAAAATGGTGCAGTATAAGACAAACCCATATGACAACGTTACAGTATTAACTGACTATAAAAGGAAATTATTTTTTTATTTGCTGTGTAGATGCAGGATTGCATTTTGTTGGTTTTATTTGATATATGATAAATCTACTTTAAGAATGAAACAAATGTACATAACATAAAACATTTGGATTAACAGTTACAGCAGTCGATGTTAATATTTTTGGCAAACAGTTATTCGTATACACTTACCTATATTGTGCATTGCATGCTACATTATTAGATGTTATAATTGGCCATATTTCCGTGATGAGCCTTGTATTTACATTGTTACACATGGAAGTTATATAGATATTTCCGTTGCAGGTCTTTTCCACAGCCTGATATTTGCTCTGTGCTAACTACTGTTCACTACAATCATCCATTTAAATGACTGAGGTCCATCCAGATTCGCATCCAGCAGACACACTTTCAGTTTGCAGAGGACAGTGCAGATGGCTGTGTGTTTATACCTGTGATGACTTCAACAGTAATAACGTCCCTCATGCTGTCATGCTCTTGGGGCCGAAGAGGGTGGAGTGGGTGGGAGCTCGGGTCAGTGGAGCTCATCTCCATCCGGGTGGAGCTGTGAGGCCGGACACCGAGCTCCATCAGGCTCTGCTGCTCCTCCACCACTCTGCCTGAAAAACAACCCCACACTGACCAGTCATGCATACGTGATGTTTGTAGGTTTCTCTGAAGATCCATTTTAACATAAAGCATCAAACTGTGACTGGTGAAGTTCAGATGAAACATTGTCATCCTCTGACAGCCAAAAGAAATCATGCTGAACCAAGGATGACTGTGCAAGTTGAACTATTTGAGTAATATATGCTGTTTGGTCAATAAAAATGAAACCGTATTTCTTTTCTGTAGTAAATAGAGCTCTGAAAAGCTCATTTCGGTGTCTAATGCAATGTTTCCAACATGGCACAGGCAGGCACCAAGGGCAAAGAGCTATAGCTGGGTGATGTGTATGAGCTGGAGAAAACTGATGTGAACCGAAGCAAAAACCCACATAAAGAACAAGAAAGACAATTTTTTGTGAGGGATGGAAACAAAAAAGTGGTGACATCTATCAGTCAAACAAGTCAGTCAAATCCAAATAATCATGAAACATTTTTGCTCCTAAGTATATTTGCAATAGGTCAGAAAAAAATCTGTTTTGCACATGAAATACTGATGGTGTTGTGAATAGATGATGTAATAAAAAATCGATCTGTTTATGCTTTAGGTCGCCAGGTGTGTTGCAGTGTCTTTAAATTATTCTGCCTTCAAACAGGACCTACGAGAGAGTGAGAGTGAGATTCTGAGAATCACTGGTTTTAAACTCTTGTGTGTCTTGTTGGCGGGTTCAGCCAAACCTATTATGGTCGTTTATGCTTTGACTGATTACTATCAGGCTGGGATAGACAGGTGCTACGATTAAGGGATCCCTCTCACAATGCTTCAAACACAAGAAGGTAGAGAAAGGCACATACCATCCAGAGAGATCTGCAGCACCTCCACAGGGACTCTGAGCTCTGAGGCAAGGTGACACTTCAACTCCTGAATGCTGAGACCGATGGCAAAAGCCACAGTCATGACATGACCCTCCGGCACTAGCACCACCTTCACTGCAATCACACAGCGACACTGTCTGTGATAGTCTGTGGATTTATCTGTACAACTTCAGATTATTTTTTATGTGGGAATTTATCATGCAAGTCTGTGTTTCATCGCTGGAAATGTAGTGCTTTTCATGAGGTCAGTACAATAATAATCATTGTTTCATTCATTAAAAATGAAAAAAGTGATGTAGTAGTATCACTGTGATGTTTTCTAATCAGTTCATCTTTTTCATTTTTTTAAAGTCTCAAACTGTCAAAATCAAATACCGTTAGTAAATTATTCATGTCTCTTTACTGTCCATACACTACCTTAAACCCATACAGCTTACTCACGGTCATTTCTTTGAAATTGTCATCTTGGTTGTTGCTAATAAAGCTCTAACAAGATATTGATCCTCATGTCGTATAAATCCTGTCAGGTTACCTAGGAACCGCACAGTGTGTTGTAGGTACTTCACTGCCTACAATTCATCCACACATCTTTCACAATCCCAGATTGCACAAATAAGACCTACTTTCCCTTTCTATGTTTCTTTCGTGCTATATCTTCTCACTCATATACTACCGTTCAAAAGTGTGGGGTCACCCAGACAATTTCATGTTTTCCATGAAAACTCACTCTTTTATTCATGTGCTAACATAATTGCACAAGGGTTTTCTAATCATCAATTAGCCTTTGAACATGATTAGCTAACACAATGTAGCATTAGAACACAGGAGTGATGGTTGCTGGAAATGTTCCTCTGTACCCCTATGGAGATATTCCATTAAACATCAGCCATTTTCAGCTGGAATAGTCATTTACCACATTAACAATGTCTCGACTGTATTTCTCATTAATTTACTGTTATCGTCATTGAAAAAAGCTGTTTTTTTTCTAAAATAAGGACATTTCTGAGTGACCCCAAACTTTAGTGTATTTACCAGACTGAAAATAAAATAACATTGAATGATCTGAATAACAAGTCACACTGTCAATGGAACAGGCTTAGTGAGTCAAAATTAACCGACAATATGCTGAAAGAATAAAACATACGATATACAACCAATTACACAGAAAAGCTGATAGTAGAACATTTCAAAAAAAATAAATTTACTAAAACTATGTCCGTTGTTGGGGTGTCTGTTTTTCTTTTCATCGTGCTAACTGTCTGTATATTACAACATAGAAAACAAATCATTTATAAGCAAAGTTTTGCAAGTGAATCTTGTGGCAATAAGAGATATTTAAAGTGGTTTAGGGTCCAGTTCAGGTATTCTTAAATCTTTCTACAGTCTCACCTGTAGCTGTAGAGTTTCCAACATTTTCTGCCATTTGGGCTATCTGGGGCTCTTTAGGCTCTACAGCATCATCGGGCAAATCCGCCTGAGTTGCAGCTTCTTCCACAGGCTCCAGCATATCTGCACAGTAAAGAAGGTTAGGATTAACACATAACACATCCCAACTGTAACCTGCCTTCTAACTAGTCCATCAAACTGGTTCAGACAAAAATGTTGATGATCCTGTGTGTAAAAATCCAGCATCAGCCAAACCTTTACATACATTATGTATGTGTGTATATGTATATATATATATATATATATATATATATATATATGTATATATATATATATATATATATATATATATATATATATATATATATATATATATATATATATATATATATATATACATACATATATACATATATACATATATATATACATATATATACATATATATATATATATATACATATATATATATATATATATATATATATATATATATATATATATATATATATATATATATATATATATATACACTTATTTCAGAGGTCCTTACAGGGTGACTCAAACTCAAACTCTTTCCCTTCCTGTTTTACATTGTTTTTACTCAGATTTGAATGTGTTTATTGCATTATGACCATCAGTATACAGGTTTTGGGATGGTATGTCTTGTATCACAATCCAGCCACAATTCAAAGTGTTCACAGCAAACACAGTACATTACAGCACGAAAGGCACAAGTGTAAACACCTCCATGAATAATGCCTGCATTTTACTGAGCTTTTACTGCTGCCACTGGCTCAGTGATAACAAAAATAAAAAATAACTCCAAACGCTAAGTGGAGCAGAACCATCTGTAATGTAATTAGTTTCTCTGATATTCTGCTGCTTTGACAAGTCAAAATATCTGCTATGACAAAGGTCAGACGCAGTTCGCTTCAACGTTTAGTCCTGACAGTTTCCTTTGTTTTCCTCCAGTGACCCGGACCCACCTGGGGGCGAGCCGGCGGCCTGCGGCTCCTCCTCGTCCCTCCCCGGCTCTCCGTCCTCCTCTGGCGGCTCCTCTGCAGTGTCTCCACCTGGTCCAGTGTTAGTTCCCGTGTTTTCGTCCTCCTCTTCTTTGGTCCCGTGCGCTTCACTTAGTCTTTGTTCCGACATTTCAGATGTAGATGATGGTATGCTGCTAACTGGAGCTAAACTACAGCTGAAGTGAATAAACGTGCCGAAAATCTGTCAACAATGACAGCGTGAACGCAGTGAAGACCTGGCTCACCGACAGCTTCTTCTTTAGCCCCGTTACTTTTTTATTTTCCTTACTTCTCGAGATTTGGAGATAGCTAACGGTGCAGCTAACAGCGCCCTCCTAACGTTAGTTTGATGTCTAGTTTACGGTAAAGTGTACACGTTGCTATGGCAACCCAATGCGCGTCACTTTCTGTGCTGAAGAAATATATCTGATCCATCCCTGGCGCTGTTTTATTTGATATCTTTAATATACGTTTAAATATATACATAACTAAATTACACACACATATGTACAGTATTTACTGTGCTGAGGATGCAGAAACGTGTATTCAGTAATACAGAACCCGTTCACACCAACAACTACATAAACCTGGACAGTTTAACCCAAACCCCATTTTTCTTTAAGGGGAAATTATGAGGATTATAAAACAGACCAGATGGACCACATAGAACACATTTCTGAAATTATTTTGGAAAAACACCCCCTAGTGTCCAAGATCTGTCACATCGGTGTTTATAGGAAATTTATTATAGATTATGTTATTTGAAAATAAATCAACTTGACAGTTTCTTCTTTAGAAACACAGAGTTGCCTTTTCCACAATATAAATCAAAATGACCTCTTTGTTAATAAGGTTTAGCAACAAATTATCATTCAAATTTGTTTTACAGCAAAAATGTGCAAACTGAATAATACAACAGTAAAACAGCCTTATATTAAAGGTCTTGTCAATAATATGTCATTGCTGTGAAAACTGAGCAACATATATAGGCAGCAAATTTAAGACATCGTGCAAAAACAAAATGCTGAAGGGAATCTGAACATTTGTATTGTTCACACCACATTTGAGCTATGCATTTCAGTTCTTATATCAGTCTAGGCTGTATGGTAGCATTTGAAACAAATTCTTTGATCAGTGACGCAAAGTCGCACATCACATTTCATGCTTCACAGGCCAGTGTCCAATGTTGTAAGTGCGAACATCATCTGGAACTCCAACAGAAACTCTCTTGGGTGGTGGAAATTTGGTGTTAAATGTTGGGTGACCTGTTTCTAAATGCACCAGAATCAGGCTCATGGTAACTTCTGCCTGGAAGCTTCTTTGTTTCAGAGGCTTTTGGACACCAAGTAGTTTACAGTCAGAGAGGTAGATCAGCCATGCATTGACAAGGCCTAACATAAGGGTTTGCCAGAACAGATATCACCTCCATGACCTCATGTGGTAGTTGTACCATGTGACACATGCATCATGGAAAAACATATTTCTTTCTTGGACAGATGCTGCAGATTGCTGCCCCAGGTGTACAATTCTACAATTTCATTTAGCTTGCGCTTTTATCCAAAGCAACACACATCTGAGAGGAACGGTACAAGCAAGGAACGGTCCATGTTTAGCTGTCGTACTTCATCTAACTCATTTGATTCGCTAGAATCCACTTGAATCGTCAATCTCCATGTCTTTGTCGCTGGGAATGTAATCAGGATTTTCATCCGAGCTACTTCAATATCCGTCAAAGTCACTGTCATCTCCAGTGATTATCTGCAGTGCATCCTGAACACTGTACCGTTTCTGCTTATTCATACTACAAATGAAAAAGAGACACTTTCCAAAATCCTGTTTGAGTGTTTGTTTGTCTATTTATTAACCAAGAGAAGTGTTTCAGCGAAAGAGAAAGTGGAGTTTTGGGTCTGATATGACAAACATGTGTCATAATACATTTTATCATTGCATTATTTAACTTAACAATATTTTATTTTATTATGTTTTTGTAAATATGCTTTGAAATTAACCACAGAATTTGTTACAACTTAACTGCTTGTGCGCAATTATTTGAACAATTCATTGCCATTTTTCGTATTGTAACAGATAAATCACATGGTATTTTCCGCCCCAGTTGTTCAGTTGAAGGCCTGATGTGACATGTATGTCACAGTGATTTTTTTCAATACTGTCTATATAATAATTTATATAAGGAATGTGGCAAGGACAGCTTAAATGTGATCTTGGACATGTTATTAAAGGATTACAATTGTTACATGGGTTGAAACTTATCTTTGATGTCAAAAACAAGCATTTTAAAATTAGCAAATTTTCTCCCGTGTGCTCATCACCATTTCAGAAGTGATGTCATGGGGACAGCAATTCACATACTGTCACATGACTTTACCAGTATGTTAAGTGGATGTCACTTTGGGACCTCATCAGTTAAATTCAAGAATAAAACTCAATTAGGAACTTTCCAAAATATTTAAAGAGTGTGTGACAACTTGGATACATCAAACATTTAAAAGCTAGTAGTGCCACTGAGAGGATGAACAGCAGCCTTATTTTAGATGTTTAACAACCTGCCTCTGTGCAGTGACAGTATGGAAGCTTTATGTTGGGTTTTATACTCCTATTTCTGTGTGTGTGCCAGAACAGGTGACACGGTGGCCCCTTTAAAGCTCGACTAATCTGCTGCTGGATATCTGCTGGCTCCCTGGAGATCACAGTGTGGAGCTCAGCAGCAGGATGGGACCCCAGTGTAAACTTGTCACACACAGGTATTCATTTATCCCACGAAGGTCTGCGTTTCATACTAGCGGTTTGGCAGGATCACATTCAGACACTTGAACACACTGTGGAACCTGAACTGCAAACACGTACATTTTTAATGTGATTTGGTCCTTCTGCTGAAAATGGGCCTCTCTAACCTATGTAGATATTCCATTAAAAATCTGCTGTTTTTCAGGTAGAATAGTCATTTACCACATTAAAATGTCTGGACTGTATTTCTTATTAATTTAATGTCATCTTCATTCAGAAAAACTGCTTTTCTTTCAAAAATAAGGACATTTCTGAGTGACCTCAAACGTTTGTGCAGTAGTGTAAGTGGATGAAAAGTCATTAATGTCAAAGATATCCAGAGTACTAAACAGCTGAGAACATAACCAGTGCATTAAAAGTCACATCAGGAAACAATTACAAGAATTTCTCTTCATAAAAGAAGATTTAGAGGCTGGACTGAGAGATGGCATGGAGCTCTGCTGTTGTCTGGTTGCTCAGTTTTAAAGAGGCTTTCGCTTTAACTCGGTCAACAGTTTATGAGACGGTCACTATCTCACATTTCAGTGGATGAAAAAATAGATCAGACTGATTTTGCTTTCCATGAAACAATAGACGCCGAACCCGTTGTCTGCATGAGTTCACAGCCTAAGCCCCAGAGACTTGTGGGATCCTGAATGTAGGATTCCAGCCAAACACACTGAAGACCTGGCTTAGCGAACACAATAGCACATGTAACCTGGCTATATTTAAGACCAGCAGGCCAGATGTCACATACACGCCCCCCAATGTGCTCCTGCAGGCAGGGCTGCAAAGCATCTGAAAGCAGGTCACACCTAGATATAAAAACAGTGTGTGCTGTTAGTAGAGTTTCACCCATCAATGTGTGCTGCTAACATACCTGACAGGTGAGAATTCTTCATTTGCATACATACAAAGATATTTGATTTGAATAATATGTTTGGTTAGGTGCTTGTGTGAGAATTAGGATTACTGTGGCGACTGAGTACATTTTTAGTAAGGAATGATGCGTTGTTCTATCTGAAAGGGGGTGGACACAATAACACGAACACCGAGATTGTTAATTTAAAGGTGCTGGCTTTGTTGTTATCTGTCATTGCTTCATTTTGTACTGGTTTGTGATTTACATTTACTTGTACTGTTTAGAGCATGAAACAAAAGTTTAGAATATGTTACCTTCATAGATAATGCTTTATTTTATGAGACTTTAAATTTGACATAAATTCAAATTAAGGTTCCTGGAAAAAAAATGTCAGAGAAACAGGAACTTCCTTGAAAGAGAAAACGTTCCTTTGTTATTCATTTAATTGGATACTTTGTCCTAAATACTGCACAGGGTGGAGTTGTTTGCGTGTCTATGGACATATTGCACACATGCATGCTTAGCTGACCTGCTGTGCTTCTCTCTAGGCTGCACTAGCATTTAATTGGAATTAATCAATTGGAAGTTTGCTACTTGAACACGTCTATTTTCTCTATTATTAGCTGTGAATTAGGTACTAGGAAATTAACAAGGCAATTACAAGTAAGTTACAAATCTAGAAAATGAAATTTTGTTTTGTTAACACTGTGCCAAAAGAAACATCGATTTAAACTCTATTGCCATTTTTACTGCAATAACTCCATAGGGTTGCTGTTTTGAATTTATGTCCATCTTCTTAGCTTCAAGCATGCTTACTGGTCGCAGATCTGAGAAACCTGTACTAAATACGAGGGCATTGTTAATTAAAACTTATGCTGAACAACACTGTTTTTCAGTTGTATTAATGGGTTATTGACATCACATTGCTGTCATTCAGTGGCCTAGCCTGCAGTAGCTTAAATATGTTGCAGTGTGCTAAGTTGAAACCTACATGACAAAACAGACACAGAGACTAGCCAGTGTAGGAGTGGAGCATCATGCTTTAAAGATCTAGATTGTTTTCTGAGGAATTCTTGGAGGCAAAACCAGAGCTAAAAGAAGAGTCATTGCACCCAAGAGGCTGAGAGGTCGAATAATACAGCTTTAAACATGGTTGATTGGTAGTAATATGCTGAAACTGTGTTATATCAGTTTTAGTTCTGAAATTTTATTAGATTTAATCAGCTGGAACCATGTGTCTCTTCCCTGCAGAGTGATGAACACTTATGAAGATTACAATGAAGAGGAGCTCAGTGACTACATCATCCAGCTTAGTATTCAAGAGTCTTGTCAAGATGCTTTTCTGAAAGCCAGTGCCAGGTATGAAAGCCACATCCACAATTCTCTTCCAGAAAAACACATTTAATAAAAGCCAGCTGACTGCTTTGTGCCTCCTATGCTCCTGACTGTTAGTTTAGCAGCAGCGACTGATGAAAATCTCAGAGTGCTGGCAGCAATCGAACAAGGTGAGTTTGAACATCATGCGTAGCATACCTTCACCATTACCACAGAGAGTTGTCCTTGTGTTTAGTGTGCTGGCTCCCCTTTGAGGCCAAAAGCCAAAGTCATGGGACCAGTAACTGTAGATGATCAGGAGGCCTGCAGTCGGTCAGAGTGAGGGAGATAAATAGGAGAAAGAGGGGAGAACTGTAGTACAGACAGTCTCTGTTTCAGTGAATCCTGCATGTTTCTGATCTAAACGCCTTTCTTTCCAAAACCGGATATTGTCTTGTTGCTGTGGTGTCCAGGTGAGGTCTTGGTGCTCAGGGAGATGCTGAGACACACTTTTGCCTTCAGGGAATCAGACAGTCGTGGCTGGCTTCCCCTTCATCGAGCTGCATCCCAGCCAGTCGCAGAGGTTCTGGACACCGTCCTGAGATGTGAGTCCATTAGTTTGGTATAAATGCAGATTTTTACAGCTGATTAACTAGGGGCTACAACACTTTGTTTATACCTTTTTGCCTTTTTATGTGAATCTACAAGTGTTATTCCATACTTATGATGTCTGTAGTTTTACTTTACAACAGGGGTGTCAAACAAATGGTGTACAGGACAAAATCGACCTACCAGAGGGTCCAATCTGGCCTGCAGGATGACTTTGCAAAGGGCAAAATTTACAGAGAAGACATTAACTGTAAATTGTAAATGATAAAATTAGGTATGTTGTTGAAATTTCCCTTACTTTTCTTGAGAAATTTCAAGTTGTTCATAGTGTTTTGTTAAAAAAAAAAAAATAAAAAATCACTGTGTGAACATTTTCATATACTTGCATTTTTTTTGCACTAAAACAAATTGAGAAATTTGGAGTTGTTATTTATAGGTTATTATGGTATTATTTTACTGGTCTGGCTTTGCTGGCTCTACAACATAGAAAATAATAAATATAATGAAAAACATCGGACTGAGAAGATGTGTCCATATTTTTTATTGGTACTAGACAATCACAGTAAATAAAAGGGCAAACTAATAAGTATTTTTGTGACAGTCAGAAGCACAATAGCAATATAAATGATAAGACAAATTCTGTATACTGTTTAACAGTATGATGGTCTGAATCAGATAATCAGAAATGTAAAAGCTGAAAACACCTTCCAGCTGCAGTTCAGTAGAACCTGTGCTCAGCTCGACAGTCTAATTATTGATAACACATTGTACAAACTTGTCTTGATTATCATATTCTGAATTTAAGCTGCAGATGAAAAGGTCAGATGTTAACTAAACAGAAAAACAGATGGTGGAAATCTAACCTCAGCTTTAACAAACAAGAAAAGTGCTCAGAGAGCGCTTTACTCCGCCAAGGCTGCTCAGTTGTTTAATGATTTTTGACGGATGAAATCTTGAAAAAAGTTGTGGTCCTCAGTGGTTGATTTGCAGTAGGATCACAATCATATGATCGTCTGCAGGCAGCTGTGTTCACTTGCAGTCATGGCTACAGTAACGCCGCGCTAGTATCTCGGAGTGATACAGAAATCTTTAACAAATCTGTGAATCCAGACTATAAGCTGCATCACTGCCAAAATACAATCACTTGGTCCTTGTGACATTTCCCACCTTCCCTGAAAATTTCATCCAAATGCATTAGTCCGTTTTTGAGTAATGTTGCTAACAGACAGATAAACAGACAGACATACAAACCAACACCAATCATCACATACGTCCACTGCATTCCTTGGCGGAGTAATAAGGAAAAATGACGTGTAGATGAAACATGCAGAATAAACAACAGGACCAGCAGCATTACAAAAAATGTCTGCCTGAAAAACTCTGAATCCACAGAACACTTCACTGGGAAACAATGCTGACTTCCAGTTGATGACAGCTGGTAGCAGAAGTTCTAAAATAACCTGTGATGTCAATCCCTGCTCATTCAGCTTGGAACCCAGCCAGTGGCGAGGTGTCTGTTGCTTACAGACTCACCTGCCAGGTTAGCACAGCTGAGAGTTAGATATGAAGTCCAGGAATATTCTCACTGATCTTTGTGTTGTGTTTGTGTTAGTGGCAGCTCAGGGGCTCAGTCTGGAGGAGAGGACAGTGATGGGAGGAGAGACGGCGCTGACACTGGCAGTTAAAGCAGGCCTGGGGCAGAATGTGAAGAGCCTGCTGGAGCATGGAGCCTCGCCTCACAACACCAACAGCAAAAACGAGTCTCCGCTGCTGCTGGGTAGGACTATAGAGTCAGTGATGACAACCTTTCTCTTACTTAAGTAAGTGCTGCCAATGGAAAAGCAAACCAGAAAGATTCTGAAGATGTGGATGCAAGCTCTCATACTTCAGCAGACAACAGCTGTCACCAACAAGGAAATGTTTAATAGTTTTAACATCAACCTTTTTATATTTTGCCAAATATGTGAGTCATTGCTAATAGATAATGTCATCTGGTCACAATTATGTTTCCTTTGAAGAGTATTTGCTGTTGCTGTGTAGTGATCATCCCTACACACTAGAAAACTAAAGTGTTGGTTGAAAAATTTAATTTTAACTTTGTCTTTAGTGAATATATATGGAAAGTTTGCCCTAACGATGTAAAACCTTTTTTCTGAAAGGGCTGGGTTCCAGTTCCAAGATGGAAAATAACCAGATTAATTTAGTTCAGTGTTTTAAAAGTTTTCTATTTGCAAAACTCAAACTAAGAGCTAAAACAAGCTGAACTGCAACCTCATGCTAGCCACAAGCCATGTTCTGAGCATGTATTATTACATTCATTTTGAAGTGCATGTAAAATTAAGTCATTAAAAGTTAATGGAAAATGCGAAACTCAAAAGTACAAAAAAAAAGTTTTTATGCTTGCTTGAGGTTATTTTAAACTTTTTTAAAAAAAATTACACAATAGCAATTTTTAATTTGATAAGTTTTTACATAGTGAAGATTCACATGACTGATTAGCTGTTTACACTTTTTTGTTGTGTTTGCCTAAAACACATGAAACAATAATTGCAAGTTTAATGATTGAAAACAACTATAGATACTATACTACAGATATATACTTATAGATATCCAAAATTTTGTTTCCTAATCTTCTTCGTAGTTTTTTGGTGGTTGTCAAACAACAGGTTTTGTTTCTGCTTTCTCATTAGTTCATGGGAAAAGGCAGACAGATTTTTTTGACACATTTCACATGCTTGTTTCAAAATCATGTGACAAGTATATGGAAACATGGTTATAGACTTTTAATGACCCCACAGAGATGACACCCAACAATACTAAGAGCTCATTTTGGGCTACAAATTTGTGCAGACTATCAAGTGAAATTACAGGTACCACGAGTGAAAATCACTCATGGTACCTGTAATTTCACTTGATGTTTTCTAATCAGTTCATCTTTTTCATTTTTTTTAAAGTCTCAAACTGTCAAAATCAAATACCGTTAGTAAGTTATTCATGACCCTTTAGTGTCCATCCACTGCCTTAAACCCATGGAGCTTACTCAAGGTCATTTCTTTGAAATTGTCATCTTGGTTGTTGCTAATAATGCTTTAACAAGATATTGATCCTCATGTCATAAAAATTCTGTCAGGTTACCTAGGAACTTGAATTTGTAGGGAAAAATGTCCAGTGCAAAACCAGGGGCTGTATGTACCTTTCCTGTCTTGAAGGGGAACCAGAGAGCTATCTGTTAAACTTCTGTAGCTAGTAGTTTTTTGAGAATGTTTTTTCCCTGAGTTATTATCTGTACACTAGAAATATCCATTTTGATAAAATGACATTTTTTAGTTTGTTTTTCCACATAACAAAGTGTGGCAGCAACTAAATCTGATAATGACTTGGAAATAAAATCAGATATAGTCCTTCTAGTGTAGCTTAGCAGAGCTCAGGACCTACAGTCTCATTGTGTTTACTTCAAAAATTAGTGTAAATATTGATGAAAGTTCATTTTTCTCAACAAAATGGTCAAAATAATAATAAGAAGGCTGAGAAGACAGAATTTACTATTTATGCAAGGGCAGTATCTTTACGTTCTAGGCTCTATTGTGTGGAGTTTGGGGTAAAATCTTGCTGTCATGCTCACAACTTTTTTTCTCAACTTAATTTCTTGTGTACCTACTTTTACTCTGCCTTTTTAGTACAGTATAATTCCTTTCTGATTAAACACCCTTTGTAATTGCTGTGCAGCCGTGAGGGCTGGTTCCTATGAGATGACGTACACACTGGTGGCTCATGGTGCTTGGGTGGAGCAGGTCTGCCGAAAGCGGTGGACAGCCATGCATGAGGCAGCCAAGGGTGGCAATGTGGACATCCTGATGCTGCTGCTGAGAAACGGTGGCCGGGTGAACCACAGAGATGTGACGGGAGTAACACCGCTGGCTGTGGCTGCAGAGTACGGACACTTCCACATCACTGAGATCCTGCTGAACTGTGGTCAGTCTGAAGATCGAACTTTAAGTGCGAATGTGGTGACAGTTAATTCACAACAAAGGGACTATAGAATAATAATACTTTATTCATTCATTCATTCATCTCTGCACTTTTAAACTTTATTTTTATTTTTATTTTTTCTGTTAAAAAATTTTGCCACCCTTGTATATATTGTAAATAAAGCTGCTGTAACAATGTAAATTTCCCCTGGAGTGGGGAGAAATAAAGAACTTTATCTTTATCTTATCTTATCTTATCTTTATTGATCTTTGCTGTAAATAATGTAGTAAATATGGACCATACTATGAATTAGTTGGATATTAAAATGGCAACAAAAATACAGTATATTACAACGTACTAAAATAAAACGATTAGCATGACAACATTTTTTTTTTTCATTTTACTAGCTGTGACTGTGACAGACATGCATTTTCCTTCTCCCCTACACATGTGTCACCCTACCCAGGTAGTCAAGTAAACTCTCAGGCTTGTAATGGGGAAAGTGTCCTGCTGGATGCAGCTGGGTCAGGAAACCTCTCTTGCATTCAGCTGCTGCTAGACAACGGAGCAAACCCCAACCTGCCCAGCGTCACTGGACACCTGCCCATCCACAAGGCAGCGTATGCCGGACACTACGAGTGAGTCACACTGTGAGCTGTAATGAAGTCACTGGGCCAGTGGTCACACAGCAAAATACATCTGCAAATCTTTCAAAATGGGCAGTACCAGACATTTGGAGATGCAGTGACTGGTCAAATGGCTAATATGTTAGCAAGCCAGGATTGAGTCACACTAGCTCCTTTCTATGTTTGATGTATTGGATTGTTTTCTATCCTTTTCATTTGCTGTCAGTTCTAGCACACTTGCAAACTGACAGGTAATGTCAGAGCTCCACTAAGTCACAAATTAGTTTAGAGCCAGCACTGTTTTGGATTTTTCAGCAGTCTGTTGCCTCAAAGATCAGCTCTGCCAAGATGGCTTGTTATTGGTTGACGCTGAAAATCCACATGATAAAGTCATACTTGACACACAGAGTTTACTTGAATTAGAATGCAGATGTTTTACCATACTGAATGGTTTTGAAATTGAACTTTTATTGTGTTGCCCTTATTCTTGACTAAACCCTTCTTTTATTTTCTCACAGTGCTCTGAAAATGCTGATCCCACTGACCACCAAGACGGCCATTAAAGAGGCAGGTCTGAGCCCAGTCCACTCAGCTGCAGAGGGAGGTCACAGACACTGTCTGCGTCTCCTGCTGGCCTACGGGTTCGATGTCAACTACCGCATGAACACCAGAAACTCTGAAAATTACCGGGACATGAGGAGAAGTGCCTTGTACTTTGCTGTCTCCAATGGGGATGTTGAGTCTACCAAAATGCTGCTGGCAGCAGGGGCGAAGACAGACCTAGACCCACTGTGCTGCCTCCTGGTGGCAGTCAGATCAGGCCGCTATGAGATTGTGAAGCTGCTGCTAGCTGCCAAAGCAGATGTGAATTGTTACTTCACAGTAGTGAGTGACACAGTGTTTCCCACAGCGCTGCAGTACTGCCTGAAAGACGAGGTGATGATGAGGCTGCTGCTCAACAATGGCTACAAGGTGGAGAGATGTTTTCACTGTTACCACGACAATGCATTTGATCCTGCAGATGACGTGGAGGGGAAAATTCCTGTGAGTGCTAGTGCTTCCTTGTTTTCCTTAAGGCAATAGTTCAGTGTTTTGGTAAATATTTCTATTTTCTCAGCCATACATGCTCTCAGCCTACCCATCTGGGGAAGGATGATAATGCACCTGCACCCAACAAGGAGTATGGATGGATGTTCGAAAAAGCAGCAGGAAGCAACTTTCCTATGAATGAATGGGGTGCCATCATTCAGTGTCATGACTGGTTCTCTTTAATATATAGGTGGTGAATAGAGCAGCAGGTCTAGCAAATGAATTGTTAGAACACACCTGTGTATCACTAACAACCCCATGTAACCAAGACACCTACTACTGAAACCTGAATCACTATAATAATAGTTGTAACCATAATGTTGAAATCCATAATTATTTTTGAATACTTTTGCAAACCTTTACATTTCTTATCTCCATGCCGGACAGCAATTTTTATTTAGTTATCATTTATTAAGTCTACATTTATACTTGCTTAGATCTCAAATATTTACAATCCTCTAAATGTTCATCTTCTCTCCAGTTCTGTGAGTTCATGAGTCTCTGCTGCCTCATGCATCTGTCTGGGAGCGTGGTTCGAATTCTGCTGGATTATGTCAGCTACGTCTACATCTGCTCCAAACTCAGGCTCATCCTGCAGAAACAGACAGAGTGGCCTGAGATATGTGAAATCCTCAGTGAGTTTATTCAGGATGTTGTGACCTGTATCAGATGGTCACAAATCCAAAAACTAACCTTCAGGCAAAGTAAAACAGTCACAGCTAACTTGTGAATGAAGCACTGACAAATGATTTTTAATATGTTATGGTGAATTTGCCACCAAATACTGGCTCATTTTCGCATAAATGGTAATGGAGGAACAATATCATTTATTTGTTGTCACGTCTGTGTCTGTATGATCAATGAAAGTCCATGATTTATCATCTTTTAGCCCAGTTTTTAACCAGTATATGGCTCTATAGCTACAAAATCCTCTAGTCCATGTCTGCCTGTTTGTTGGAGTCTGAGCATTAGTGTACAATGAGTTTTTAATTGTCTTTTTACTGAAATGAGTTGCTTGCTGCAGCAGAAAATTTAAAAGAACAGTGACAGTTGAGCTAAGACTTGACACCACCTGTACTTGCTCTAAAGACAGTAGCTGCAACTGATAATTCTCTGTGAGATCATCACTATGTGCAAATGCTTTGACATTGTCATTTAATACATTTGTAATATAAGAATATAAAGTGTACCAATTTAAATGCTGAGAGGTTGACTGTAATGTTTTTCGTGCCCCCCATGGCTTATTCTCTTACATACACTAAATTTTAAAATATACTGGTAAGTTGTCTATCAAATATCTCCTCAGAGGATGAACTCTATTTTCCTGACCCCATTATTGTTCCTCTAGCACCAATCTCAGGACAAACTTTATATTAAATCCATTACTGTTAAGGTTTTTAGAATGACTAAATCACTGCCATGTTTGCTCTGTCCAGCACTTGACTATTGTGGCTGTAATGACTAATGCGGCCTGCAAGGGGCACCACTACTGTAGACCTTTTCCTTTTTCATAGTTATACAATATTCCTTTTGTGTATCCTTTCTGTCATTCTTTTTCATCTTCTTACTTCTGTTCTTCTTATTACAGAAATAATTGATAAAGCGAAATAATGTTGTGAACCTCACTCCCCAGGCAATCCTCGCTCCCTTGGGCACCTCTGCAGACTGGAGATCAGGAAGATCTTGACCCTGAAGAAACTCAACAACCCTGAAGTCATGAACTCACAAGGTTTCCCTCCAAGACTGAAAAGTTTTATACTGTATGAGGAGCTCGATCTCTACAGCAAGGTCCCTGAACGCATTATGTGAAGATCTGCGGATTTCCCGCAGGTGTTCTGTTTGTTTCAGACTAATGTTGTTGATGTATTTTTTTAAATCTCTGGTTTTGATAATGTTTCTTTATAAGTACTTTTTACTCCGCCAAGGAATGCGGTGGAGTTATGTGGCGATCAGCATACATGAATCTGTCTGTGCATAACATTACTCAAAAACAGACTGACAACGGATTTGGATGAAATTTTCAGGAAAGGTCAGAAATGACACAAGAACCTCCTCATCAGATTTTGGCATTAATGACAATGTGCTATTTTTACTTATGTGACGATCGGCGTAAATTTGTCTGTCTGTTCGCAACATTGCTCAAAAACAGAATAACGGATTTGGATGAAATTTTCAGGGAAGGTCAGAAATGAAGACAAGGACCATGTGATTAGATTTTGGCAGTGATACAGCTTATAACCTGGATCCACTGATTTGTAAAATATTTCTGTATCATTGCGAAATAGCGGCACAGCATCACTGCAACTGTGACTACGAGTGAACACTGTGTCAGCAGACTACTGAGGATCGCATGATTGTGATCCTATTACAAATCGACCACTGCAGATTTATCGCGAGTTATCCGTCGGACGTGAAACAAGGAACAATTGATTAAATTGTGGAGGTGTTTCTGAGTCCCATCAATTCCCACAATTCCTGCACATTTAGATCAGGCAATTTGGTATCCGTACGTAACGTACACATGCATAACACTTGCCTGTGCTCAACGCAAGGTCATTTTGTTTGTAGGTACAGCTATATTAAATGATCACATTCTATGTAGCTGTGATTTCTGATCATCAATAACTAATAAATAAACAAATGTTGCATTTCTAAAAAAAAAAAAAAAAAGCTGTATTTCTGACAGACATATGGGGAAATGAACAACCTTGGTAGAGTACTGCACTTTCTGAGTGCTTTTCTAGTTGTTTCCTGTTTTAATGTGTGGAAGGCTAAAGTCTCCTCATGGTTCCACGCAGATTTTATGTTTTTTGATGATAACATGTGAAACTGACAAACAAAAAAAGAAATTGAAAGACATTTTGCTGCTTATATTCATTAAAAAATCATACTGAAGGATGATTCATGGAAGATGATACCAAAAAAAAAGACATTTTATTCTTCTCATTTATTTTTGCCTCGTCATGGCCACCCAATGATAAATACAGCATGAAGGAATGTTCTATAAAATATGACTAAAACACCGTATTCTGAATTGTATGTGTCAATTGTGACCAATACTATGTTTACAATCCCTCCCGAACATGAAAAATAAGTCAGAAATGTGAAACATAGATTTTATTCTTTGCAAATAAGATTAAGCCCAAAGCATTTTCATAAATAAAAGCCTTGGTTTGTATTGTATGACTGCAAACTGTTGTTTAATATTATTTCAGAGGGACATTAACTAAGATTAATACAGTCCCAGCTTTTGCACAGAATAACCCCAACATATCTTCAGTTAGTTGCTGGTGGCAGGGTTCTGGTAAATTATAAATTCAGTCATGTGGACTAAAATGCTTTGTTGATGTGAGAGATCACAGGAGAATGGGCTGACTGGTTGGAGATGATACAAAGGCAACAATTACTCAAATAAGCACTCGTTACAAACAAGCAATGCATAACAACTCTGAATGAACAACTCGTCCAACCTTGAAGAAGATGGCCTAGAGCAGCAGAAGACCACACCGAGTGCCACTCAGATAAGAACTGGACAGTGAGGCTACAATTCACACAGGCTCACCAAAATTGGACAACAGAAGATTGGAAAGATTTTGCCTGGTCTGATAAGTCTCCATTTCAGCTGCAACATTCAGATGGTAGGGTCAGAATTTGACGTAAACAACATGAATGCATGGACTCATCCTGCCTTGTATCAACGGTGCAGGCTGCTGGTGGTGGTGGTGTCATGGTGTGGGGTATATTTTCTTGGCACACTTTGGACCTCTTAGTATCAATCGTTGTTTATTATTATCATTTAAACACCACAGCCTGCCCGAGCATTGTTGCTGACCATGTCCATCCCTTTATGACTACAGTGTACCCATCTTCTGATGGCTACTTCCAGCAGGATAATACAACATTTCACAAAGCTCAAATCATCTCAAACTGGTTTCTTGAACTTGACAATGATTTCACTGTACTCCAGTGGCCTGGATGTACGGCCGACAAATCTACAGCAACTGTGTGATACTATCATGTCAATATGGACACCATGTCTAAAGTATGCCACAAAGAATTAAGGCAGTTCTGATGGCAAAAGGGGTCCAACCTTTCACTAGCATGGTGTACCTAATAAAGTGGCCAGTGAGTGTGTGTGTGTATATATATATATGTGTGTGTGTGTGTGTGTGTGTGTGTGTGTGTGTGTGTGTGTGTGTGTGTGTGTGTGTGTGTATAAAATAGAAAACCTGTGGAAGCAGATTTGTTTATTTATGCAACAGGAATGAGTGGTGTCAGCGATGTCGGCAGCTGGTGTAGAGCAGCCAAGACGCATGGCTGCTGTCATCCAAAACAATGGCTATGCAATCAAGTACTAACTCCTGTGTGTATCATGTGACTAAAACAGACAGAGAAGAAAACATGGAATGCCCAAAAGCACTGTTTTTGGCAGTACAATGTCATAGCTATTGATGTAAAAACTTAAGTGATTTTGGTTAATATAAAAAAAAAACATGGAAAATGGCCTGATATCAGCTCTTAAATTAAACTCTTATGAGCTATTTTTGTTGTTATCATTATATTTGTCCAAACAAATGTACCTTTAGTTGTACCAGGCATTAAAATGAAGAAGAAATGGAAGAAAACAAAGGTGGCCTGTTAATTTTTTCCATAACTATGTATATATATGTATATATATATATATATATATATATATATCACATACATAATACATTCTTTGAAAGAATATATATATATATATATATATATATATATATATATCACATACATAATACATTCTTTGAAAGAATATATATATGATCATTGTTTCAAATTGATCCCACTTTCACTGCTCTGCTGTCCAAATACTCTGCAGAACACCAAATGTGGATTACTCTGCTGTTGAATATAGTCACGGTTTTACTAATGCACTATTTCCTCCTGTTGTAGTAACATTTGATAAATTACCATAGAACCAGCTGTTGTAGGAAGTATTGAGCTTTTTTTTCAAAAAAAAAAATTGAAGACCTCTTTATGTCTTCAATAAGTAACAAAGCACTGGAAGAGCAGAAAGGAGGGAAGTCAGAAAATATTAAGATAATACATTGTTGATTTTGATCTCACTAATGAGATTTATTAATAAAAAAGTATTTTTACACATTTAAGGATAAGCTAGCAGAATCTTGGAATAAAGGTATATGCATCACAAATATGGGCTGCACAGTGGATTGGTGGTTAGTACTGTTGCCTTGCAGCTAGACGATCCCCGGTTTGCGTCCTGGCCTGGGTCTGGGATCTTTCTGCATTGAGTTTGCATGGTCTCCCTGTGCATGCGCGGGTTGTCTCTGGGTTTTCCGGTTTCCTCCCACAGTCCAAAAACATGCTGAGGTTAATTGGTGATTACTAAATTGACTGCAGGTGTGAATGTGACTGTCTCTATATGTAGCCCTGTGATAGACTGGTGACCTGTCCAGGGTGTCCCCTGCCTTCGCTGTAAGTCAGCTGGGATCGACTCCAGCTCCCCACGACCCTAATCAGGATTAAATAGTGTATAGATAATGGATGGACATCACAAATATCGTCTATTAAATGTCATCCTTAATACAACCCCCAGATGGTGCAAAAGTAAGAGTAAGTTAGTTTAAAAATGAGACCAGTGCAGGATTCTCTGGCAAATAAAAAACAAAAAAAAACTTTTGTTGCTATATTATATCATCTGGGTAGGTACCATGGTGTCCAGTCAAGTACAGTGCACATCCCACATACTGCTCCATCTCAACATGCAAATTAACATCAGATAGGTCAAAAAATCAGAGCTTTCGCAGGTGAAGAAGAAGCCATCGGTTGTGTCATGCTTCATGCCTCTTCATTATTTCAGCAGGTTCTCATTGAGTTGTTGTCTTGCTGCATTTTCACACATGGTGGATTGATCTCAGAAGTGAAAACATTGTAGCTCTCTGCTGAATCATAATGACAATAAATATTCATACAACTGGCCGGCTCGGTATCGTTTGTCATTAGTTGTTGAAACTCCATGAGATCCTGTGGAACGGGCCTGCATGTTGCACACTGGAACAGGTGACAACTATAAATAGCTGGTGGAATGTTTGTGAGAGAGAGAGAGAGAGAGAGAAGCAGTTCAACAGTGACACAAACACTTGACTGCTGCTGCTACTTCGTCCTGTAACTCCAACATTGAAACCTTTATCAGGTGAGAATGACAAATTTTACTTTGTTTCAGCTTCACATTGAAGATTGCAGACTGAAAAGTGATGAAGTTGTGTAATAACTGAGATCAGATTGCCAATGTTTTGTCTGATAAACAGTAAGGAGTTCAAGGGTCACTGTCTGGAACATTCATCTGATAGGATCAGACCAAAGAGAGAAAGAATTTATTTAGATGTAGGCCAAGCAGTTGATTCCAAACAGAATTCCATTTGACCTCAGCTGCTGAAAGTGTCTCTGTAATCAAACACTGACACACTCACTGAGACTCTTGAGCTGTGTCCTATTTCCACACTAAATCCTATGAGTCCAACATTTCAGACAAATATCAGTTCATTTCAGCGGAATTACCAAAGCCAGTGGATCTGCTTGTGGAAATGGAGGAAGTGAAGATCTGTGTATTTGAGCTTTGTGTGTTTGCACCTGCATAGTGTTAGAGGGATGGATGCTACTGATGACATGGATGGAGACGAACTTCTGGACCGCACTGTTCAGATGATAATTCAGGAGTCAAGTCAGATAGAACACCATCTTCCTGTTACATTTGGAGGTGAAGCTCTGAAGCTTGCAGTCGCCATAAAACAAGGTAAAATCCTGCTGCAAATGGTTCATCACACACTTTATTGTTTTATGCCATAACAATTACTTAAGATGACCACTGAAAACAGTTCAAGAATAAAACAATTATGTTTGGGTCTACTGAAAGAAGCAAATAAAAACTTCTGACTTCAACTGTCTCTGCAGGTGACATGTCGGTCCTGCAGGAGCTCTGTGAATTCCCAGCTGCCTTCAGTCAGGTGGATGACCTCGGTAGGTATCCTCTGCATTGGGCAGCAGTCCAACCTCAAGTCCACATCCTGGAGATCGTGCTGTACGGTGGGTAAAAGTTTCAAACATTCACTTTACATGAGAGTCAGAAATGAAGAGAACCACCAAGTGGGGGCAGTACAATTGCATGATCAAAGCCTTAAGCCTCAATTATACTTCCTTGGATGCATAGTTGTTGCATAGTTGTGCATGTATGGATATAGTAGATTGTAGCTACATATTCAGTGCATTCACACCACTGCTCATGTAGCCACATGTATACAAATTTTAGTGGTAATGTCCACAGTGAAGCCTGCATGGACTCTGGTAGGCTTGGGCAGATAACAAAATTCATGTCACTCGAACCTTTAAAATAATCTTCCGGATTGGTGACACTTCTGACATAGTGTCCACAGTAAACATTCCTGACAGCCACAACTGGTAAGAATCACAAGTTCCCATAAGATTCTATAGGAAATGCATTTGGGTCATTTGTGACCCCCTTATGGAAGCTTGGGGTAGTAATATGAATATTACTGGAATATGAAATAACATTTTATTACAAAGATGTTGCAAGAAAATGATCTCACTGGGCCATTTTTGACCCACTTATGCATCTAAGGTTTATGTATGCTAAGCAATGGTGTGCATGCGCTGAAAACCTCCAAGTAGCCTAGAGAGTAGTTAGCTCAGTCAGGGATCTGTGTTTGTCCACAAGGGAATATAATCAAGGTCAATGTCTGCGTTATACTTTCTGTATTTGTGGGAACATGGAGGTCTGCGTGAAGTAAATTTCATCATCTACCCAAGTTTGTAAGAGTCTGCATGGAATCCTCCACAGCATCTACATGCAGCTCAGCCATCCATGAAGTTGACTTCATGCATGGTTCACGCAGACCATCCATGAAGTGACTGCTTTGCAAGGGTAAATACACAACAGTGGAGTTTATGAGAGGAATTCATAGAGGACGACCTTCTGAACAGAGTCCTCAAAGTGAAGCATACAACAAAGTAGTATAATAAGAACAACTGTGTGTCTGTGACTTTCCGTGAGAATATCTGCAAGGGAGTATAATCAGGGATTACAAATTGCTTCAATTGTCTCAGTGTTCTCTGTCTTATTCAAGCTTTAAACAATGGTTGTTTCTCTGACAATTTCATAAAAGTCAGTGTGTGCCAGCTGGTACTTTGTGTCCCGTGAGGTAAATTCAGTGAAATAAAGTCTAACTTTTGCTGTGTCCTTCAGCATCTTTCAGTCTGACTCTGGAGGAGAAGACTTTGGAGGGTGAGACCTTCCTGACTTCAGCAGTAAAAGCTGGTTTGGTGGAAAATGTCAAGATGCTGCTGGACCATGGAGCTTCTCTTCACACCACCAACAGCAAAAATGAGTCCCCTCTGCTTTTAGGTCCGAACATGATTTTCAATCACACTGTGTCCCCTCTGGTCCTTCAGAGTAGACAATAACAAAGAAATGTTTTGCATACCCACAATATAAGTTCCTCCTTCACTCTTGTCTTTGCAGCAGTCAGAACTGGATCTCATCATATGGTTTCTAGTCTGATAGCTCGGGGAGCTCGGGTGAAGCAGGTGTGTCTGAAAAAGTGGACGGCCATGCATGAGGCCTCCAGGGCCGGCTGTGTTCACATCATGGAGCTCCTGCTCCAGAACGGAGGTCAGGTTACAGAGACAGACCAGCATGGAGTGACTCCTCTGGGCATTGCTGCAGAGTACAGCCACCCTGAAGTCCTGAAGCTCCTCATCAAACACGGTGACACATTAAGACTGACATTGTCCACTGATCTTACTTAATCACAGAAGCTACACTGATCAGCCACAACATTATGGCCACTGACAGGTGAATAACATTCATCATCTTGTTATAATGCAATGTTTTGCTGGGAAACCTTAAATCCTGAAATATGCAGTCAGAAAAATTTATTAGGGTGGAGCCTATCCCAGCTGACTTACGGTAAAGGCTGCGACACCCTGGAGAGGTCACCAGTGTACAGTCATGGAAAAAATTATTAGACCACCCATGTTTTCTTCAATTTCTTGTTCATTTTATTGTCTGGTACAACTAAAGGTACATTTTTTTGAACAAATATAATGATAATAACAAAAATAGCTCATAAGAGTTTATTTTAAGAGCTGATATCCAGCCATTTTCCCTGGTTTTCTTGATAATAACCAAAATCACTTAAGTTCTTACAGCAATAGCTATGGCATTGTACTGCCAAAAACAGTGTTTTTAGGCGTTCCATGTTTTCTTCTCTGTCTGTTTTAGTCACATGATACACACAGGAGCATAAGTAGGTAGTAACGAGTTACATTTACTTCGTTACGTTTACTTGAATAACTTTTTCAAAAAAATGTACTTCTGAGAGTAGTTTTACTCTGCCATACTTTTTACTTTTACTTGAGTAGATTTGTGAAGAAGAAACGCTACTCTTCCTCCATTACACTGGGCTACGCTCGACTGGTTACTTTTTTGTTTACATTAGATATGCTTTATTTTTCTGGAGAGATGCCTGAAGTGGATCTACAACATGACTGTGTTTCACCAATCAGACAAAGCAACAATAATCACGTGACTCCGTTTCACCAGACGTCGCCCTGCGGTCACATGACCACATACGAACTGTGGTAGCATAGCGGCTGAAACTCTACACATGTAGCAGACGGCGAATGAAAAAAATGGGGTCATTTTTGTGAAAATTAATCTTGCTTTGGAGTCCGACATCATTAGCATTGCATTAGCATGGATATCTCCGTTTTCGGCTTTTGTCTTCTGTTTACTAACACAGGCGACGTGAAGCGTGACGTCAGGCTCGGTAGGTCCGCGTGATACAGCAGGGGGTGGATGGAATGGGGTCCGATTATTTGGCTCTCTAAGTTATTATTCGGATACCACCACAACCACCGAATATTCGGATATTGGGGTCCAGCCCTAGTTGTAATGTTATTTTCTATCTACAGAGCCTGTGCCATTTGGAGGGAAGTGAAATACAGTATATCTTGTCACTGGAAGTAGTTCGCACTGTTCAAACACAAAAAATGTTACCTTACTACAGGTATTCGTTTCAAAAGCTTTATGTTGTGAAAAACTGAGATTTGGAAATTTGTGTTTCTTGTGCCTTAACGTCATTTTGTAAAGATGTTATTTATTTTTGCTATTTTTTTATTTTATTATTTGGAAACACCAGAATTTGCACATTATTTTACATTTTTGTCTGTCTGAACACATCATTACAAAAAATAAATCGGACATTACAATCAAACAGTTACTCAGTACTTGAGTAGTCTTTTCACCAAATACCTTTTTACTCTTACTTGAGTAATTTTTTGGATGACTACTTTTTACTCCTACTTGAGTGATATTATTTTGAAGTAACGTTACTTGAATACAATTTTTGGCTACTCTACCCACCTCTGCACAGGAGTTAGTACTTGATTGCATAACCATTGTTTTGGATGACTGCAGCCCTGCATCTTGGCATGCTCTCCACCAGCTTCTGACATCGGTCTGCTGTCACAGCAACCCATTTTTGTTGAGCAGGCCAAGACATGGTTCCAATGTTCTGGTTCTCCATCCAGGCTTTAACTGACTTTGCCGTGTGGCAAGGGGCATTGTCTTCTTTGAAAATCCAGTCATTCGAGGCAGGAAAGAGTTTTCCAGCTGATGGAAGAGGACTGTTTTCAAGAGTAGCCCTGTACATGACCTGGTTCATTCGCCCTTCACACAATTGCATTTGCCCTGTTCCACCCATACTGAAACAACCCTAGCTTGTCACTGATCCACCTCCATGTTTTACTGTAGGGGCAAGACAGTCTGGTTTGTAGGCTTCTCCAGGCTTCCTCTTAACCAGTAAGTTGGCTGGAGTGGGCATCAACTGAAAATTGAATTCATCACTGAAGAGAACCTTAGCCCAGTCATCAGCAGTCCAATCCTTGTGATCCCCAGCAAAGAGTAACCAGGCTTTCATCTGCCTTTCGTTGATGAAGGGCTTCATCCGTGCCGTGTGACTTCAGACCAGCTTCAAGAAATTGGTTTGAAGTCCTTGTCCTTACCTAACAAGTCACATTTCTCGACAGTGCCCATTGCATTTATGAGGTCAGTGGAGGTCTGACGACGATTCCTGACACAGGAATAGATGAGTGCACGGTCATCTTGTGGGGTAGAAAGACGTTCCTTGTCACGACCAGCTAGAAGTTTCGTAACACCATGTTCGGCTTGTTTTTTCTTGGTGTTATGAACGGCTGTCTTGGAGATCTTTCGTTTTTTCGCTATCTGTCTCTCATGTCAATTTCCAAGAATGCCAAGATGGCTGCCTTCATGGCGTCACATAACTGTTTTGTTTTAGGCATCATGTGAGAGCTGACAACTTCTGAGTTGTGCTGCAGCTTGAATGTAAGCAGGAAACCACTCTCCTTTGCTTGTGCAGTGCTGCTTATGACATGAAATGGACTCTTATATACAGTGGGAATGCAATTAAGCTTAAGCATGTTAAATGGGACATAAAGTATGATGTAATCTGCTACCTATACCGGTACCAGGCATTGAAATGAACAAGAAATTGAAGAAAACAAGAGTGGTCTAATAATTTTTTCCATGACTGTATTGGGTGTTTGACAAATACCACCCACATAAACATTACAAGTCCAGCAACCACCCACCCCCCATGGTAACAGCAGTCCTTGATGCCAGTTGCTACCCTCAGCAGGACAGTGCACCCCGACACAACACAAAAACTGCTCAAAAGTGGCCCGAGGTACACGACAGAGCTAAGGTGTTCACCCGGGTTTCACACTCCCCAGATCAGAATCTTACTGAGCATCTGTGGGATGTGCCAGGATAAGCCTGATCTAGGTAGATCCCACCCTGCAACCCACAGGACCCACAGAATTTACTGCCACCATCTTGGTGCCACAGGACATCCCCAGAGCTCCTGTGTTCATGCCGCACTGGGTCAGAGGAGTTTTAGCAGCATAAAGGAGACCAACACAATATAAGGCAAGAGGTCATAATGTTATACCTGATCGGTGTATATTGCAGCTTCACTAATTGAAATTCTTGTGTTAAAAATGCATCAAACAAACATGTAATTTAAAATGGATCTTGGTCATGTTAAATCCACTGAGAATTCTCACTGGCTTTGCTAGTCTATGGAGCCTCTTTGAGCTCCTAGTTTTGATTTTGTGGCACATCTACTGTCTACATTAGTCTTATTGTTTCGAGCAGCAGCAGCTGTTTTCATTCTAAAAGCTCTGATGAACTCTTTGTACACAGAATAAGCCAGCTAGTCACTAAATAAGTGACTAAAGAGCCAGATGTTTTTGTCAGGAGTTGATGAAAAGCTTAGCTAAATAAAAAGAGAAAGCTGGACTTCATTCAGATGGACAAAACACGACTCCAAAGTGATGACAATGTAGTTCTGTTTCTGCAATGTGTAATGAGGCAGCTTGTTGCTTGTATCAGTCACAACTAATAATTCACATTATTAGGTGAAAAATGACACAAATAAATCTGATATGTATAGCTTGTTCTACTGCTCCCCTAAAGTACAGCTAAACATTCTACACCTCTCTTATCCTCTCTTATGCTACATGCAGGCACACCTTACAATGCTTTAATAATAATCATTTCATTTGTCAGCTGTATGTATTAATTCCTTTCCAGCACTACTATTCAATAATATTGTGCCTGTTTGTCCATGATTTCAATTTCATATCAGCATATTTCTGATGATCAGCTCCTAAATGTGTCAATATCCCAAAGTTATAACCATTTCCACCTCCACATCCTACTTGGTTAAGTCATTTCTCTCCATTTCAGAAAAGTTTTCTGCAGCCTTTCTCAGTCATGACAAGCAGTTTGCCTTTGTTGTGTTCATAACTTGTTTAAATTGCTTGCCATGTGTTAATGTATGTTTAAATCAACCAAGCTTGTTTAGGTTTCAAATTTCATTTTGCTGCCATTTATGTGTTTGTGTATCTGACCTCACTGCATGCCAACACGTTTTGAATGGCATTAAAGCTTTTATAACATTGGCTTTATCTGGGACTGATTTTACTGGATGAGTAGGACACTTTAAAGCTGCAGTGTGGATTTTTTTGATTTTCTGTTGCACTTGCATAAAGTACTTGAACTCTTTCCATACAGTGTTTAATGCAGGTTCTCTGTTGTAAAAGCCAATGTAACCTTAACGACATCACTGTGATATCAGCAGGGTTGTTATCTCAGGTTTGACAATGACAATTCAATTTGTGCATTTAGGTGCTGATGTAAACTGCCAGGCGCCCAATGGTGACAGCGTCCTATATGACGCTGCGGGTTCGGGTAATCCAGACTGTATTGACATTCTGCTGCAGCATGGAGCAAATCCCAATATCCACAACCTGAGCTCCCAGCTGCCCATCCACCGAGCGGCATATGAAGGACACTACTTGTGAGTGGGTCAATGTCACACAACTAATGTGATCAGCAAACATATTTTGTCAAACAAAAAACTAAAGGCAGACATGAAACAAGGATAAGAGCTAAAAGAGAAAAAAAAGTTTAAAAAAAGTTTGCTGCTTGAAGGAGATGTGGAGGAAAACAGGAACCAAACAGTCAAACACCACCCAGAATGGTGTCTATATCTCCTCATTCAAAAATGGTAAAAAGTATTGAGCATCACTGGAATTAACATCAGAACGAGGTAAGAAAGTCTGGAGAACAACAAAAATTTATCATTAATAAAAAATCACCAGATCAAGAGACAGGAACCAAATTTTACTGCGTACATACTAAGCTATGAAGGAGTTGGTTTCATGGTTTGAACAATGACAGACTTTAAGCATTTGGTCCAACTTCCACGTTTAATTTCTGACTCAGTTCTTCAGATTATTCTGTTCTTTATTTCCCTCAGAGCTTTGAGCATTTTGATCCCAATCACCACTCGACGGGCCCTGCGACTGTCTGGTCAAAGCCCTGTCCACTCTGCTGCAGACGGAGGCCACGCCCACTGCCTGGAGCTCCTGCTGCAGAAAGGTTTTGATGTTAATGCGCTTTTGGCCCCTCACATCTCTGAAAACTATGGAGACATGAGGAGAACCCCACTGTATTTTGCTGTCTCGAATGGGGACGCTACATGTACTGACATGCTGCTAAAATCAGGGGCCCAACCTGACCTGGACCCACTGCACTGCCTCTTGGTGGCAGTCAGATCAGGCCGCTATGAGACTGTGAAGCTGCTGCTGGCAGCAGGAGCAGATGTGAACTGTTACTTCACGGTGGTGAATGACACACTGTTTCCCACGGCGCTCCAATACTGCCTGAAGGACGAGGTGATGATGAGACTGCTCCTCAACAACGGCTATGATGCAGAAAAGTGTTTCTGTTGTGACCATGATGACATCTGGGAGGACCTGAGTGAGTCTGGATGCTCTCACCATCAAGAGGAAAAAGTTGCTGTAAGTGTATCATATTTGTGAATTAAAATAGGAAGTGTTTATTTATTTACTTGATAGGGACAGTGCACATTAATGAACATCTGTTTAGACAGCAATAGACGTAAATATACCGGATTATAGCAACACTGGAAATTTACATCCGCAGTCCCTAGGCAGGTAAAAAAAAAAAAAAAACCTAACAGTGAAACATAGGACAATAAGTCACAATAAAAGGACAATATGTCACAGTAAAAGTACAATAGGTCACAAGGAAAGCACATTGCCAAAAGTACACAAAGAAGTTAAAGGTCAGTGGTCACAAGACTGGCTCACTTTCAGCCACTGTTTAAGGTGAGTTTTGAAGGTTGGTAACATGGCACACTCCCTTAAGGAGAGTGGAAGACTGTTCCAGATCTTCCTGGCCTTCACAGGTTTATGTGTGGGACCTCAAAGTCCCCTCTAAAGGAGGCCCTGGTCCTGAGACTGCTGTGGGCTCTTCTTTTAAGAAAGTCAGACACAGGGGGTGAGGGGAGTCCATGTAACACCTTGTAGATCAGACAAGGAAATTTGAAATTTTTAAAATTCTCAAAGCTCAATAAGTTGTACTTCTCTAAGATGTTACAAACATGATATGACATTGGTTTTCTATCAAAGACCTTTAATGATTTTTTATATTAGTGATTCTATGATTTTGCATGTATTTACACCTGTCAGCGAACAACATGCTATGCAATATTGAATGTGTGAAAATATCATGGAATGTAGAAACATTCTAGCAGCACAAAATGTTATGAAAGTTCTAATTCGTCTAAAATTGGTCAGGTTAAATTTCACTGTATTAGATATTCTTTGAATGTGGCTCCTGAAACACAGTGTGGAATCAAGTGTCACACCAAGATTTTTGAATTCAGAGACAGAGACAATTTCTAGCTTCTGTCCTCCCAGAAAGACGCTTGAATGTTTGATGTCTTATGGTTGCTTTGTGAACATCATACAAACAGTTTTAGTTAAGTTCAGAAGAAGTCACAATTTAAAAAGCCACTCATTTACAGGAACCATAGCTGAAGTAAGAACAGAGAATGCTTCTTGAGTAGTTTTGGCACTGGTGAAGATGACAGTGTCATCCCTGTACATTTGAAATTCCACATTGGCACATGAATTTGACAAGTCATTAATATGCATAGAGAATAACAGAGGGCCAAGTACTGACCCCTGAGGTAATCCACAGGGACATCTGAAAAAGTTGATTTGACACAGTTAGTGCAGACACACTGTTTCCTGATTTCTAAATAAGATTTTATTCACTGAATAGCATCCAAATGCAAAATTGCTTCATCATGTAAATTCCTATAAAGCAGTTTACCTACCTGTTTGTTTAACTGAATCTCTTCTGCCATCAAGTTTTGTGATTTCGTCAGCGTCTCCTGGCTGGTGAACCTGGTGGGCAGAGTTGTATTGATCCTCCTGGAATATGTTGGCCAGGTTTCTCTCTGTGGCAAACTGACCAAGATGTTGAAGAAACACAAGGAGTGGCCTCACATTCACAGGACCACTCGTGAGTTCATCAGATTAAAGAGCTGCTCTTACATGTCAGAAGCAGGAGATGTACCTGCTGTTCCTTTCTTGTGAGTGGGGCATGTTTCCTATCATCTTGGTCCAAACTGCTGTTTTCTGTGATCCAGGTAGCACTCGCTCTCTGTGTCACCTGAGCAGAGTGGTGATCAGGAAACATCTGAGCTGCAGTGCTCTGAATTCCATCCAGCTGCCCAGCAGGCTCAAACACTACCTCCTGTTCACGGAGAACGACCTGTACACCAAAGTAATCAGCAAGGAGGACTGATGGAGGGATATTTCTTTCTTATCTGCAGTCTTAACTGTGGTTTATGTTTTCAGGCCAATATTTATCAAACTTTTGTAGTATCTGACCTGAGACGTGTTGCTAGGCATACAGTGGGTACGGAAAGTATTCAGACCCCTTTAAATTTTTCACTCTGTTTCATTGCAGCCATTTGCTAAAATCAAAAAAGTTCATTTTATTTCTCATTAATGTACACTCAGCACCCTATCTTGACAGAAAAAAACAGAAATGTAGAAATTTTTGCAAATTTATTAAAAAGAAAAACTGAAATATCACATGGTCATAAGTATTCAGACCCTTTGCTCAGTATTGAGTAGAAGCACCCTTTTGAGCTAGTACAGCCATGAGTCTTCTTGGGAATGATGCAACAAGTTTCACACCTGGATTTGGGGATCCTCTGCCATTCTTCCTTGCAGATCCTCTCCAGTTCTGTCAGGTTGGATGGTGAACGTTGGTGGACAGCCATTTTCAGATCTCTCCAGAGATGCTCAATTGGGTTTAGGTCAGGGCTGTGACTGGGCCAGTCAAGAATGGTCACAGAGTTGTTCCGAAGCCACTCCTTTGTTATTTTAGCTGTGTGCTTAGGGTCATTGTCTTGTTGGAAGGTGAACCTTCGGCCCAGTCTGAGGTCCAGAGCACTCTGGAAGAGGTTTTCTTCCAGGATATCTCTGTACTTGACCGCATTCATCTTTCCTTCAATTGCAACCAGTCGTCCTGTCCCTGCAGCTGAAAAACACCCCCATAGCATGATGCTGCCACCACCATGTTTCACTGTTGGGATGGTATTGGGCAGGTGATGAGCAGTGCCTGGTTTTCTCCACACATACCGCTTAGAATTAACGCCAAAAAGTTCAATCTTGGTCTCATCAGACCAGAGAATCTTATTTCTCATAGTCTGGGAGTCCTTCATGTGTTTTTTGGCAAACTCTATGCGGGCTTTCATATGTCTTGCACTGAGGAGAGGCTTCCGTCGGGCCACTCTGCCATAAAGGCCCGACTGGTGGAGGGCTGCAGTGATAGTTGACTTTGTGGAACTTTCTCCCATCTCCCTGCTGCATCTCTGGAGCTCAGCCACGGTGATCTTTGGGTTCTTCTTTACCTCTCTCACCAAGGCTCTTCTCCCACGATTGCTCAGTTTGGCTGGACGGCCAGGTCTAGGAAGAGTTCTGGTCGTCCCAAACTTCTTCCATTTAAGGATTATGGAGGCCACTGTGCTCTTAGGAACCTTGAGTGCTGCAGAAATTCTTTTGTAACCTTGGCCAGATCTGTGCCTTGCCACAATTCTGTCTCTGAGCTCCTTGGGCAGTTCCTTCGACCTCATGATTCTCATTTGCTCTGACATGCACTGTGAGCTGTAAGGTCTTATATAGACAGGTGTGTGCCTTTCCTAATCAAGTCCAATCAGTTTAATTAAACACAGCTGGACTCCAATGAAGAAGTAGAACCATCTCAAGGAGGATCAGAAGAAATGGACCGCAGGTGAGTTAAATATGAGTGTCACAGTAAACCGTCTGAATACTTATGACTTATGGAACCCTCTTCTTTCTGACCATTTTATGATAACATTTCAATTTACAACAATAGATTGTATAGGAGTTAAGAATAAATATCATTACAGTAGATGTCTGTCTCACAATTCGGTGACTAAATTTAAGGAAATAATACCCTCTCTATTTAGTCCAGCACCACTTACTGATATAATGGAAGGGAAATATTATAATTTTACCCCCACAGAAGTGGATTATATTGTTAATAATGCTGCAGCCTCACTGCGTACAACACTTGATAGGGTTGCACCTGTAAAAAAGAAAGTTCTATCTCAGAGAGGACCTGCTCCTTGGTATAATTCCCAGCTGCGGACTTTAAAGCAGGCGTCCCGAAAGCTGGAAAGGAAGTGGTATTCCACTAATTTAGAGGAAGTTTATGTAGCTTGGAAAAATAGTCTAGTAATTTATAAAAAAGCTCTTCGTAATGCCAGGACAACATATTATTCATCTTTAATAGAGGAAAACAAGAACAACCCCAGGTTTCTCTTCAGCACTGTAGCCAGGCTGACAAAGAGTCAGAGCTCTGTTGAAACTTGTATTCCTTTAGCTTTGAGCAGTAACAACTTCATGAGCTTCTTTACAAATAAAATTATTACGATTAGAGAAAAAAATTACTCTGGCCCTTCCCGCAAATGTCACAGATGTATCATCGAGTACAGATACTTTAGAATTGGCTGTAAGACCAGATGGATATTTTATTTTCACCCCCATACATCTCTCTGAACTCATTTCAATAGTTTCTACATCCAAACTATCAACATGTCTTTTAGATCCTATCCCAACTAGACTGTTCAAGGAGGCTTTACCTTTAATTAATTCCTCAATGTTAGATCTGATTAATCTCTCGCTAGTAACAGGTTATGTACCAGAGGCTTTTAAGATTGCTGTAATCAAACCTTTACTTAAAAAGCCCACTCTAGATCCAGATGTTTTAGCCAACTATAGACCAATTTCCAACCTCCCATTTCTCTCTAAAATTCTGGAAAGAACAGTTGCAAATCAATTATATGAACATTTACAAAGGAATAGCCTGTTTGAAGAGTTTCAGTCAGGCTTCAGAGTGCATCATAGCACAGAAACAGCTCTGGTGAAAGTTACTAATGACCTTCTCATAGCGTCAGATAATGGACTGGTCTCTATACTTATTTTATTGGACCTTAGTGCAGCATTCGATACAATCGACCACAAACTTTTATTACAGCGACTAGAACATTCTATTGGCATTAAAGGGACAGCACTGGACTGGTTTAAATCCTACTTATCAGACAGGTTCCAGTTTGTGCATGTCAACAATGACTCTTCTGAGCATACTAGGGTTAATCATGGAGTTCCTCAGGGTTCTGTCTTAGGACCAATACTGTTCACATTATACATGCTTCCCTTAGGCAACATTATTAGGAAGCACTGTATTAATTTCCATTGTTATGCTGACGACACTCAATTGTATTTATCTATGAAGCCAAATGAAACTAATCAGCTAGCTAGACTGCAAGATTGTCTTAAGGACATAAAGACCTGGATGACCTATAATTTCTTACTACTAAATTCAGACAAGACTGAAGTCATTGTATTTGGCCCCAAACATCTTAGAGAATTGCTTTCAAAGCATATAGTTACTCTGGATGGCATTACATTGGCCTCCAGTACTACTGTGAGGAACCTCGGTGTTATCTTTGACCAGGACATGTCCTTTAACTCGCACATAAAACAAATCTGTGGGACTTCCTTTTTCCACCTGAGAAATATTGTGAAAATCAGGAACATCCTGTCTCAGAGTGATGCAGAAAAACTAGTCCATGCATTTGTTACTTCTAGGCTTGACTACTGTAATTCCTTATTATCAGGTTGTCCCAATAGCTCTCTGAAACATCTACAGCTGATCCAAAATGCTGCAGCCAGAGTACTGACGGGAGTTAGCAAGAGAGATCATATTTCTCCTATATTGGTTTCTCTTCATTGGCTTCCTGTTAAATCTAGAATAGAATTCAAAATCCTTCTTCTGACATATAAAGCTCTTAACAACCGATCTCCATCATATCTTAAAGACCTGATAGTACCATATTACCCTAGCAGAACTCTTCGCTCTCAGACTGCAGGCTTACTTGTTGTTCCTAGAATCTCTAAAAGTAGAATGGGAGGCAGAGCCTTCAGTTATCAGGCGCCTCTCCTGTGGAACCAGCTCCCAGTTTGGGTTCGGGAGGCGGACACCCTCTCTATTTTTAAGACCAGGCTTAAAACCTTCCTTTTTGACAAAGCTTATAGTTAGGGCTGACTGGGGGACCCTGACGGGGTGAGCTGGTGTTTTCATTTGCACAACTGACTTCCCCTCTTGACGTCCCTTTAGTTTGCCCCTAGTTATGCTGCTATAGGCCTAGGCTTCTGGGGGACCTCTCTTGATGCACTGAGCCCTTCTCTAACTACCTATGTATTTACTATATATACCATTATTGCATTACACTAACTCTGTTTCTTTCTCTGTCCTTTCTCCGAGTGTCCCTGGTCCCAGAGCTGGATGCTGGATGCTTCAGGTGTGTGGCTGTGTTTTATGGTCCTTGTGTCCCACCCCCCCACCTCTCTATCTCTACCTCTCTATCTCTACCTCTACCCCTCTATCTCTACCTTTCTACCTCTTCTGTCCCTCTCAACCCGCCCGGCCAGCAGGCAGATGGGTCCCCCCACATTAGAGCCGGGTTCTGCTCGAGGTTTTTTTCCCTGTTAAAAGGGTGTTTTCCTTGCCACTGTCGCCTTTTGGCTTGCTCTAGGGGTCAGGCATATGGGTTCTGTAAAGCGTCTCGAGACAATTTGACTGTAATTGGCGCTATATAAATAAAATTGAATTGAATTGAATTGACCGTGTGATATTTCAGTTTTTCTTTTTTAATAAAGTTGCAAAAATTACTACATTTCTGTTTTTTTCTGTCAAGATAGGGTGCTGAGTGTACATTAATGAGAAATAAAATGAACTTTTTTGATTTTAGCAAATGGCTGCAATGAAACAAAGAGTGAAAAATTTAAAGGGGTCTGAATACTTTCCGTACCCACCGTATGTTGCTTATTGACCTGAGACATGTTGCTTATTGAACTGAGACGTGTTGCTTATTAGAATGGAATGTGTTTTTCTGCTGAAGGAAGTCGATGCTGTGTTTAACATAGGAGTTCCTATGTCTAGGAGATTGACCTCTGGGGTTGATCAATGGGGGTCTTGTTCTTTGACCAGTTGTCTTGTAATAGGAATCATGTGTTGCGACCTCATACTTCACCAACCCTTTATAAGTGAGCGCATCCTGTTATTCAGAGAGATTTCATATTGGCTCTGAATTCTCCATCAGGCAGACCATGGTGCCTGATCAGATGCTGTGTTCTTTGCTATAAAATTATTATTAAGCAAGTTAGTGTCAACAGACATTTTCTTCAACATCTGCACATCCTCGATGTCTAAGAGAAACTACAAAAATTTGACGCTGTGAGCAGGGTCTGCTTGTGGCCTACAGAAGCCGGTTCACTGACAGCTTTAACGGACTTTCTCCTGCACCAACATTGACGTCAGAGGGTGAGTATTTTTCTCACATTATCTGGGGCGCTGGTTTGTTCGTGGAAGCTGTCGTATTTATACTGGTGGGCTACACTGTGAAAGAATCGTATGCGTGGACATGCCAGGAAGTGTTGATGTTTAGAATAATGTTCTGTCTAAATTGGGCTTTATTGCGCATAGAAAGAAAAGTGGGGAGTAGTACAGAGAAGATAAATAGAGAAGAATAAAAGTTGAGGTCAGAGTTAAAAGAAAAATCTGCACATCCTCGATGTCTAAGAGAAACTACACTTTCAAGAATTACGCTAGAAATGCTTCAAACAGCAAAGTCTGGAATAAAATAATTCTTTGCTAAACATGAAAAATCAAATCAAGCTATTTTCTAATTTAGACAGTTAAGAGTAACATTAACCGTAGAGAGCAGCTTTCAAGTGATCACTAATTAAATGTTTGTTCAGAGCAGGAACAGCCAGACTTATCTGTCGGATGTGAAACAAGGAACAACTGATTAAATT
Organism: Amphiprion ocellaris; assembly: GCF_022539595.1. NCBI lineage: Eukaryota > Metazoa > Chordata > Actinopteri > Pomacentridae > Amphiprion > Amphiprion ocellaris. Next base: position 26,807,998 of record NC_072768.1, read on the forward strand.
GTGGGGGTGTTTCTCAGTCCCATCAATTCCCACAATTCCTGCACATTTAGATCAGGCAATTTGGTATCCGTACGTAACGTACACATGCATAACACTTGCCTGTGCTCAATGCAAGGTCATTTTGTTTGTAGGTACAGCTATATTAAATGATCACATTCTATGTTGCTGTGATTTCTGATCATCAATAACTAATAAACAAATGCTGCATTTCTAAAAAAAAAAAGAAGCTGTATTTCTGACAGACATATGGGAGAATGAACAACCTTGGTGGAGTACTGCGCTCTCTGAGTGCTTTTCTAGTTGTTTCCTGTTTTAATGTGTGGAAGGCTGAAGACTCCTCATGGTTAAATCTGTGGATGTTCTCAGTCATCCAGGTCATGATAAGTCTCAAGCAAGCATAAGTTATGGCAACTGGACTAACCTCGTGTGAGTCGAAAACATTTCACGTCTCATCCAAGAGGCTTCTTCAGTTCTGAAAGCCTGGTGGGGAGTACCAGATATTTATCCACCAGGAGGGTGGTGGCAAAAACAAGTGGACAAAGACCCGAAACCAATAGACTCGTTAGGTGTTAGTGTGAGTCATTAGCCTTTGACTCCTCATGGTTCCACACAGATTTTATGCTTTTGATGATAACATGTGAAATTGACAAACAAAAAAGAAATCAAAAGACATTTTGCTGCTTATATTCGTTTAAAAAAATCATACTGAAGGATGATTCATGGAAGATGATACCAAAATAAATGACGTTTTATTCTTCGCATTTATTTTTGCCTTGTCATGGCCACCCAGTGATAAATACAGCATGAAGGAATGTTCTATAAAATATGACTAAAACACTGTATTCTGAATTGTATGTGTCAATTGTGACCAATACTATGTTTACAATCCCTCCCGAACATGAAAAATAAGTCAGAAATGTGAAACATAGCTTTTATTCTTTGCAAACAGGATTAAGCCCAAAGCATTTTCATAAATAAAAGCCTTGGTTTGTACTGTATGGCTGCAAACTATTGTTTAATATTATTTCAGAGGGACATTAAGATTAATACAGTCCCAGCTTTTGCACAGAATAACCCCAACACATTTTCAGTTAGTTGCTGGTGGCAGGGTTCTGGTAAAGTGTAAATTCTCGCCCTAAAATGGTTGCAAATAGTAGCTGGCAAGAAGTTAGTCCAGGGCTTCCACTCTGCTGATTTTTTTAAGCGTTTAAGCATTAACTTACTGTCAGTAAAACTCAATGCTGTCAGCCTTTCACCAAAGGGCAAAATCCTTGCTCCTGGAGGGTTTTTAATATTAAACATTTATAGCAATTGTTGACTTACCTGCCGGTCGTTTAACCACCCTGAAAGGAAAAACAAAGCAGTAACAATTGGCATCATTAACTGAAAACAGCTGCATTAATATTAAAAACATTCTGTAGTGCTAAGTGTGAGATAAGTTCTAAGTTCCATTTGTGAATTTACAGTATTTTCAGTAATGGATAAAAGTGTCTACTGGCATATTTGTTAGAGCTGTAAATGCATTTGTAGTGTGTATTATTAAACTTTTGTGTCATCCAAACACATTGTTTTGGATCCCTGAATGTTACACTGGATTTTCTGTTAATCCATGTCCAATGTGGAGTTTTTTCACTGGGTTAGTTAAAACTGGTTGTGCCAGAAAACAAAACAAAACAAAACAAAACAAAACAAAACAAAACAAAACAAAACAAAACAAAACAAAACAAAACAAAACAAAACAAAACAGAGAACTAACAAGGTATTTAGAATATGCTCCACTACCAATGTTTGTAAAAGGTTTTATTGTAAAAGCTATAGTCCATCAGCTGTAAGATATGTCAATCTGGACTAAAGTGGTGGACTAACAGACTAATAGTGTCATCCAAAGAAACTTCTGTTAAGAGAGAGTTGAGGGTTTTCCCCGTCTGGTGGACATTAGAGAAACTGCACCTTCAACACAATGACTTTACAGAAATAGTTTGGTTGCTTGGAGGCTGGATTGTATGACATACCTCACAGTGCAGAAGCTAAGCAATAAAGTGGACTGGGACAGCAACAAAATATGTTTACTGTCTACTGTAAATAATTCACTGCTACACTTGTGGTTGTCCATGAAAAGCTTTGACTTCAACTTTAACAGGATTTAACAATGTGATTATTCCTGAGGTGTGCTGTGAACAGTAAGTGAGCATAGCACAGGATTTCTGGAGAATTTAGGAATTTCTACTGTGTTTGGGCTTCATCAATTGAAAGTATGTACAAATCAAAGCTGTTCCAAAGCAGCACCCAGCAGGATTTCTTGGCCCTGAGGAGGGTGGTTCTGATGGACCACCCTCCTGGAACCTCCCTCCTGGTCCATCAGAACCACCCTCCCCAACCTGCGGGACATTTACAACAAACACTGCAGGTTAAAGGCCAGGAAGATTGCAAGTGAGCCCACCCACCTCAGCCACAGACTGTTCTCTCTACTGCCATCAGGACAGCGTTACTGGTGCCTGAAGGCAAACACAGAGAGGATGAGGAGGAGCTTCTTCCCACAGGCTGTTCGCCTGCTGAACCTGAAACATTAGACTCAATAGACAACCAACCTGCAAATCCTATCCATCATACTGTTAACACTTTGCCTTATATATTTCTTGTGTATTTTTCTTCTTATTATTGTTTTGGTCTGGAACAGGTGCGCAATGCATTTCTCTGTGCATTATACTATGTATAACTGTGTTTGTGATAAAGGTCTTGAATCTTGAAATATTGCCACAACTCTTATAATGATGAATTATAAAAGTGTGGATGATTTAATCCTCATAACAAGCATTTCTTTGAAGCACCACTTCTTTTCCTGGTACATGTGCAGTCAGTGTGCTTGCAATGCAGATGGTCCATGTGGTCACAAATTTTGTGCTTCATGCAGTCATCTGTGCAACCTCACAGATTTGGATGGATGACAAGATTTATGTCACACATACCCTCGTGGACAAATAAAACCATGAGTTAGCCTTAAGGGGCAATGCCACCAACAGCCATGACAAGGCTCCAACTGAGTCCCATTAAGAAGTTGCAACTTCTCTGTAGAATTTTTTTCATTAAGTCATCATTGTCTCAGTGTCTAAAATTGAGCACTCTAAGAAGTGTACTCATGGATATCTTGGAAATTATGAATCCTTTATTAAGATTTAAAAGCTAATAAAATGGTATGATGTCTCCTGTGTGGTTGCTGACAGTGTGACTCACACTTTTATGCCCCACTCTTAGACTTTTCTGTTTCTTGATGTAAGTACTGCATTGCAAAACCTGCCTCGTAAGCAAAATGCAGTCAAAGGAGCTAACAAAAGCCATGTGTGAACCAGTCAGTGTTTCCAGTAAGCTACTGTAGCTTTGGTTCCAGGTAGTGGGGCATGTTTCCAGAGTGTGAAAGAAAACACCCTTCACTCCTTATTAAGAAGGTCTTGACTCCAATAAGATGGTGCCACACATAAGCTGAAACTCTGGCCTTCAAAGTGGCTCCAATGCAAACCCATGCATGGCTTCACACCTTGCTACATCAATCCTTATAGACATTCTATGCACGACACAAACAGACAGTGAACACAGTGGGGAGGTATGATCTGCTTCATCTAGCTACCTGATAGTGAAAGCAGATCAACTCTAAATTTAACCTCCTGACCTTCAGAAACAACAACAGCAGTGGCTCCATATTCTGGCTGGTTATCTGTGAACCTGACAACAGAAAGAGGTCATGTTGTTTTGAACAACCTCCAAACTGTTGACACTTGAAGTCAAGTCAGATATGTGGCAGCTGTAGCCAGCAGGTGTGTTAATTTGCTAAAACAAAACACATAAAGATTAGTGTGTGTGTGTATAATACACCACAGGATATTCAGCTGACATAACGGTCTATTCAGACATAGTGGATGACTTCAGCTCTGAAAAACAGATTGTTTGTTTGTCTGAATTCAGTTAAACAAAGGTTAAAGTTAAATTAAAAGCATTTTTTGGCCACTCAGAGGCAGCAGAGCAAACAGAACACCCAAACTGTTGTATCAGCAGACTATGAAGCGAGCAACTTGCATGCTAGCATGGATGGAGACTTTTAGTCATTTAGAAATAAAACCAGTGGTTCTGTAGGGAAGAAAATCTAATGCAATCATGAATTAATAATAAGAGTAAACACTTGTAAGGATAGTTTGGAGTTTTGTTCTGTAAATGAACCTGTTCCCCTGTCTCAGGCTGAAGTGCATGGCTTAGTGATTGATGCTAATCAGCAGTAATCCTGGTCAAAGTTCAAATTTAGTACAGATTTAGGATGAGAGGGGTGTTATGTTGCTCACAGTCTTTTCATCTCAGACATGTAACATGGTGCAACAGGTTGTTGGACATGCTAGGTGACAGCTGCATGTTGTCACGCTGCTCTGATTGTTGTCTCGGCAACCCCACAACAAACCACAACATCTGGCAACAAACAAGTGCAGTGGCCCAAGAAACATGAGCACTGAGATGATTAGACAGATTAGAAATGAACTACAGAGGAAAAGACTTAAATTCTATAAACCCATAACCTCCCTTTACCCAAATAGACTCAAAGATGAGAGCCATAAATGAGCCAGATTAGTTGTAGCTGGTGAGCAGCATGTGCTAACCACTGACTAGATTTAAAGATGGACAATGTCACTGTGAAATCACCCTTAGGTTTCCCAAAGAGCAGTTTTGAAAGTCTGTGTAGTCGCTCTGTGCATAACCATCTTGCGCAGTATCTGATTAGTCCTAACTCCCGGCTAACCAAAATGAACAAAGTGTGTGTGAGTGGAGCTGAGAAGGGCAAAAGACTGTCCTGTGACAGCATTCACCTGCCACTCCAAATATCCAAGCCTTAAATTATGAGTATTTCTAAGCCTTAATACAGTTTGCACAGGTGAGTTATATAAAAATTCACCTCCCCGCAGTTGTTTTGAACAGGCATATTAGCTATCACCATATCTAAATCCAATTGTAAATCTGTGAAAAATCATCAAATGCAAAATGGAGAACCAAAAGCCCAAAAACTAAGCAAATTTGGATTTGTGGAACACAAATGGACTGCTGTGACAGCAGAGCAATGTCAGAAGCTGGTGGAGAGCATGCCAAGACGCATGGCTGCAGCCATCAAAAACAATGGTTGTGCAATCAAGTACTATCTCCTGTGTGTATCATGTGACTAAAACGGACAGAAAAGAAAACATGGAATGCCTAAAAGCACTGTTTTTGGCAGTACAATGCCATAGCTATTGATGTAAAAACTGAAGTGATTTTGGTTATCAAGAAAACCATGGAAAATGGCTAGATATCAGCTCTTAAATTAAACTCTTATGAGCTATTTTTGTTCTTATCATTGCATTTGTTCAAACAAATGTACCGTGAGTTGTAGCAGGCATTAAAATGAACAAGAAATTGAAGAAAACAAGGGTGGTCTAATCATTTTTTCCATGACTGTACACTGGTGACCTGTCCAGGGTGTCGCAACCTTTAGCCTAAGTCAGTTGGGATAGACTCCAGCCCCCCATGAACCTAATGAGGATTATGTATAGATAATAGATGGATATTTCTTGAAACCCCCTTGACTGCATCCCTGCTTTGTCTCTGGAAACTATTGCATCTTGATTAAATTATAATAAATATGTTCAGATTTCAATTTCTATCAAATGATTTGACCTTTGATCACTTTCAGCTTTACTTTAATCCTACCATACTCAGGTTGAACACACACTACTGTTCAACAGTTTGGGGCCACTTAGAAATGTATTACGAATCCCTATGAGGCTCAAGTGCAAGGTAATGGACACAACTCAAGAGGATAAAAGATAACAGGCTTTTATTTTACAAATAGAAAATCAAACAAGAGAACTGCAATTGACACAGAAGGACTGACTACAAACGGAAGTGACGGAACGTCACCACTAGAACCCGCAGAAGGCGGCAAGAGGAACAGGAGACCTCTAGAGGACTGGTGGACTACTTACACTAGATACAAAACTACGGTGGCCGAGAGGTGCAAACCAAATTTACATAATGCAAAACACTTTTACAACCTCCAAGACAAATTTACAAGCGACAAAACACTTTTACAAGTTCGAAAACACTTTTACAAGTCCGAAAACACTTTTACAAAGCCAAATGTAACCGGAAAGGGAATGTCCCAACTCCGGGGCTGAAGCGGAAGTGACGACGAGGAGCGGCTAATGCACTCTGTCGGGCTGATCTGCGCCATTTAAACACTCTAAAGACCGACCACACGAAAAACAAAACTGTGTCAATTGGTTTATATGTTCCCCACGAAACGGGCAAAACATCACCCGCTCGTTGTCCGTTGCATTAGCCGCTCCTCGTCGTCACTTCCGCTTCAACCCCTGAGTTGGGACATTCCCTTTCCGGTTACATTTTGATTTGTAAAAGTGTTTTCGGACTTGTAAAAGTGTTTTCGAACTTGTAAACGTGTTTTGTCGCTTGTAAATTTGTCTTGGAGGTTGTAAAAGTGTTTTGAATTATGTAAAAGTGTTTTTAGATTTGTAAAAGTGTTTTTGGACTTGTAAAAGTGTTTTGTCGCTTGTAAATTTGTCTTGGAGGTTGTAAAAGTGTTTTGCATTATGTAAATTTGGTTTGCACCTCTCGGCCACCGTACAAAACAGAGTAAACTCGGAAACATAGACCCACGATCGGTAATACAGAGTAGTCCTGAGTGAGTGGAGTCTGCTTATATGGCTGAAGAAGTGGTTGATTGGATCACTCCCACCTGCTCATGCTCAGGGCCCACTGATTGAAATAGTGTGCACCTGCCATCTCCAGAGCCACACGCCCACCTGAGGAGAATAGAGAACGGAGGTGGAAGGGAGAGAGCTGCCACTATCTAGAGCCAGGGGCAGAGGCCGTAACAAAATGTCTTTGTTTTTGAAAGAAAAGTCATTATTTTCAATGAAGATAACATTAAATTATCAGAAATACAGTCTAGACATTGTTAATGTGGTAAATGATTATTCTAGCTGGAAACGGCTGAATTTTAATGGAATATCTACATAGGGTACAGAGGCCCATTTCCAGCAACCACCACTCCTGTGTTCTAATGCTACATTGTGTTAGCTAATGGTGTTGAAAGGCTAATTGGTGATTAGAAAACCCTTGTGTTAGCACATGAATAAAAGTGTGAGTTTTCATGGAAAACATGAAATTGCCTGGGTGACCTCAAACTTTTGAACGGTAGTGTATGTTTCCATGGTGACACTATGCCATGTTTCTATGTGCTCACACATTACATAACGCTGCAGAGCCTCACCTCTGTTTCCCCATGGCGTTTTGTTCCCTCTGTTTCTTTCCAGGCATGGGTTGCTCATGAGCTGTCAGCACAAGCCATTCAGAGGTCTCACATTCCAGCGGTAAGCCTATCTCATTGACCCCCCACCCAACACCCTAAATAAAGACAGGACCATCAGAGGCATAGTGGCCCTCCCCTTTTTTCCTGTTAGGGACCTCTACCAAATAGATGAATGCAGATTCACCGTTTACTCACAGATTCCCTGATGTTAAGGAGTCTGAAGGAGAACGAGTCAAGAAAGAAAAGCAACGAGGACAGAACAACCCAGGGAGAAGTTAATCAAGTACACAAGGAGATAAAAGATTAAAAAAAAAGGAAAGTAAAAGTTAGTTTAAGTGTTGAAAAAGTCCTAGAACCAGCACTGAACCATGAGTACCTTTGGGTACCGCAGGGAGCTGAAGAAGTACGAGGAGGTGGATGAAGACGAGCTTTTGGCCACGTTGTCCTCTGCGGAGCTCCAGGAGCTGGAGAGGGAGCTGGCTGACCTCGACCCTGACGATAACATCCCCATTGGCCTCAGGCAAAAAGACCAAACTGCCAAAATCCCAACAGGGACATTTGACAAGGAGTCTCTGCTAAAATACTGGGACAATGAGAACAAGAAGCTGTTGCTAGATGAGAAGGTGGAATCCAACCTCGGACAGGTGAGTAACACTGAGCTTTCCATAACACACTAACTACCAAGAGAGAACACCGAAAACTTTTTGGAAAAGAGTGTGCCCTGACTTGAAGATTGCTTTTAAGATTTTAGAAACAGCAAAATTCATGACAACATTCCGAACCCCAATAGATCCTTCCAACTGCTGTACAGTTTAGTTTCAACTCCTCCAGAAGGCACTAGTTTTGAGCTCTGATAAAATCACTGCACAAAACCTGGTCAGCACCAAACATCCAGCAGAAAACGCTAGAGATGAGCTGGTGAGGAAAGTGGACCATGGAACAGCTAAAAAGATATCTTTCTAAGGAGCTGGTGGATACTGAGAAAACAAAGTGTGCTTATTGGACTTACAGTCATCAGCTGGACATAAACGTCACTCCAGTGGGATGATCGTGTTGCTCTGTGTCTTATGAATGTCAAAGTATGCAGCTGGTTTGTAACATATTAGCTAGGGCTGCACTTAAAAACTAGCATAATAAACCCAAAATCTAATAAAGAATATTAAATATAAATAACTGTGCACAGTAACACAAATGTTTATGGTAAGGACAAACACAGACATGATGGCTCTGCTATGACCGTAAACAAATCCACCATGTTATTTATTGTTTTGTACTTAATTCTTGTCTTTTTTTTGCGCTTACGCTGACAGGATGGGGTTGTTAAATCTGCATTACCAGTGCAGTGTGAGGTACTGTACTTGAACAAAATGATGGTCATTTTTGTTACACAGAAAAGCTTAATCATTGAAGCTGGTTGTATATTTTCTTTAATAATGTGATGACCAACTGATGAGTCAGATCACAATATGAAAACAAATGGGACCAAGTATTTATTTATTTTTTATTTGTTTGATTTTGAGACCATTACTGGAATAACTTCAGTGTTAACTTCTCACAATTCCTTACATTAATGACAACATTACCCATTTTCCTTCATTAATGTAGCTTTAACATGTCTTGTGTGACTTATAAATCCTCTGAATCCATTTTCTTACCACTTCATGTGAGGTAATATTTTGTTAAATGCTGTGTTTATAGTTTATTTTGCTGCCTTCAAGTAGCCAAAAACAATCATTGCAGCTTTAATGAGCAGCTAAGTTTAGCATGCCCACTACACAGTGTCCCAAAAGTGCGTTCTCCCCAGAAAAACAAAGCTCAAAGACTGATGCAATATAATAAATGTATTCAATAGCCAGTAGTTCCCCCTTTCACTTTGATCATGGCTTTCTGTCTTTCAGGTATGGAATGTATGAGGTTCTTGAGTGTGGATGGTTCAGTCATCCCCTGCACAGCCCTAGAGTTGAGCTGTGTCATGGCGATCGGTGGTGAACTGGTAAAGATGCGACTGTTCAGGATTCCCCAACAGTTCTCAGTTGGATTGAGGTCAGGAGAGTTTGTTTGGTGGCCATTCCTCCGTATGCAGAACGCCAGGTAGATGCTCAGAACATCATTGTTGAGTCATATGAGCAGGGTGAGCAGGGGCACCATTTTGCATAAATACCAATTCCGAACTTCTGTTAAACATTTTCCACTCAGTGCCAGGCCCTGATTTTTTGCTCCTGGCCAAAACTGGAAGTAGCACCCTTTCTAGAATGTTGTTGGTATTATATTGTGTATTAACAGTGGTACCTTGAGGCACATAAGCAGCTCTGAGAGACCTGAAGCAGGCACAGCCCCTAAAACCATACTATGGACACTAAATTTTACTTGCTCAGAAGATGGTAGTTTTTCACAACCATCTGTATAGATAAAGTCGTTTTGGCTGTGAGGGCATTCATCAAAGAAAATGTGCTAACAGTCTTTTGGAGTCAGAGTTATGTACTTCTTTATGACAACCAGGGGCAGTGGTGGTGCAACAGTTAAGTCTCTGGATTACTGATCAGAAGGTCAGTGGTTCAAACCCCATTGTGGCCACTGTCAGGCCCTTGAGCAAGGCCCTTAACCCTTTCTGCTCCAGGGTGCTGTACTATCTCTGACCCTGATTGGGATAAGAGAAATGTAGTCTTTCACAGTGCTTTAACGTATTTGTGACAAATAAAGGTAAGTTATTATTAGTATTTTGCAGTTTGGTGAGTGGCAGGGTACGTTGCTTTTTGTAAGCTTTCAGCCCCAATCTTTCTGTTAATTAATGATGCACAGTGCTCTTAGAAACATCTTCTCCAAGATTTTTTAGCCTCTAACTGGGTCACCAGCATGACTGGTATATTTTACCCCTGGCCTTCCTCATCAGATCCTTGGCTCTTGCAGTTAGGCCAGATGGACATTCTGAGCGAGGTAAGTCTTTGACGGATCCCCCTTTGTTGTACGTTTGCCACCACTTCTGCACCCAGCAGATACTTCTGCCAAGGGCTTGAGCGACCTGCTGACCACTTTTCCTGCATTTCGAAGAGCAATGGCCTGTGCACGAATTTCAGACTCTAAAAATAGTAGCTTTTCTACTCTTACCCTTGGCCATGGTAACAACGCTTCCAAAAGCTGGCTGTGAGTGTAATGCATTTTGGTCAAGCAAGAAATTTATATACTGGGACCTGACAGTTTGACCAGACAAACAAACAGTAACTGATTGACCAGATACAACTCACTTTGGTAACAAACAATCAAACATGTTGTCCAGTGGGAAGAACAAACTTTTGGGACACGGTGCACTACTGTGACAGTTGCACACCCTCCATTTCCTTCAATATCTATTTCCACTCACAAGGTTTGATATGTTTTAATGGGAGGCTTAGAACTGGTTGTTCATTGTAATCAGCTTTAATCAGCACTCAGTGCTATCTTTTTTAGATTCTTAGAACTACTTTGCAGGATTTTGTGTGTGACTTTCACAGTTAATATTTTTGTATATTTATTTATTTTAGCAGGTTGCACAGTCTAAGAATGGCATGAGCATTTTTGTTGGATGCAAGTATTCTGTATAATCTTAAGTATCATACAAAATGAACAAATTACTTGCATTGAACTTTTCTAGATTTTGATTATGGACATGCAGGGTAAACATGCTTGTTAAAAACGGAATTGATGTGAGTGAAAAGACTAAATCCTCACTCAAACTAAAATTCATCAAGTGTATCACTCTAGCAGCACTTTTAGAAAAATGAGAGAACAGGTTGAGTTTCTGTTTGATATTACAGGAACACATCATATATATTTCAAATGAACATAATTTTATTGGTTCTCCTCCACCTAAATAATCTAATCATGGACGAGTGATGTTATCAGTGATATCCTGGTGGCTGTTTACAAGGTAGGTAAAGTCTAATAAAAGACTTGATGGAACTGCATTGTCTTTTGTTTTTTGGACCTTGACCCACGCACAATAGTAATAGTCTGTTGTCTCCATAATGATTGTTTTTTTAAACTTAAGCATTTTTGCTAAAAGTCAAGTAGTACAAGATTCATGGAAGATGTGCTCTTGATATATAGTGGTTTGTTTCAGCAAAAACATAGCCCTTAGAAATGTCACGTGTATCCAGTAATGGAAAATGATCTAAAAAATACAGATTGTCTGAGAAATGCCAGTATTAATAACTGTCTGCTAGCATTAAAGGGGGTTCTTAATTAGAAGGCAGAGGATGAAAATGTCAGGGTTGACCTAATTTTCTGTCCTACCATCTGCAGGAGGGACTCCCAGATAAGAGCAGGGGGATGGTGACCACCAGTAACACCTGTAAGACCCTGGACAGTGACAGGAAGATTTCACACAAGGGGAAAAAAGCGGGAAGGAGTGTTTGTGGCAAAAATGACTCAAAGGAAGATGAAGTAGAAAAGAAAGATGAATGTAAAAAAGAACTTTTGATAGGAAGGAAGTGTCTGAAGAAGAATGGCCTGTCAAAAGTCATGAGGAGTGAATCCAAGGGCACTGAAACCCCAAGCCAGAACCTGGATGTGATCTCTGAAAGACCCAGTGGGAACCCCATTGTTATCAGCAAAGCTCTGGAGCAGATTCTGAGTGACGACCCTGCAATGATGGAGGTCAACCTCAACAACATTGAAGACATCTCCCAGGATACCTTGCTCCGTTTCGCTGAAGCCTTGTGCACAAACACTCACGTCCACATTTTCAGCCTCGCCAACACCCATGCTGATGACCGGGTTGCCTTTGCAGTCTCCAAGATGCTCTGTGAGAACAATTCCATCAGAAACCTGAATATTGAGTCCAACTTTATATCTGGTCAGGGTATCCTGGCTCTGCTGACAGCACTGAAACACAACAGGACAGTGGTGGAACTTCGCTTTCACAACCAGAGGCACATCTGTGGTGGGAAAGTGGAGATGGAGATGGTCCAACTACTGAGAGAAAACACCACTCTGCTTAAGCTTGGCTACCAGTTTGACCTCCCAGGTCCGAGAATGATGGCAACCAGTATTCTGACGCGTAACCAGGACCAACAGCGACAGAGGAGGCTCCAACAGAGTAAGGAACAGAGTCCTGCAGAGGTGCCTGGGCAAGTTGCTGGTTCAGCAGCAGCAAACAAACCACCAAAAAAGTCGTCACATCACAAAACTGAAAATCAGAACAAAAACCCTCCTCCTTTATCTCAAGATCCAACAAGGAAGATTGTTGAAATGGTCAAAGAGCATGAATGCTCAAACAGCACAAAGGCCCAGCTAAATCAGAGGAAACCCAAGTTGAAGAAACTAAAGAAGGGTGTGAATGAAAAAGATATAAGTGCAGATATTCTCAAAGACCTGAAGAATGCCTTGAAGCCATCAATGCAGGAGAAACGAGACGAATCCTCCCACCTGCCGCCGCCTCAGAGGTCAAGCCATGATGACCTGATGGCAGCGATCCGTGGGAGTAGCATCACTTCCTTAAAAAGGGTGAGACTGAGTTACTGGTCTATGTTAGGCATCTGACAGAATTTTGCTTTGCTTGAGTGAAAGCTTCATAGACATATTTTAGCCTCCAAAAGCCATTAGATGAACTCAGTGTGAAGGCATGCTGTCATCAGATGACAGACCCTGTCACACTGTGAATTCCTCAAATCTCTGTCAGTTTATAAATAGTTTGGCTTCTTCACTGCTGTTTGATAAGCCTGATGGTTTGGAGAGCCGCTGGGAAAATTGCAGACAAGCTAAACAAAGTGTTTCCACATCTGACAGTGGTCTTTTACTGAAGCAGTGAACTTCATTCATAAAAAGATCTAAACATGATACAGTTAGTCCCAAATACTTGAGAGGGTAATGAGGTTGAACAACATGGTTTAAGTATCATGATACTGCACAGACCTAAATAGAAGGATTTATTTGTGTTCTGGAAATTAGGAAATGAAATTATCTTTCATTCAAGGACTAGAGGATTACATGTCTTCCACCACAGTTGTATGTTGCATTATGGGTTGTTTGTAACATAGAGGTACAGTGACACTCTCACAGCTTGAAGGTTCTGCCTTCGAATCTTGGCCTGGGGTCTTTCTGTGTGGAATTTGCATGCTCTCTCTGTTCTCACCGGGTTCTCCTGCTTCCTCCTGCAGTCCAAAGATATACAGTACTGAGGTTAACTGCTGATTCGAAATTGTCCGTAGGTGTGAATGTGAGTGTGCTTGTTTGTCTCTCTGTATATATGTGTAGCCCTGTGATAGACTGGTGACCTGTCCAGGGTGTTTCCTGACTCCAGCCCCTATGTGACCCTACAGAGGATGAAGCGGTGTGTAGGGATAGAACTACATGAGAGTAGCGCAGAGTGTTTCTGATTGGCAAACTTACCTTTGAAAAGCAAAATTTAATAAGATAAAATTATATTAAAATAAATATTAATTCTAGTGACTAGTAGAAGTGAAAATGATCCATTGCATTTAAGTCCACAGATTTCCTCAATAGACATCCATTGTTTTCACATACACTAGTGTTCAAATGTTTGGGGTCACCCAGGCAATTTCATGTTTTCCATGAAAACTCACACGTTTATTCAGATGCTAACATAATTGCACAAGGGTTTTATAATCCTCAATTAGCCTTTCAGCACCATTAACTAACACAATGTAGCATTAGAACACAGGAGTGATGGTTGCTGGAAATGTTCCTCTGTACCCCTATGTTGATATTCCATTAAAAATCAGCTGTTTAGAGCTGGAATAGTAATTTGGCACATTAACAATGTCTAGACTCTATTTCAGATTCATTTAATGTCATCTTCAATTAAAAATAATAATAAAAAAAACACTTTTCTTTCAAAAATAAGGACATTTCTAAGTGATCCAAACTTTTGAATGGTAGTATATTTAGGACCTGGTTTGATAGTTATTTAATTTAAAATGATTGTAAGTACCTATTATTAATAATCATTCATGCAGTTCTTACATTGAGCTCACATTATCCTGAAATCACAACTTTCCTATTTACCCTTGTACATTACTAGAAAAATGTCTTGTGAAACATACTGAAAAGGACCAGAACTCCTGCTTAAGTTTTTGCTGTTTTGGTTGGAAATAATTCCAAACCACAGACATGTTGTTAGTCAATCACAGCAAGCTTGTTACTGCAGCCACACTCACCGGGCTTAAAGTGAAAATAATCCTAAGCCTAAACTTTTTTCTTTTGGGTGGGGGTCGGGGTACAATCTAGCTAACTAATAAGAAATTAAGATATCTGCCTTCACAAACTCAGACTACAGATTATAGTAATACCAAAAAGAGGCTCAGAAGTCGTGATAGGTTCTCCATCTGACTACAAAATGGTGCAAATATATTGTTTAGCAACCGATCAGTAAAAGATATGGAAAAAGAACATTGATTCACCTTTTAACAATATGTGCACCCTTTGCACTATTTATTCAGAAATACAACTATGTAAACAGCTACAGTGCAAAAAAAATTTAATAAAAAAATAAATAAAAATATAGTTTATAACAGCAAACTATAGTTCAGTTCAAATAAAAACAACAAAATCATTAAAGTGCTCTAATAACTGGTAACTTAAATAATCAGAAATAAATAAGAAAATAGAAAACAAACAAATACAGTTTACTATAGACAACTACAGCTCAGTTCAATTAAAAAAAACGTTTATGGTGGTACAAGAACTGGTAAGCTGAATCTTTATTTTTTCCTATCTATTTCTTCTTTCTTTCTGACACATTTTATTTCTTCTGTAAGTGTTCAGGCATTGGCAATGTTCACTTTTCTGTTTGCCAGATGTTGGATCGTTATTCTGGCTGCATCATCATCATCAAAAATTGAGAATTAGCTTAATGCTATACAATCTATATGTAATACATCAGAAGTGTTCTATGTTAATTCCATGGTCC
Source organism: Amphiprion ocellaris (assembly GCF_022539595.1). Classification (NCBI taxonomy): domain Eukaryota; kingdom Metazoa; phylum Chordata; class Actinopteri; family Pomacentridae; genus Amphiprion; species Amphiprion ocellaris. The sequence continues at coordinate 26,823,243 of NC_072768.1, forward strand.
CTGATCAAATGAATAAATGAATAAATGAATAAATAAATAAATAAATAAATAAATAAATAAATTAATTAATTAATTAATTAAAAAAAAACAAGGGCATTAAGAATTTTGTCCATGCTCTGACTAGTGGCTTCATCATATACAATGGAAACACACATTTTTTCAGCTTTACAGAAAGTATTTTCTTTAATGCTGGTGCTAACATACACTGGAATAAGAAATAAAAGCTACTTGTATGTAAATGTAGAAGCGAGTGTGGCCTTTTTCCACAAAGGAGTGTCTGTGGTGAAATATAAATGCTAAAACTCAACTCAGAACCATGAAAAAAAACAGTTGTGACCCCTCATAAGTTACTTTAGGCCCGATTTTAAAAAATCGATTTTTCGACAATCATTTATCAGAGTGATGATTTTAAGTTATTGGTGTCTGAGACATCATCCAGTCAATCAATCAATCAAACTTTATTTATATAGCACTTTTCATAGAATAAACCTGCAACACAAAATGCTTTACAACATTTAAAAACATTAAAAACAAGAAAACCCATCCCTCCCTCCCTCCATATATACATAATATACACACAACTACACATGCACACACACTCTCTCTCGCCACTGACAGTAGGGAGACATGAGCATGGCACTGACATCCATCTTAAATCTTGTATATCTGATGACCTTGTGTGTAATTTCTGTCATTTCAGGTGGATATGTCACAGACCTGAGCTGCCTGATTGGTTGCAACTGAACTGTTCTCACCTTGTACTGAAACATTTTGTTTTTATGTCACGCTAATGTCACTTTTTTAAAGACAATATTTAATTTAACTTGTCACACGATATAGCAGAACACTGCATCTCTGTGTGTTTCAGATATCACTGTATTATGTTACTGTGGTGAAACCTACTGTGAATACACGTGAATTGAAATAAACTTTAAATTTGGACAAAAATGTCTTTTGTTCTTCAGGCTTGATTAATGCAGTTTGTTAAAAATTTGATAAAAAAGCAATGGTTGCCGTCAGGTCCTCCTGGAAATTTGTGCATTGTTCCTACATGCAATGTGGTGTTTTACCCTTTGCACAGTCTGTGTCCACGATGGGATTTTTTTGCAACACAGTCAGACCTTTGTTTTGTATATTTACACAGATTCTCTGGCTAGAAACTTCTTAAACTTTCTTAAATATGTTTTCACAAGACATATGACAACTGTTTTCTTATCCTAGACTTTCAGTTGTTTTAATGGCCCAAAGGCAGGTAAGTCAACAAAAAGGTGGCATATGACTGGTGGAGAGAAGCATCTTCCTTATTTAAGCCTTCATGGAGTCATTTTTCCAGCCCATCAGATTTGACATGTGCTGCTTTAGAGTGAAACTTGTGAGGCAATTTTTTGTACTCATGATTGAGAGTTGTTCATACACTGTATATAAAAGATGGATGGAGTGGCTGCGATGTCACTCATTGGTTTGAGAAGAGTTTTTAAGCCTTGAATTCGGAATTTGGAGATTGCCTTGGTTTGTTTTTTTAAAGTCAGACATGACAAGTTAGTTGTAGATCTGACTCGCAACCTGAGGACTCTGCAACCTGTTAGTCACAAGATAAATCCACCTTACAACATTCTTTGCTTCATCATCTACAGTATTTTGCTCAAATTGGGATGATAATTCACAAAATGTAGGATTCAAAAAATCTTGAAATTAGTGATAGACCATTAGTGTGTGAATGGGAGTCGCACTGTAAAGTGATTTGGAATCTAAGGTTAATAAAAGCATTATGTACGTGTGGACCCTTTACCATTTGCCATAAATGTATTAGGAAAATGGCTGCTGAGATGACAAATCATGTGAGAAATAGGGTAACTGTGTCTAAAACTTCTATACAATCAGATACACTGCCTGGATTTAACTAAGCAAATAGGTAAGAGCCTCCCATTGGGTAATTACTACATGGGTGATTATGTTTCAGCTGGCAACAGCTTATTCAACCCTAGCTGACACAGTGAGAAGCTTCTCATTTCTTAAACAACCATGTTGGTAGACATATCATGTGGTCATGGAAAAGATGTTAATCAGTTTCTGAAGGGTAAAATTATTGGCCTGCATCAAGCAAAGAAAACATTGCCAAAAACACAAAAACTGGGTTAAGAACCATCCAACGCATTATTAAAACCTGGAAGGATAGTGGGGAATCATCATTTTCCAGGAAGAAATGTCATCGGAAAAAAATCCTGAATGATTGTGATCGGCAAGCACTTGAATGTTTGGTGAAATCAAATTGGAAAAAAACAGTACAACTTAGGGCAATGTTCAGTAGTGAAAGTAAGAGCATTTACACACACACACAATGTGGAGGGAAGTCAAAGGATTGGGACTGAACAGCTATGTAGCCCAAAGAAAACCACTGATCAGCAAGGCAAAATGGGAAAAAAAGCTTCAATTTGTTAGGGAGCATAAAGATTGGACTCTGGAGCAATGAAAGAAGGTCTTGTGAACTGATGAGTCCAGATTTACCCTGTTCCAAAGTGATGGACACATCAGGGTAAGAAGAGAGGGGGGTGACGTGATGCACTCATCATGGCTAGTGCCTATAAGCTTGTGGGGGTTAGGGTTATGAGCTGAGGTTGCTGCAGTTGGACAGGTCCAGGTTCAGCAACGTTATGTGCTCAAAGAATGAGATCAGCTGACTTCCTGAATATTCTGAATGACCAAGTCTTTCCATCAATGGAGTTTTTCTTCCCTGATGGCACGGGCATATTCCAAGATGACAATGCCAGAATTCATGGGGCTCACATTGTGACTGAATGGTTCAGGGAGCATGAGGCATCATTTTCACATATGGACTGGCCTCCACAGAGTCCAGACCTCAGCCCCGTTGAGAATCTTTGGGATGTGCTGGAGAAGAGTATGTGCAGTGGTCCGACTCTCCCATCATCAATACAAGATCTTGTTGAAAAATTAATGCAAATCTGGACAGGAATAAATGCTGTGACATTGCAGAAGCTTATCAAAACAATGCCACAGCCAGTGCATGCCGTAGTCAAAGCCCCAACGAAATATTAGTGTGTGACTTTTTTTTGGCCAGCAGTGTATTTTCTCAGCCAGTGAAGTTATCCCGGGCTGCACAGTGGCGTAGTGGTTAGCACTTTCGCCTTGCAGCGAGAAGGTCCCTGGTTCGCGTCCCGGCTTTCCCGGGATCTTTCTGCATGGAGTTTGCATGTTCTCCCTGTGCATGTGTGGGTTTTCCCCGGGTACTCCGGCTTCCTCCCACAGTCCAAAAATATGCTGAGGTTAATTGATCATTCTAAATTGTCCGTAGGTGTGAATGTGAGAGTGCTTGTTTGTCTTTGTATGTAGCCCTGCGACAGACTGGCGACCTGTCTAGGGTGTCCCCTGCCTTCGCCCGAGTCAGCTGGGATAGGCTCCAGCCCCCCCCCCCGCGACCCTAGTGAGGATTAAGCGGTGTATAGATGATGGATGGATGGATGGATGAAGTTATCCCCTGCTGGCCATAAGTTTAACACTGGCTTAACCCTTTAGACCCAGAGGCTATGTCCATCTTTCTATACATTCTTATCATTGCCTTGATTCAAAAGGATGGAGGCTCAAGGGGGAAGGTTACGGTATGCCGAGGATGCATTGTACCCACGCTAGGCTCATTAAAGTGTGAATACCACACAGCTATTCATTACTTCAGTTCATACAACAGCTTCATGTTGGTGACCTGAGAGGAGGATCAGCTAAGTATGTTCCCTAATAAGAACCTCTTGCACAGGATTTACACTGCTGTAGCAGCTGCTGATCACTGTTCATCAACACACACTGACAGAGTTGAATGTCGGGCAGAGATCAAGACTGCTTTACATGACTAACAGCAAGTTCTCTACTGTGTTTTATTACACCTGATTGTTTTCCTCTTTATTTGTCTTGTTTTTTAAAAAGTTATTGTTTTTTGGCCTTTCTGCCTTTATTATTGTCTTCTTTTGCAAAAAGTGAACTAAATATTTTTTATGGCATCAGTCAAAACTATGATGTTTTGTAGTTTTTCATGTTTGTTTCTATGAGTATAGTTTCTATCAAATATTTGTTATTTGCTACTAAATATATTATAGGAATTTATCGTCAAAAGAATAAACATCTTCTGAAGCACCAGTTCATTTCAGTCATTGAGTGTTTTTCAGAAAATACAGAAGAACTCTTACAAATTAGCCTAGTGAATTGAAGAACAGGAAAAACTAAGGTCCAAAAGCAAATAATTTAGCTAAGCAGTTCAATAATTCAGCAGCATGGTTTGTTTTCCTGAGCTATTAAAGCTCTTTCTCCTCACGTACCAATTACTGCCACTTCCATTCATTATGATTAGAAGATGCTCCAACAAAAAAGAAGATCTTTCTTTCCTCATGAGCATGCCTCTGCATATTATGATGGCTCTGAGGCCAAATGGATATTTTAAAATAATGACTGAATTTCTGTTCAACTGAGCTGTACATTTCGCGTAATGCCAAGACAGACAAGCTGCATTTATTTGTTACAAATACATTACAGCATTGTATAATTGTCTTTTCACATTCTTATATTTTAATGAACAATAATATTTAAAATAAGCATGTTTAATTATTGACAGTATATCTCAAATTACAAACAAGTTCTATATTTACTCCTTCTTTTATAAATTTTTAGTCTGATCTCATGAGCAGGCTGCGTCAGGTGCACAGTCTATGGTTGGGTAGGGCCAGCAGAGGAGACATTATTGTACATTATTGTGCAGTCTGCACAACTAATCTAAACTTTTTTTGTTTTTGCCTCACAATAAGGCAGGCAATTTTTTGTTCACTTGAGTGGGAGCTTTGAATGGTATTCAGTTGTTTTTAACACTTCATTGCACAAAACAATGGTTTGGGAGCAAGTGAAATGAAAAACACAGTCCATATCTCAAAGTAAACATGTGAAGATGCTAAGTCTACAAATGTTATCGAGACCTCAAGCTCAGATGCTTAATGGGACATGGCGTTAAATGTTAGATGCTCAAAGTTCAGCTGAACCTAGACTTACAGTTTGAGTACCGAGTAGAACTGGTTGCCAGCTTACGTTGTGTGGTTTTTATTTTAATTTTTGAGTGGCTGTGTTTGAAATAAATCCTCAAAATAGTGGCCAGTTTGAAAAACATATCTGCCACTATCTTGACTAGAGTTCACCAGAAGGCAAGTGGGGGACTGGAAGAGGGCTCTTTGGTCTGATGAGACCAAAATTGAGAATTCAGACTAGACGCTATCCTTGACTGACACCAAACACAACATCCCCACTTTGAAGCATGGTGATGGCATCATCACAAAGTGGCAGTGCTTCCTCACTTTTGCATGGAAGCGTCTCTTGTTGAAATTCCTGTCAAAACAGACAAAATTCATTGACCATGATTTAATGCTGAAAAGCAAATAAAAATGGAAAAACTCATAAGGGGGTGAATATTTTATAGGCACTGTACCTGTAACTTATTTGTTTACACATGAGGATGCATAGTGTGTCCTGTAGGCTGCGTTATAAATTATGTAGATCGAGTTCACTGAAGGTTGGATTGTGAATTATTCTGGAGTCAGATGATTTGGTTGGCAGCTTGCAATCCTACAGGTGTAAAGGACAGATCCCCAAATGTAGAATTTTGGGGCAACTTGTAAACCACATGTTTCTTGGATTACTTCAGCATCCACACCACTCATATTGATTCCATACTGTGATGGTATTGAAAAGCTATTCCCCACTCTACTGATTGCACAACTGCTGAAGCTGGACACATACTGTATATTGTAATGAATAATAAAGTGAGTGAGGTACCAAAGAGTGGACAGCAGGACACCATCCTCTGCTCCCACAGACATGCTGCAGTGTCGCTCAGCACAGGACTGTATATTCCTCCAATTAAACAGGAGTGTAACATTTACGTGACATTTTACTAAAGCTGTGTGGTGTTGTTAATGAGGGGTCACTCAGTCAGACTACTCAACATTCACCATTCCTCCCCCAGTCTTCCCTGAAGGGAGTCCATATATACTTTGACCAGCTGTTTAATGAACTTCAGTGACTGTGTGTGTGTGTGTGTGTGTGTGTGTGTGTGTGTGTGTGTGTGTGTGTGTGTGTGTGTGTGTGTGTGTGTGTGTGTGTGTGTGTGTGTGTATGAGAGTGTGTGTGTGTGTGTGTGAGTGTGTGTGTGTGAGTGTGTGTGTGTGTGTGTGTGTGTGTGTGTGTGTGTAAGCAGACTGGATAGAAACTGATTTGGATAGAGACAGATGGATCTGAAGCTCTGCTCTTTTGCTGCCTGTTGGGATCAAGTCAAATGAAAAGTGCAAGATGCAAATAAATACACAAGATAGTTAAGTGTTTACAATCTTTACTGGTATTTTATCATCTCAGAATTTCCTAACAAATATTGAAATGTTAATATTACTGCTGTCTACAAATTGATGACCCCTTTTGCACACTGTACTATCTACCAGTCTATATGTACTCAGAGGATAAGATTTTTTGGTTATTTTGGGTAGAATGTAGCATTGACCAAATATTTTAACAAGAAAAGCACTCACAGAGCACAGTAGTCCACCAAGGCTGCTCGGTCGTGTCATTTCCGACGGATGAATTCTTGAAAAATTTGTGGCAGAAATCACGGCACCATAGAATGTGGCCATTTAATATAGATGCACCCACAAACAAAATGTGCTTGCCTGAGCACAGGCGTGTGTTATGCATGCGTACTTTATGTACGGATACCAAATCGCGTGACCTAAAAATAGTGGGTGGCGGGAATTGATGGGACTCGGAAACTCCCCTACAATTTAATCAATTGCCCCCTGTATCATTTCCGACAGATAAGTCCTGATAAGTCCACAGCGATTGATTTTTAGTAGGATCATAATCAAGTGATCATCAGCAGGCAGCTGACATAGTGTTTACTTGTTGTCATAGTTACAGTGATGCCATGCCACTATCTTACAATGATACAGAACTCTTTAACAAATCCATGGATCCAGACTATAAGCCCCATCACTGCCAAAATCTAACCACTGAGTCCTTGTGTCATTTCTGACCTTCCCTGAAAATTTCATCCAAATTCGTTGGTCTGTTTTTGAGCAATCTTGCTAACAGACAGGCAGACAAACAGACGGACAAACGTATGCCGGTCGTCACATAACTCCGCCGTGTTCCTTGGCAGCAGAATTAGCTTTAAAGTTCACATCTCATGTTTACTCAAAGTGGACTGAAAAGTCCACTCATAGAAGGGCAGGAGACCGAGTGGTCCAGAACTGTGAAAATGCACTAGAAATCTGTCACAATTCCATTTAAACCTGTTAATAATCATAAAGTTTGGGGCTTTAGAAACATTTAAAAACAGGAATTTCTGAGATGCAAAACGAAGAACAAATGTTTCCTATTCTGCTGTATTTTTATTGCAGTAATAGAGTTGAAACAGATTAGTGCAGTGATCTTGTTAACTCCATTGCACAAAGGTCACATTTCTTTAAGTTGTATCCTTCCATAGAAGCATGTTCAGATGACACTCAGCCAGATTTTATCGACTCACTAGAGGCTTGTACAACTAAATCAACCTGAAGTCATTGTCCACAAGTTAGAAATATGACTTGCTCAACTTTCCAGCAGAACATGCACTGCAAGAGTGGGAAACATGGCATCAGAATTAAGTGAAAGTGTCAGAAGGCGGGTTATTATTTTAAATTGGACTGTTTTTCTCAGCATCAAATCATGGCTGGATTGAAGGTTTCTAAGGAAGCAGTATATAGAGCTCTAAAACTTTTTGTAGGATAGTCATATCCATAGCACAAACAGAGCACTCCATCAGAAAATCAATATATCAAGCTTTGTTCACTGAGAGACATAAAAGTAATTCCACCAAAGATACAGAATTTGCTATGAAGAACCCAAGACTCCAATCAACAAAAGTTCTGTTAAAAAATGGATCATCTGTCTCAGAAGAAAAACGGGGCCAAACTCTTGGGGTGAGCTAAGACACTGCAGCATATCAAAGGGGAAAAAAAGGCCTGTTTACTGATGAATCCATGTACTGTAGATCGGTGGCAGTGAAGTATTATTTGATGTTCAAATAAGAGGTGTAGAGAGAAGTCAGCGTTACTCTTTTTTACTGGGGGCCAGGACACAGTGCTTATCACAACAACATCACACTGGAAACACTACGCGGAACATAGTGTGGCTTGTATAACTCTGCCTGATAATATAGTTCCATATCACAACATCCCCCCTGTTTAGCTTAGAACCTCCATACAAACAGTGACCATTAGCTGTGCATTAACCTGCATCATTATGTACATGCTTTAACATTTTCTATATAAATGAATGTTTAGCTGTCTTCAAAAATATTTCTTTTTCTTTACATTTATCTTTTTTTTATTAACATTTGGCATTTTAACATGTAAACCTTTTTTTTTCTTTCAACCAGCCAATCACATATGGCAATATGAACATGAAACTTTTGTCCACCTTGGCATCTTATTAATGCTAAACTTTTTCATTACACATAGTCTTTGTAGTGCGCTGGTTTCACCACAGTCCTTCCAAATCGTGTACGGACCGGCTGAGGGTTGCTGGGGTCCGGTACTTTAGTCTCAGCTTCGCAGGGTGGTGCGGAGAGTGTTTTATCATTGTGTCCCTCCTGCTGTTCGTCAGGTGCTTGTGGTTCTGCCACAAGGACTCTTTTCACAGTCTGTTGCATTTGTGTGTTGCAGGGTCTCGTAGGTGGCACTTGCCACGCCTGATGCTGTTTCCGTTGGGGGTTTGGACAATGTAACTCCTCGGTTCATTGCACTTCTGCTGGACAATTGCTGGATACCATGTCTTTTTCTCCTTGTTCCACACAGTTACATGTTGTCCCGGTTGGAGTGGTGGGAGTTCTCTGCGACAACTGCGATCATGGTGCTTCTTCATCATAGCTGCTCTACAAGCTAGTTGCTGTCGGTGTTCCCCTCTGCCTGGGTCTGCTCGGCTTGGCAGTAGGGTGGTTACAGGGTTTATGGGGTTTGAGAGGTTTGAGAGGTTCTTTTGGATTAGCATCTTGATGTTCTGCACACACGTTGCATGATCTGCAAGTTTTTTCGATGTCGTCGTTCATCCTAATCCAATACACACTTTCTCGGGAAAGTCGACGTGTTTTTTCTATGCCCTGATGAGCCACGTGTAGTTGTGTGAGAATGTCTGAAGTCATGGAGTCTGGGATGAGTACTTGTCTGCCTTTAAGGATGACCCCTGACTCTGTAGCAAGTTCGTCTCTGAAAGACCAGTATGGACGCAAGTCTTTAGGTAGATCCTTTATACGCTCAGGCCATCCCTGTTGAATGAGTTCCTTCAGTGCTTGAAGTTTTGGATCATCTGCGGTTTGTCTTTGCAGAGCATGTTGCTTTTCTGTTGAGAAGTTTATAACGGCAATGGTGTGTTTCTCTGGATCCTCAAACTCTGTTTCAATACCATCTATTCTCTCATCCAGCTCGATGTCACCGTCGTTTTCAGGATTTGGCAATTGACTGAGGGTGTCTGCCAGAACCATTTCTGGTCCGGGTCTGTATTTGACCTCGTAGTTGTACCCTTGAGTCTTTATTAGCATGCGCTGGAGTCGGGGTGGAGCTGCATGCAGTGGTTTGGAGCAGATAGTGACAAGTGGTTTGTGATCCGTTATCACAGTGAATGACTTTCCGTACAGATAGGTATGGTATCTCTGCATTCCATAAACTATTGCAAGCATCTCGCGTTCAATGTTGCTGTACCTTGACTGGCAGTCTGTTAGAGTCTTTGATCCAAATGCAATGGGTCTATTATTTTGTACCAGTGCTATTCCCAAGCCTTTCTGCGATGCATCTACTTCAAGTGTCAATGGTGTGCTAGCATCATAGTATTTCAGACATGCATCCACTGTGATGGCAGATTTTAAATCATTAAAGCATTTCTGGTGGTCTGCTTCCCATAACCATGGAGCATCACTTTTTAGTAGTCCTCTCAAGGTGTGCGCTTTCTCTGCGAATTTTGGTATGTAAGTTGCCAGGTAGGTTAACATTCCCATAAATCTGTGCAGTTCACTTTGGTTTTGAGGTGTTGGCATTTTCTGTATGTCTCTCACTTTTGCTGGATCTGGCTTAATGCCACTGTTTGTGTACATGTTGCCAAAGAATGAGATATTGTCTTGTTTAATGGCGCATTTGTCACTGTTGAACACCATTCCTGACTTTGCAGCTCGTTCCATCAGATTAATCAGGTTTTTGTCGTGTTCCTCTTCGTCCTTCCCGTATATGACTATGTCATCGGCTATACTGGCCACACCTTCGAGTCCCTCCAGGATTTGGTCCATCTTGGCCTGGAAGAGATCCTGAGACACACTTAGTCCAAATGGAAGACGTTTCCAGCAGTATCTGCCGAATGGAGTGCGAAACGTGGTCAGGACTTGCGACTCTTCGTCCAGGTGTATTGACCAATATCCTGCTTTTGCATCAAGTTTGCTGAAGATCTTTGCGTTTGCAAACTTTGGATTCAGTTCCTCAACTGTAGGTATCTTGTGCTGACACCTTTTTAAGCTGGCATTTAGTTTTTGTGGGTCTAGACATATACGTAGAGATCCATTTTTTTTGTGCCCTATGTCAAGCTGGAGCACCAATCAGTGTGGTGGTCCACTTTCCTCAGAACATCTTGCTCTATCAGTTTGTTCAGTTCACTTTGGAGCTTGTCTTTGAGATGAATGCTGCATTTTCGTGGTGGGTCAATAAATGGTTCAGCGTCAGGCTTTAGGATGAGTTTTGCAGTTCCCTTAAAGTTTCCAATTTTGTCAGACTGGTTGGGATATGCTTTTTTGAGATCCTCACATGTGATTTTTGTTCGTTTTGCTTGTTGTTCGCTGCTATTGTCGGTTTCATTCTTGACTGTGCCTACATGCAGGGTAACAAGATTTAATAGTTCACTCGTAGGCAGTCCAACTACAGCTGGCCCAGGTACATCCACGACGTAGAATTTGGCATTGATCCATCTGGACTCCTTGTACTGGCATGGAATGTTGATAGTTCCATAGCAGGGTATCTCATGACCACTGTAAGCAGACAGTTTTAGGTAGTTTTTCTTAAGTCTTTTGAATGCACACGTGCTGCTTTCGTACATTTGTTTGAATGTGCGCAGTGGAAGGGTGTTTCCTGAAGCTCCTGTGTCGATCTTAAGTCGAAGTGTATGTCCATAGCCTGCCACATCTGGTGGTTTCACATTTAATGTTGTATAAGCTTCTTCTCTTGGCTGATTACTGTAAATGCTGTGCAGACATTTTTCACTGATTGTGATACAGCAAAACTGCTGCTGGTACATGCACTCTTCTTCAGGCTCATAACCCTCAACCACATCGATCCTAGTTTTATGTTGTGGTCGGGGTCTTCCCTTGTTTGTCTGGAACTTGTGATAGATATTATGTGGTGGACGAGATTTGCTTCTCTTCCTTGGACTTGTATCTGACTTTTGTTGCCGCCTGTTTTTCCTGCAGCAACGAGCCCAATGTCCTTTAACACCACATGCTGAACACTCATCTTTATATGCAGGGCACTGGCGCGGTTTGTGATTTGTGCCGCAGTTCTGACATACTCGCCCTCTGTGTATTGCATGGACTTTTTCTGAAGTAGACAAACCAAGCTTGTTTAGTTGTTCATTGCCTGCTGATAAGGCTTCATACTTCCTTCCTTCTTTCAGTACATCAGCTAAAGAGTAGCCTTGAGGTTTGCTATATAGATCATTTCTCAGAGCATCATGTGGGGTGCTAGCAATGATAAGCTCAATCAGGCGTTCATTCAGTTCTTTGTCAGTGAACTGGCACTTCAGCGCTAAAGTTCTGGCTCTGGTAACAAAATCATCGATGCTTTCATCATGCTTCTGTCTGTATTGCATTAAGTGAAGTCTGTGTATCCGAAAGTTCACATTGAGCTTTAACTGACCTTCGAAAAAAGCCCACAGTTGCCCGGGTTTTTTCTTATCATCATCATCACTCAGTCCACTCGCGTTCAGTCTTTTTAGTCCTTCATCTCCGATGCCCCGGCAGATTTTCCTGGCTCTTTTAGCTTCATCGTCTATTTCCTCATCCTCCAGATAAAGGCACATTTTTTGTTTAAAAAGTGAAATAGCCTCACTCAGATCCGGGTCGGACCAATTCATCATTGGTAGATGCGACGCCATTTTCGCGTTCTCTTATGTCCTGTCCTCCGCGTTGCTCCCGCACTTACTGGCGATATCGGATGTATCCTCGGACACACTCTAGGTACGCCATAGTCCTGTATTGCGTATTTGCGGACGTCTCTTTACCGCTGCCACCATGAAGTATTATTTGATGTTCAAATAAGAGGCGTAGAGAGAAGTCAGCGTTACTCTTTTTTACTGGGGGCCAGGACACAGTGCTCATCACAACAACATCACACTGGAAACACTACGCGGAACATAGTGTGGCTTGTATAACTCCGCCTGATAATATAGTTCCATATCACAACAGACAGTAACAGAAGGGTGAATGCAAGGAGACTGAGAGGGGAAAGAATGATGTCAGAATCTATCAAAGCCACCATGAAACGTGTTGCTACAAATATTAAGAGTTACTGCTCTGGGGTTCAGTCAATTCCATCCTGACCAAGAAGGTTTTCCATTCTTCAGAGTCAAGGTCCTTCCTCTGATTTGATCTTTATGGCAGAATCATACTACAGCAGAGTAATGAGTCCAAATACACCTCAATGATTTGACCTGAAGACCAAAGAAGACCAAGGAGAGCTGACCAATTTAGACTTTCATTCACAGCCACATGGCCTCAACCCCACTGAACATCCTTTATCAATACACTGCTTAATCCTCATTAGGGTCACGGGGAAGCTGGAGTCTATCCCAGCTCCCCCGACTTAGAGTGAAGGCAGGGGACACCCTGGTCAGGTCACCAGTCTATCACAGTGCTACATATACAAACAATTAGAGTTACCAGTTAACCTCAGCATGTTTTTGGACTGTACCTGGAGAAAACCAAGCATGCACAGGGAGAACATGCAAACTCCATGCAGAATGATCCTGCGTAGGCTGGGACATGAACTGGGGATCTTTTAGCTGCAAGGTGAAAGTGCTAACCACCAAGCCATTGTGCAGCAGCATTCCTCTTTGGAGAACAATTAAGGGAAACACTATTGTTGTACCAGTAACTCTTCAGTGGGTGACTGATTTGACCATTCCCTCTAAACCGGTAGGACAATCAACAGAAGACAAACTTCTCTCTGTAAATATTAACATTTATTTAGTTATACAATTTTGTATTTCATTGCCCCCCCCACCCATCCCAACCCTTTTCACAGGTTTGATGTCAGTATCTCGGCTTCTCAATGCAGCATTAAGCCTCACTGGAGGACGTAAAAACTCTAAGACGAACAGTTAAAACGAGCGTCAATTATTTCTTTACACTGTTTACAGAGGATCACAGGCATCGCCAAACCCACAAGCTGCTTGAAAATGCCACATTTGGTTCATTATTATTTGCTTTTTCTATTATTTTCCATTAGGAGGCATTTACAGTCGCATTGCATAAAATCATAGTTTGTTAAGGATGGAAGTGATGTATGACTGATGCATGTATGTGTGTGTATCTGTATTTATGTAGGTCTGTATGTATATATACACACACACCACACTATAAATTTTTAGTTTTGCTATGATGCAAGACCCTGTTGATGCTCCTCCTGCAGGGAATAACGGAATGACGTTACAACAAAAACAACCAACCAGATGTAAGAACAGAACTCTTATTTCACAAATGCCACGCAGTGTGTGTGAGTTCATGTGTGTTCAGCCTTGAAAAAGTTGCTAACTTAAACATTGTCAGTCATGTTTGGAACTGCATTTAAAGGCTGCAATACTGCAAAACCTTAAGCTTGTAAAATGATTTCACTGCTGATACATCCTGCTTGAAATAAAATAAAAACTGTTCCTGACAAATGCACATCCAGAAAAACAAACAACCGAAACCGAACTATCATAAAGATAGTTGTGCAAATAAACAACTTTAATTACATTAAAAAACTGAAAATCTAACATCCACATCAGGCAACCAAGCTGCGGCATTGTGGTCATCGGATGTCTTTATGTAAAAATAACACGACTAAACTGCGATTTAGTAGGAAACTCGAAGGTACGAAAAGAAGCGCAGTAAGAAAATAGTGTTATCTTGCATTTAAACCAACTACTATCAAACACAAAGAGGATCCTGCCTGTTTGGTCGCACATAAGTCTCCCTTTTAAGTTTCACAAATTACGTGAATACAAAAAAAAAAATGAAATTCCCAACGAGCACACAAGGTCTCTAACTCCTCTCAGCAGAGTGTTTATGCTATTGATCATTGACAATGAAATGTAGCTGGCGGCATCTTCACATTGTGCTGATGATGGATTTAAGTGCTTTTTAATGACATAGGAGAGGTGGAGGAGCTGTAACGATGAGGGTATGTCGTGAATGTAACAGATTTAACGGATGAGGTATTGCACAGATTAATAGTAACCATAAAAAAAGCAAAAAGGCAAAAATAAATATACAGCAAATTCATACAACATTTACATTACAATTTTAGTCAGAATCTGGAAGATATTTAGGAGATATTTTTGTGTCAGCTGTAGTGCAGGGTTGAGGGGTGGGGTGTTGAGGAGACAAATCTGCACTAGTCATCCCACTCATCGTCATCCTCAAAGTCTTCCTCTTCGTCATCATCGTCATCTTCGTCTGGGAAAAGAAACATGAAACTGCCAGGTAAAGTTTTTGCAGACAGAAGCCACAAGCTGTACAGAAACTGAAGAAAACTATTTCTGTCCTTAAGGATAAGTCTGAATTAGACGCTACAGGGAACAGCTGACGAAGTAGGCAGTTTTACAAACTTTGATAAGCAAGCACACACAGATTTTTGACAACATTTACTCTACCATTCAAAAGTTTGAGGTCCTTGTTTTTGAAAGAAAAGCCGTTTTGTTCAATGAAGATAACATTGAATGAATCGGAAATACAGTCTAGACATTGTTAATGTGGTAAATGACTATTCTAGCTGGAAATGGCGGGGGGGGGGGGGGGGGGGGGGGGGGGGGCTTTCCCAGCTGACTCAAAATAAAAAACCTCATGCTGCAACTAAGTGTAACTTACTAAAAGCAGCATTCCAGTATAATTTCACATCTTTTCACATAAACTTCTCAGGTAATCACCTGACCCTAATCAAGAAATTGTTTGGCCCCTAACAGTCAGTGACAAAGCCTTCTCGCTTTAATCCTTTCTTTCCCGTGTACAATCTTTAAGTTAAGCTAAGCTAACAGACGGCTGTTTGTAACTTAGTTTTTACTGAAGAGATTTGAGCAGCACTAATCTTGTAATTCAAATCTCTAGAAAATAAATGGCTTTTCCAAAATGTAAAACTATTCTTTGGCTTATCTGTGTATCTTGGGAGAATGTCTCGGGCCAGATGACACAGGTAGCTTCTCTGCAGTTACCTGAGGAATGGATGGCTTTGCTCCTCTTCTGCATCACTTCCATAAGAGCGCCGACAATGCCTGCAGCTGGAGCCGGCGTTGGAGGACCAGACTCTGGATGATCCGACACCTGGAGACACACAAACAGGCCCAGACCAGTTTGTTACAGGTACAATTAGATATTCTATGTCCATATAAATCACAGGTTTATTCACATACAGCATTTTGGATGAGCAAAATTTTTGTATTGCAGTGTGTATTGTGTAACATCTGAGCCACTAGTGCACTCAATTTTTTTAAAGGAACCCTTGTGGGTCAGATAACATAAACTTTATGTAAACGTTCAGTCAAGAAATCAGTATCAGTTTTCTCATCTTGGTTTGGTTAAGAATGACAGTGATTCTTTATGTAACGTACGCGAAATTATGAACACTGTGAATCTCCTCTGCCATACTGTGGCAGATTTACTACATTTCTTACCTGTGTCTGAATAAACCAGTCCACTCATAAATGGTATCCATTTGCTTGTAAGTACTCATAAAAATGGTTTGTGAAATCTCAGATTGTCTCCTCTTTTGGTTCATTGACATTTTGGCAAATTTGCACCATAAAAAAGTCATGGTGAATTACTTAGTAGCAGTCCTTGTTCATACAGTACAGATAAAACCTCAACATTAGTTTACCTACTGACAAAAACCTTCAAACATAATGTTTATGAAGTGAGATTTTAAATATAGTGTCATCTTTCAAAGGAATTTATCATGTTCATCTGCCATGAACTGCAAACTGTGATAACCTGTGTGAGTTAAGCATGTAGCATATGAAGGGGAAATCACTGCAAGGGTCTCACAGTCTTGAGCTGGATTCCCTGTCTGATCTGGTCCAGCAGGGCATCTCGTCCAGTGCTGGACGTTGGTGCTCGGTGGTTCTGCTCCACCTTCTTCAACTGAGTTCCTCCTCTGATCTGCTCCAGCAGTGCTGACTTGCCAACTGGGCTTGGCGAATGAGGTGAATCTCCGCCTCCACCTACACCGTCCATCTCTGGAGGGGGGAGGGGCCCTGGCGGGGGAGGTGGAGGAGGAGGGGGAGGAGGTGGTGCAGGGGCACTGTTTGCTGTAGATTGCTGGGCCAGTAGAGGAGGTGGAGGGGGTGGAGCTTGTGGAGCAATGGAGGAGTGTGAGGAGGATGGAGGAGGAGGGGGGGGAGGCTGGTGATGGTGGTGGTGGGGAGGAGGAGGTGGCTGGTGACCTCCTCTGGTGGGAGGAGGTGGGGGAGGAGGGGCACCCAGAGTTCCTGGTCTGGAAGGAGGTGGTGGTGGAGGAGCTGAGACGGGGGCTCTGGACGGAGGTGGGGGAGGAGGGGCTCCTCGGCTTCCTCTGGATGGTGGAGGTGGAGGTGGGGGTGGAGCTGAGCAGTGGGGAGGCGGAGGAGGAGGAGGGGGACCACCCCGAGAGGGAGGTGGAGGGGGTGCTGTGGGAGAGATGAGAGATATGAGATCAAGCTGAAGATGAAGCTGAAGAATCATCAATCTTTTAGCTTCACCACATCCATCCATCTGTCGCTGATACTGGGTGACAGGTGGAGACACTCTGGACAGGTTAACAGTCCATCACAGGACGAGTGCAGAGGAGACAACCACACACCTTCACATGGTTTCATGGTCACAAAACTGACTTTGGCATGTTTGCCTACCTTGATCTTTATTAATTAATAGTAGTTAATGAAAACATACTGTTTTCATTTCTTTTGGCACAGTAATAAAACTTCAGCTGATCTGTTTCAATGTCACTCTGCTTTAAGGATCAATTTGCAGAAAAGCAAAGAGGCTAACAGAAGCTACAGTGATTAACTATCAAAGCTAAACAAGGACAGGTACAAGTATTTAAATGCATAATCTCTCCCTTAGCTGTGAATATCTACCTGCAAATATAACATTTCGGAGAGTTTTCCTAGACTTTCAAATTTTTTGGTTAATTTGCCAGGTTTGTCACCCATTTTGATGTTTTTCTTTGCAGAAGCCTGTACTGTCAGTAAGAAAGACCAAAGAGGCCAATGAAAGTGAAAGGTTTAATAGAAGATTTATTGGCTGGCAAAGCTTAAAAAATCCCTTTAGTTTACCAGCTTGGCAACAAAGGATAGGGATTGTTAAGATTTTAACAGTGCACCCACTCTTCTAGATACTGTTTATCTATTCAGTACTTTGAGGGTTGTCTTACTGGTTCAGGAGAAAAAAACAGAACAAATTAACAAAAAAGCATTGCTTTATTTTGTCTCTGTCAGATTTCCTTTCTTTCGCTCTTCACTTTTAAATAAAAACTGAAACAGAGCACTCAACCCCAGTGGTTGAGTGCTCTGTTCAATTTTTTTAAACATATTTTTTAAAACCAACATTGAGTTATAGAAAGAGTGAAATTAAATCAAGACATAATTTTCCATTTCCCTGCCTGTCAGCGAAGACCTTTCACTGGATGCTTCCAGAAATGTCGCAATTGTGGCAACGAGCATTTTCCAGTGAAGTGAAACCACTTTTGAATGTTCTCTAATCTATTGGGACGGAGAGCAGGGTCTCTGTGTGCTGCACCATGTAAAAGCTGACCCTTACATATAGGACACCTGTCTTCTGGAGTTAGAAAAGCAAAAATGCATCATAGATGACTTAGAAATTGATTTTTCTGAGACAAAATGTGCAAGATAACATTTATGTAGCAGTAACACACGGGAAATCTATTTTCTTAATTTCTGCAGTACCAATAGCAGAACCGATACCGTCAGAACATACTGATGCTCCAGTATTAAATAATTTAGCCCTGGGGTCCATTAAATGCTGTGTTTCAATAACTATCCCTATTGGTAACAAATCAAAAAATTCAACCAGAATGCAAACCTGTCCCTGAAACCAACAATTAATTCCCTCTCTCTAAATACATGACTAAACACAGTTTAGCCACTGTATGTTAGAATTTATCTGGAAAGAAACCATCATGGAAGGTGACTATAGTTTGTATGTAACAATATGAGGGAACAGAATGCACTTGAAGTGTGTATCGTGTGATTTGAAATGTACAGTACTTTGGTACTTTAAGTATAAAATAGGGATTATTAAAATGTTCCAAAGACTAGAAGCACACCAAAATGATTCCCAACACTGTATGTCTGTGTTGATGAGACATCTCTTTTTCTACAAGCCTTGCCCCATTAAACTCTCAGTAGGTAGGTAGCTTTGTTTGTACTTTGATCTAACAGATCAAAAGTACAGATTAAACTGATCTGTTTTTTGGTCAGCAGATCAGTTTAAAATATTGCAAGGAGGAAAGGCGAGCCCCAGTGATGAAGTGTTGCATACAACAGGCTCTGTGTGCCAGTGCTGAGGTCAAAAAACACCTCTCAACATGTCGGCAGTGTAAAAACCGCTTTGACCAGGTTATCTTCTGGAGACCTGTTTTCGCATGCATGACCAGATCTAGCTGCAGCAAATGTATCTCTGTCTGATAGAAAAACATGTGTAATCAGTATTTAGTTTAATATCAAGACATTCAATCACATTATGCTTTAGTATGTTTTGTTGTTCTCAGTTTTAAGCATTGATGGTTTACACAGACAGACGTTTTGAGTTCAAAAGTTTGGGGCCACTTAGAAATGTACTTGTTTTGAAAGAAAAGCCGTTTTTTCAATGAAGATAACATTAAATGAATCAGAAATACAGTCTAGACATTGTTAATGTGGTAAATGACTATTCTACCTGGAAACGGATAATTTTTAATGGACTATCTCCATAGGGGTACAGAGGAACATTTCCAGCAACCATCACTCCTGTGTTCTAATGCTACATTGTGTTAGCTAATCATGTTGAAAGGCTAATTGATGATCAAAAAACCTTTGTGCAATTATGTTAGCACATGAATAAAAGTGTGAGTTTTCATGGAAAAGTAAAATTGTCTGGGTGACACTAAACTTTTGAACGGTAGTGTATGTTCAACATTTCAGTGCAAAAACAGAAACTAAAATCTAGTTGGCAAGATAAAACAATCATTTATTCTGTAAAATACCAGAGAAAGTGAGAAATATCCAATTGCTTGTCTTATTAGACCACCAGTGCAAAATTCAAAGGTATTCTAAATAAGGCGATAAAGCGAAAAGACAAATAACTAGTGTGTTTTGGAGGATTTAAACATTAAAACAACATACCAGTGAATTACCTAGATTTAGAAATTCTTTATAATTTCTATGATCACAAAAACTTGGGCAATGTCTACCTTACAGACACTTTCATAGCACTGCAAATTAAAATTCTAGTGACACTGATCAGACCTTTATTCTCCATTATACACCATTATTTTAGATCAGTGTGACACATCAAAGCTGTGTGTGTGTTTTCTCACCCTGCCTCCTCAACTCATTCTTCACGGCCTCAACGCCTCCTTTCTTCTCAATGAAGTCGTAGATAACCTTGGATGTCTCTCGGTCCTTTAGCTGCGCCTCAGAGATGCCGCACATGTCGAACAGGTTCTTGAGTTCGGGGTCCAGGTTGTTCAGCTGTCGATAACACAAGAAGCACTTTTAAAATATACTCAATTGCACTGAGTAGATTATGCTAAATGGAAATCTTATGAGTTTTAGCAAGAAAACAAAACCAGACATTTTTTTTGTCCAGTACTGAAACACTGCAAACAGCAAGCGCATCATTCACCAGAACTCATTTGGTGTACCATCTGTGTATGTCATAATGTTTGTTTGTTTGTTAGCACATGCAGTTTCCTTGTCATGAGGTTGCCATCATGCCTTTCTAGTATGCACATGTGGAACATGTTAATGTGTACGTCTCTGATAGCAGATTGTATAGAAGCACAAGTCTGCTCTTTAGGATTCTACAGAAGTTGTTACAGAGATGTAAAAACAGTGCATCTTTATTGGAACTCATTAATTGTAAATTGATTAATTCCCTGTTCCTCTTGGACTGATTCAGTTTAATTTGTATTAACGTTTTTCCCAATACTGAAGCGTTGAGCGTCTGCTTCCTTTGCAGTGACGGTAAACCCTCCAGCATTCAGTCAAAGTGTCAGTGTGACACCTGGTGGCCAGCAGGCAGAAACACAAGATGCCTGAAAGCTAACAAACAAAAAATAATATTGCTGCTTTCCACAAAATCAGATCTTAACCTGCAGCACCTGCCTTTTGTTCCTGTCACACTGCAATGCATTCTGGGACTGACATGGCGTCATGGTATGTGTTTGTTTTCAGGACGGTTCAGCAGGCTCAGTCAGTCACGCAAATAGACCCAATTAAGAGGCAGAGAATGAAAAGCAATTAGCCTCCTGCTCATAAAGCTCATCAGTCTGAACAAGAAATTTGTTACCTGACAACTATACAATGATGTGCATCAGCAAGTCCAGTTGCTACTAGCAACCACTCAGGGCTCATAAACAGCCTACATTTTGCAAATGCAAATATTTGTCAGACCTTAAATGATCCATGATCTTGCATGTTTACCTCTCTTTAGGAGCACACTCAGGTATTTGGCACAATTCAATTCAATTTTATTTACCGGTATATAGCGGCAATTATAATTCAAAATTGTCTCAACAGGACACTAGAAACTCAAAAACTTGTTTTCTTTTTTGATTCCTTCACCTAAATATTTGATTTTCTTCTTACATACTGATTTACCGTTAAGTGCAGCATATCACTAGAAGTCACCTTTAGTTTCCTCTATTGAAAATATAGTCTGCTACCTCAACTGGACTTCTATTTGTCCTACATTGAATCTGGAGACCTTTGTTACATTTTGTACCTAACTCTCTCCTCATGTTCCCTAACTCTATATTGTCAGACATCAATTTTACATTATAAATTATTTATATAATTTTACTTAGTTTTTTATTGTTGTTTGTGGCATCTAGGGAGGAATTAACAGCATTTGCTTTGATCAATCACATTGATCTCCCTACTTAAACAAAAAGAGCAGAGTCATGGTCACTGGAGATGTCCTCAAAGTTTTCTTTGTGCCTGACCCCTATCTCAGCCCTTTAATATTGGCCATCTCCAAGCCTATACTCAATTTAATCTAAATGTTTATTACAAATGTACCTGACACATTTCAGAGGGTTTCAAGGTGTTCTTTGCTCTTGTTACATTTTAATCACTGTGAAATTATTTATGAAAAGAAGTCAAACTGGCAAAATGTAATTCCTGAAACTGAGGTGACATGATCAATAAGAAAAGCACTCAGAGAGCGCAGTAATCTGCCAAGGCTGCTCAGTCATTGCATGATTTCTGAGGGATTAAATCTTTAAAAATTTTGTGGTCCACAGCAGTGGATTTGTAGTAGGATCGCAATCATGTGATCGTCCGCAGGAAGCTGACGTAATCTTCACACAGTTACTGTGATGCCGTGCCGCTATCTCACAATGATACAGAAATCTTTAACAAATTCGTGGATCCAGACTATAAGCTGCATTACTGCCAAAATCTAATCAATTGTTCCTTCTGTCATTTCTGACCTTCTCTGAAAATTTCATTGAAATCCGTTAGTCCATTTTTGAGTAACGTTGCGAACAGACAAATATACGCCGATCGTCACATAACTCCGCCGCGCTCCTTGGCGGAGTAACTAGAGAATATCTCACTATACTGAAGTTGTTTAAACTACAAAAACACCATCTACAGGCAGTAGTACAGCAGTGTTACAGAGTGATGTGTCATTACCTCTTTTACTATCTTTGGCAGAGTACAGGCTGCAGTGAGACAGAGTTTGATTTTGGCCAGTTTTCAAGTTAATCATGGTGCTACTGATATTTAGCAACATTTTCTACAACAGTGACAGTAATGTTCAGTGCCAGTTAAGTTTAATTTTATGTTCAGAGCAGACACCAATTCACAGAACAAAATTATTTCTTTTTGGATGAAAAGCTGCTGAAAGCTTGCGTAGTTTCACTTTTGCTGTGAATTCGCTGAAATATCAGACTGATGACGAATACAAATGAGAGCTTCACAGCTACAGCTCGCCTTGTGTGTAAAATCTTGTTCAATGTGAAGACGATCACATCATCAATGCATTTGAAAGCGTAAAAAACTATTTTGTTAATACTACCGTACTTTCCAGACTATTGAGCACACCTGGATATAAGCCGCACTCACTAAATTCAAAAAGAAAAAAAAATTGTACATATACAGGCTGCACTTGTCTATAAGCCGCAGGTGTCCACGTTGTAACATGAGATATTTACACAGAAAGAGTTTTTTAACTTTTCATTAAATAAATGCTTTTTTTTCCGAACAATGCCTGTAACGTGGCAGTAAAACGTATTGAGTCAGTTCTTCACGCTGCCGACTCCAGCGTCTCACCATTGATTCACTGATGCCAAGCTTACCTGCAGCAGCTCTATTTCCTTCTTCGAGAGGCAGATCAATTGCCTTTAACTAAATATGTTTAACACCTGTGATCACAATAAAGAGATCATTGTCATAGGCGATTTCAACATAAACTGGGATGACAAACGGAGTAGGAAAATTCTCAAACAAACTACAGATCTTTTTAACCTAGAGCAACTTATCGAGAAGGCAGCTAGAATAACTATATCTCAGACAAGAATAGATCTTCTGTTCTCAAATAAGCCTGACAGAATCTCAAAGACCTTTAATTTTTTAACTGGGTTGTCAGATCACAATAGTATATTATTCACAAGAAAGCTTAAAAAGCAGAGGTATCTAAAATCACACATTGTCCCTTCATTAAACGTCATTCCTAGGAGTCAATCAGTAAACCTCAGTGAAGCTCTAAAATCTGTACACTGGGAGGAAACACTATCTTCAAACAATATAGATATCAGTTGTAAAGCTTTTTCAGATAAAATCAAAGAGGTGATGTCCTCATTTGCAGGAGCCAGAAGGTAAAGAATCTACCATGGTTGGAACAAAACTGCAGAAAGGTATTGAAATCAATGCACTCAAGAAAAATTTGATGTCAGGACTGTCCACTGATAGGTTAAATTACACACACGCACGCAACAAAGCCATACAAACTTTAAGAAGGGCCAAAGCAAACTTTTTATTTCCATCATAGATAGTGCCAAAGATAACGGGAAAAAAAACATGGAAAATTTTAAATAAACTACTAGGCAAACAAGACAAACAGGAGACTATAATCCCTGAACTAGTAGTGAATAACACTGGTCAGTGGCCATTAATCTTAATAAATATTTCACTGATAGTGTATCTGAAATCACAAGTCCCTTCACTGCGTCTTCTATAATAAGAAGACGCAGGACAATCAGACTACTTTCCAGCTACAAAGCATAACAGACTGAAGTAGCAAGGATGATTTCAGTTCTTAAAAGCTCCAAAGCTAAGGATGTCTATGGTATCGACACTAACTTTGTAAAAAGTCATGCAAATGCACTTGTACGACCCATCATTCTTATGGTTAATCAGTCTATCAGTCAAAAAGCAGTTCCATCCTCTTGGAAGGAGGCCACTGTAACACCCATCTTTAAAACTGGGTGTGACACACAGGTAGCCAACTATAGGCCAATCAGCATCCTCCCAACACTCTCGAAGGTTGCTGAAAAATGTACAGCAAATCAGCTTATCAGACATCTTGACAAAGGGAGTGCCCCACTACATCACATGCAATTTGGCTTCAGGGCAAATCATTTTACAGATACAGCGAACTGTTTTTTTTTTTACAGAAAAAGTTAATGGACCTCTGTGTAGAAGCCGTGTTTTTAGATCTCAGGAAGGCATTTGACGCTGTCAACCATCAAATCCTATTGACAAAGCTCACATATTTTAATTTTGCTGCAGGCGCCATATCATGGTTTAAATCTTACTTGTTTCATAGAACACAATGTGTAACGGTTTATGGTGTTAAATCCCCCTGTTTCTGCTGCCATGCTGGATTTATCTTTTATTTTTTTCTTTTATGTGTGGGACAATGGATGGAAATAAGCCTTGTGCTAAATCTGGCGTATTTACTGCAACCTTGTGTAAACTATTATCAAATTGTACGTTCAATAATATGCACAGTCCCGTCCAAATAAATAAATAAATTAATTAAAATGAAAAAAATAGAATAAACTTAAAAGCTGCATCATATGCATTTCTTTGTGTTTTTTTCCATGATGAGGGTGTGTCTATGATGCGCAAAATGACTGATCTGAAGAATTTAGTGTGAGTGTGATTTAATTCGAACAGTTTCATTGGTCCACTGTGCCCTGTTTAGTAATTTCATTGGTCTGATGTGACGAGGCTAAACGTATTGACGGCATGAAGTTCGCCCGTAAAAATCTATACATTAGCCACATCACTGTATAAGCCGTTGAGTTCAAAGCGTGTGAAAAAAGTAGCAGCTTATAGTCCAGAAAGTACGGCATACAACCTTATGAATATGACATTAGGGAGAGTAGAACGAAGCAGCACATTACTCAATAATTAATAAAAGAGAGGAGTGCCTTTAAGAGTTAGTATTTATCATCCACATTCATTTCCCCAGCTTGCTGCTGTATAGTTAGTTTACAAGGCCGCATTCAGGTTCTCTCCGGAACATTCAGTGTCTGTGCAGCTTCTCAGACGCAGTGAGATGTTTGTGAATATGAGCAAGAAGCTACAAGAGCCTATTGTGTGATTTCATCATGCAGCCGCCACACAGGTTACTATTGTGTGCTCTTTTGTGTGTGTGTGTGTGTGTGTGTGTGTGTGTGTGTGTGTGTGTGTGTGTGTGTGTGTGTGTGCGTGCGTGCGTAAAGAGGAATACTCACATCAAAACCTGTGTTTGGGTCCCAGCCCACGTGACCGATGTGCCTGAAGAAGACGGGACAGATATGTGGTGAGATCACACACACACACGTGTCAACATGTAAATATACAGAAGTAAATCAACTGTGTGTCCATGTGCACGAGGGGGACAATGTGCATATGCTAAATACTGAGCCTACACACACATTCACTCACACTCTGACAGTGTGGTCATTGAGCACTCTCAGACTCTAACGTAACATGTTTACTGCTGCCATGAAGCAGACCGTCACTGCTGGATCGGACAGCACAGACAATACAGAAGCTGAAACTTTGTTTTAAACTCTTGACTGAATTAGCCTTTGTCTTCAAGGTTATAGCACATTAAGGGCCAACTGTACATGTTACAATCCTGTTGACCATTATACTAATTTAGCCCATCAGATCTTGCTTTAAAGGAAGATTGATTTTCAATTGAATCAATTCAATAGTTTTGAGTATACGTATGACTACAACTCAGTCAGAGAAAAAAGTAGTAGAGTGCATCTGAACTTGAACTTTGAGGTTACAAAAAAACCAAAACAAAAAAAAAAAACAACAACAAACAAACAAAAACTTGTGCTACAAACTGGAGATATTTGAAGTTGCAGGTGTTTGCTGGACAGCGAGGCTCTAATGAAAGATAGATACTGTTAAGCTGCCGTTTGGGAAATACAAGATCCAGAGGTTCTGGAGTTTTACCCAGTCTTTGCATCAGTCCCAGCCCTCTGATTCTGCCTTTTGTGAAACACCTAACTAGAAATGAAAGAATTAGATGACTAATTGCCAAATCAAGAAAATTCAACTTAACTTGAAATAAAGCCAAAATCTACTTGCTCCAGCTCTTCTGGACTTTCTCTGATTTGTCACTTTAATACTTGTGGGTTTGGGATTGTGTTTCACACAAAAAAGAACATCCCTACCATATCTACAAATTTTGAAGGGCTTTTTTCATTACTTTTGAGATATTTTACTCACAATTTCAAAGAATAATAAAAGACAGTGACTGATCTGATTAATTAGTGCTGAAGCTCTCAGTGATGTTAACTGCGACTCACTGGAAGTTGCTGGGTGTGCCGATGTCAGCCTTGGTCAGCTTCTTCTTCTTGCCTTTGGTCTTTTTGTCCTTCCTTGTCAAGCCACTGTGGCTCAGCATGTTGTTAAGGTGGTATGGCTGCTGGTGGCTGTGGGAGTTGTGGAATCGGACATTGTTGATCTCTGGGTTCTTGATGTCCACTGTGGCCATGGGCAGAGCCAGACCTGTACACAGTACGGGACAAATTTTCATGATTTCTCATATTACAAGTTTGTCATTCAATCTCCATTCAAACTTTACATGTTTAGCTCCGCCACTGAACAGGCTCTTAAGCATCAGTAGGCCGTTTATTCAGTACAACATTTTACTATTCAGGGCTTCTGAACAGTTCAACAAGTTAGAATCTAGAAGCTTTTTCAATGTAACACCACTCAAAATAAGAAAAGTATGATGCTATTTTCTCTCTTTCTTTGTATTTGCAGTGCCTTAGCTCAGTAATGGGTTCCAATTACAGAAATAGATTTTTTAGATATATCAATCATCAATATGGCAAAGGGCAACTTTAAATTCTCTGTGTTTCATGTTCACTAATCGTGACTTCATCTGTCTGCATTCACCTTTGAGCCATCCTTTCTAATGGACATGTTGACCGTTCCTTGCTCTCCTCCTTTTGGTCTGAGCCATTCAGTCCTCGAATTCCTTATAATCTCCATAATTCCTCAGCAACATCTGACATAACCACTAATCCAATGCTAATCCCAGTCTAAATCCCTGGCCTCCCCACAAATGCTGGATTTCTCTGACCAGACCAAAAGGCTTGCCTCAAACCTGCTGTCTCCTGAGGCCCAGGACAAGGTTATTGGTTGTTTCCCACTTTCAAGGAGAGCTGCTGGGATGGTTCTTAACGGGGCATCAAAATGATGGTATTGACAAAAAAGACAAAAACTACTGAATCTTTAAACTTCTGAGAGCTGGCTTCAAATGTCTGGTCAGATTCATATTATTTATCGGATATTATATTACAGCTAGCATCTACATTTTTATCCAATACCCAACCCTTACTAAAATAGATTTCAACATTGATGTAAATTAGTCACACACAATATTATCTGTTCGTGCAGTGCAATGCATAACATGCATTCATTGCAAATAAAGTAAATTTGAAAATTGTCCATATGACTGTGTATATACTTCCAAATTGTTCTCGGATCCAGGCACAAGTCCATGAAGCAAAGAGATGACTGACCTGTTCAAAGCATCCTGGGGACAGTCTTTACAGCATCGCATTTTGCCATAAGTCAGAGGACATGATGAAAGTAAAAAGTCTTTCAGACAACGTGCAAACACAGCTAAAGAACAGGAGGTCTGATGCACTGGGACCATTACTCACAACTTTGTTCATGTTGGTGTTCAGGTGCAGCCAAACAAACACACTAAAATAGCATGTACATTTGGGAAGAATAGGGACATAAAGACATGCACTGCGCTAAAGCCATTATGCCCAGACTGCTACGTTGACTCTTCATTCAGCCTGAAGCAGAGGCTTGCATGTGTCTAATTTTGCAAACACAACTAGTTACTCAATTACATAAGTTCGACAACCATGACTAAAAACATAGGACATGCGCTCCCTCACTTTAAAGTACTTCATTAATTGCACAATTGGTCAACAGCACTATGCAAACAAATGTCTAATAAAAACATATAACCAAAAATTTACAACAGCGATATAGTTTTCTTGCATTGACTCATGAATTGCTTTAATTAAACTGAACCAACTTATGATTTGAACCCAGGAGACACAAGAGAATCATACAAAACAACGATTGAAGGCTTTAATTCATGAATAAAACTGACTGTTTCTTAAACATTCTATAATATTTAAAAATTAAGGTCAATTAATAAGTCTTTATGGGCTCATTAGACAAATCATCTTGTTATGTAGTGATTAAAGTGGCTAAACTTTTTTGTGCTGTGTTTTGTCCTTCTGCTGACAATGAGCCTGAAAACAGAGCTATTTATTGAGGGTGTCAAAAGTGTATAACAGCACAACTCACGGATGCATTTTAAGAACTGAAAATGGGACTCAACAGAGTTCATTCCTTTGTATGAAAATTGCAGCTAGCCCACAAACTAAAAAAGCTGCTCACTCCCTGGCTTGCGTCTGTGTTGTGCTGCGCACTGCACTTGGATGTCACAAACATAAAAAAGTGACTTTGAAGTCTCTCGGATTGCATGACTGAGTAATAATCACACCTTGTCAGCAGTTGGAGGTGTCAGGTCAGCAATTTTATTTGGGGGACTTTTGTTGCCGGCTGCACAGTGGCGTGGTGGTTAGCACTTTGCCTTGCAGCTAGAAGATCCCCAGGTTGCGCCCCGGCCTTCCCAGGATCTTTCTGTATGGAGTTTGCATGTTCTCCCTGTGTATGCGTGGGTTTTCTCCAGGTGCTCCGGCTTCCTCCCACAGTCCGAAAACATGCTGAAGTTAACTGATTATTCTAAATTGCCCGTAGGTGTGAATGTGAGTGTGATTGTATGTCTGTACATGTAGCCCTGCGACAGACTGGCAACCTGTCCAGGGGGTCCCCTGTCTTCACCCCAAGTCAGCGGGGATAGGTTCCGGCCCCTGGCCTTCAGCCCCTCCAGCCCCAAATTCTGGCACATTTACACTTACGTTTACAAAATATTAAGCTGACTTCTTAACAAAAAACATACAGTATCTCACAAAAGTGAGTCCACCCCTTGCATTTCTCCAAATATTTAATGATATCTATTCATGGGACAACACTGACGAAATGAAACATTCATACAATGTAAAGTAGTCACCGTACAGCTTGGATAACAGTGTACATTTTATCTTCCCATCAAAATAACTAAAAGACAGCCATTAATGTCTAAACTGCTGGCAACAAAAGTGAGTACACCCCTAACTGAAAATGTCCAAATTGGGCCCAAGTGTCAATATTTTGTGTGGCCACCATTATTTTCCAGCACTGCCTTCACCCTCCTGGGCATGGAGTTCACCAGAGCTTCACAGGTTGCCACTGGAATCATCTCCCACTCCTCCATGATGACATCACGGAGCTGGTGGATGTTAGAGACCTTACGCTCCTCCACCTTCCGTTTAAGGATGCCCCACAGATGCTCAATTGGGTTTAGGTCTGGAGACATGCTTGGCCAGTCCATCACCTTTACTCTCAGCTTCTCTAGCAAGGCAGTGGTCATCTTGGAGGTGTGTTTGGGGTCATTATCATGTTGGAATAATGCCCTGCGGCCCAGCTTCTTAAGGGAGGGGATCATGCTCTGCTTCAGTATGTCACAGTACATTTTGGCATTCATGCTTCCCTCAATAAACTGTAATTTTCCAGTGCCGGCAGCACTCATACAGCCCCAGACCATGACACTCCCACCACCATGACTGTAGGCAAGACACTCTTGTCTTTGTACTCCTCACCTGGCTGCCGCCACACACGCTTGACACCATCTGAACCAAATAAGTTTATCTTGGTCTCATCAGACCACAGGACATGGTTCCAGTAATCCATATCCTTAGTCTGCTTGTCTTCAGCAAACTGTTTGCGGGCTTCCTTGTGCATCATCTTTAGAAGAGGCTTTCTTCTGGGACGACAGCCATAGAGGTCAATTTGATGCAGTGTGTGGCGTATGGTCTGAGCACTGACAGGCTGACCCCCCACCCCTCCAACCTCTGCAGCAATGCTGGCAGCACTCCTACGCCTATTTCCCAAAGACAACCTGTGGATTCGACGCTGAGCACGTGCACTCAACTTCTTTGGTCGACCATGGCGAGGCCTGTTCTGAGTAGAACCGGTCCTCTTAAACCGCTGGATGCTCTTGGCCACCGTGCTGCAGCTCAATTTCAGGGTGATGGCAATCTTCTTATAGCCTAGGCCATCGTTATGTAGAGCAACAATCCTTTTTCTCAGATCCTCAGAGAGTTCTTTGCCATGAGGTGCCATGTTGAACTTCCAGTGACCAATGTGAGATGTGTGAGAGTGATATTACCAAATTAAACACACCTGCTCACCTTTCACACCTGAGACCTTTTAACGCTAACAAGTCACATGAAACTGGGGATGGAAAATGTGCACTTGGGCCCAATTTGGACATTTTCAGTTCAGGGTGTACTCACTTTTGTTGCCAGCAGTTTAGACATTAATGGCTGTGTTTTAGTTATTTTGATGGGAAGATAAAATGTACACTGTTATCCAAGCTGTACGGTGACTACTTTACATTGTATGAATGTTTCATTTCGTCAAGTGTTGTCCCATGAATAGATATCATTAAATATTTGGAGAAATGCAAGGGGTGGACTCACTTTTGTGAGATACTGTATTTCTATCAAGGAATAAATTATATCCATACAAAACCAGATAAACAGCAGCAGTGACTAGGGATTACAGATTAGGCCTAATGTACATCACAACAAGGTTTAAAGGGTACAACAACAGAGACCATGTGTTCTGCATATGGCACAGATGGTCTTCCTGCTAACCAGATTAACCTGCGGCAGACTCTACGCTATGTCAGTGTGTGAGTCACACAGTCTGTGGAACAACACTGCCAATGTGCAGGAAACAACACAATGCCTACTGCAGACTGCTGCCGTTTGTCATCCACACAAAACCATCTGTTTTGGGCATAAACACTGTATCTATTAGTCTTGCATATACAGTGAGATCTCTACAAGATGCATACAGTTTACTAATTGGTCCTGTAAGGTCACAGAAGCCCACACGCATCACAATGAGAGTCCAAACAGATACCCCAACTGCTGATCTCAGTCAAAACAACTCTGCCATACAAGATGTTAGTTAATCCAGGTCAGAGCAATGTGGGGCAACAGAATCAGACGTCTTTGTGTGTTTGTAACCAATAAGCTGCTGTTTCATGTTGGAAACAAGTTTTGGCACTCTACCTGGACACTGTGTTTGTTAATTATATGTGTGGCTTTGTTTACATTTAGGTGACTCACAGCTGGAACAATTCTGAGCGAGGATCACCATGAAACTGTCTAGGTTCATTAGTCAGTCGAAATAACTTCATTATAAAATATCATTTTTTCAACTGTGTCCAAAGTCAAGCATGTTTTACATAACCATTAGCTAATAGGCTGTCAGAAAGCCACCAAGTGTAGTTTAACTGTACCAATTCTTTAGGATGAGTGGTCAAAGATGTAACCTGAAGTCTGACAGAAGCATGTGGATGGCTACCAAAAACGTCGTCGAGGTGAAAATGGGATATTTAACCAAATATTAGCATTGTTATATGAATATTTGATCAAGTACATTGTTATATTTTCAGATAACCCATAACAAATCTATGAAAGCACTAAAATGCATTATTGTTTGTTGTTTTTTTTTTGTCTGTGACAAAGATGCATGGGTTTCAATAATTCCATCCTAGAAAATTTAGAGTTATAGGAGTCATTAGAAACTCAAGACTGCAATGACATACATGGTCTTTACAAGTGTATGTAAACTTTTGCTCACCTCTAGGATTGTTACATAATCTGTTACTGCATTCAGTAACAGTAAACATACATTTTGTCTAAAACAAAAAATTTAAGCAGAGCTGGAGGGATGCTCAGACTAAACATTTCGGTGCATATGTAAATGCCCATTATCTATTTATCTAATAACCATAGACCGCTACTGGAGGGAAAACCAGGCATGCATGTACTCACACCTATGGCTAAATTCAGAATCACAAATTAACCTCAGCTTGTCTTTGAACTGTGGAAAGAAACCGGAGTACCCAGTTAAAACTCATGAAAGCATGAGCAGAACATGAAAATTCAGTATATGCAAGTGTTACCTAATAATTTAGTGCAGTAGCACAAAGCTGCTGGTCTTGCTACAAGTACAGCTAGTCTGATTTAGTAAAAGCTGTATCAGTTTCTTCTCTTCTGTTCGTCTGTGTATTTAAATGAGTCACTTCTCAGAGTGCATTTCGTGCCCACACCAATCAATAAACATGAAAGTCTGAACAGTGCTTTGGCACCTGGATTACTATTTTCTCTGTAGCATTGTCATTAGTTGATTAAGTCAAACTGAAATGTTAACGTCCCTAAAGGGCTTTTCACACAGGATGCGGTATGGACTGTCAAAACTCAACATATTTGCCCTGTGACAGTGGCAGGTGTGCAACTTTTGAACCAGCAGGCTGCACTGTGCGTGCACTTTCCTCGGTGGAGCGGCATACCATTGAAATGAATGGGTTTTAAAGCGCGGTGGTGCTGTTGCTGTGTCCTGTGTACATTTTGTGCTTCATTGTATTTGCTGTGTTTTTTCGATACACAGGACGTGGAAAGGGGACCTGGATGCATTTATTTTTTAATCTTGTGTCCATGTTATTGGTATTTTTAAGGCTGGATTTTGAAAAAAAAATAAACAAAAGTTAACAGATCAATATCGATACTGATAGATATTAGTAAATAAAGTACCAAAACAATACTAATTCATGCTGATCTGATTTACTGAAGCTGCATTATGAATATTAAGTTCAACATACCATTTTTAGGGTCACTTCTTTTCTCTGCAAAAGAAAAATTCACACAATTATAGTTGCAGGACAGCGTCAACAGGAACCAACGAACTTCAGAACGCATGAAATGGAAGTTGTTTGGACTTTTTAATAGGCAAGAAGAAGGTGAGCTGTTCCAAGAGTCAGGAAGTGTTATGAGGTTCAGTTAGTACAATTGGGCGGCTATCAGAGAGAAGTCAGTAGTTTTAAATCCCTGAGGTATCAAAGTTGACAAAGATAACATGCTGTCACACATCTTTGGCACAGCAGGCAGAAGAGTCAGGAAGCCTTTAACATGAGCAGAAGAAGAAGAAGAGAAGCAAAAGATTTGAAAGCCAAGTTGTGGCATACACTGCCCTGCCTCCACTGCCTTTAAAGCCTTCTGTGTCTCAGCTCTGTGAGCCTTTGAACCCTCACTCATCAGCACAGTTTGAACTGTGCACTTCAAAAGGCCAGCATGCTGAGAGGAGCTGGAGGGAAGCCAAAGAGGAGCCTCACTGCAGAGGTATTTACTACACTGTTTCACAACAGCAGAGAGAAAGATGCTGAGCTCAGAGCTGCAGAGAAAGGAAAACTGTCCCAAACCAAACTGTGAGAAAGTTTGCGGCCGAGCTGCTGTGTTTATCCAACATGCCTGCCGAACCGTCAAGCTGAAAGCTCGGTCACGTGAGCATGTAGTGGCCCACTGTTGCTCCAGCGCTGTCATGTGACAATGTTGTGGTCCGCTAGTGACCACCCACCATCCGTACGATTTTCAGATGTGGTGCGCTGCCGTGCAGCAAAATCGCATGTAGTGGACACGCGGCTTGATGTTGTTTACTGTTGTTGTATTATGTCAATATTTACTATGCTTGAGATGATATGAATAATGCAGACACAGCAAAACTTCATTGTGTTTTCATTTTTCATGTAGAATAAAAACTGCTTATTTCCCTGGTACAGTTGGACATAAGTGAGGTAGACTGGTTTGGGGCTCAGATTAAGGCTGGGTTAGTACAACAGGAGGTGAGTTCTTCAGTGTGAGGTGTGAAAGGTCATAGTGACTGAGGAAACAGAAAAAAGAACAACTTGCACAGGGAAACTGACCTGTTTTCCTTTGTCGTCGGTTGAGCAGGTCATTGATGGCAGCTCTGAATCGTTTGGCCTCTTCTTCACTAGCAAAGTTCAGACCAATCTGACAACTCTGAAAGAAGGATGAAGAGCCACATGTGATTTTAATGACACCTTTCTTTAAAGAACAGGAAGACCTTATGGCATTTGGTCTGAACACCTTGTATAAGATTTATATACCAATTCAATTTCAGTTCAATTTTATTTACATAGTGCCAATAACAGTTCAAGTTGTCTCAAGATGCTTTACAGAAACCACATACCTAAACCCCTAGAGCAAGCCCTAAGGTGGCAGTGGCAAGAAAAAAACTCCCTTTTAACAGGAAGACACCTTCAGCAGAACCCGGGTCTTTATATGGGGGGACCCATCTGCCTGCTGGCCGGCAGACTGGGAGGGACAGAAGAGGTAGAGTGGGAGGGTGAGAGGAAAGGGAGGGGGAGGGATGGGAGAAGAGGGGGGTGGGGAACAAGGAACATATAACACACAATTGGATACATGCATGATAAGCTAGATGATACATAGAAAGTACAAGCTAACATTGAAAATGATTCATAAGTTTACTGTTATGGTGTAAGGCTCTGGCATTAAATATACTACATATACAGCGGGAAGTAAAGGTAGCCCTTCTCCTCTGTGTCTGCCTCAGGGCAGCAAAGCCGTCGACCAGAAGGAAGCCACTCAAATGCAGAGAAGAGTGAATGTGAGGGGTCACGGATGATCCGGTTTGTTTGCCAGTCTACATGTTAACTGTTCATACACTGCAGACACAGTTCTGAGAGGCAGTCCTATGATTTTTGAGCATACAGTGACAGTCCTCTGTAGGCGGTTTCTGTTCTGGAGGCTGGTGGAGTGGAACCAGCAGGTGATGCAGAAACCGTGTGTAGATGAGCATATCAAGTATAGTAAGGGTGATGCCGAGTAGACTGGTGGAAATGGGCAGCTGGAAGCAGTGGGCTGGAGGAAGGTCAGCAGCAGCATCCCACAATCAGGTATAATATTATGACCACCTGCCTAATATTGTGCTGGTCCTCCTTCTGCTGCCAAAACAGCCCTGACCCATTGAGGCATGGACTTAGACCTCTGAAGGTGTGCTGTGGTATCTGGCATCAAGATGTTAGCAGCAGATCCTTTAAGTCCTGGAGGTTGTGAGGTGGGGCCTCCATGGATCAGACTTGTTTGTCCAGAACATCCTACAGTTACTTGATTAGACTGAGATCTGAAAAAGTTGGAGTCCAAGCCAACACCTCAAAGTCATTATTGTGCTCCTCAAGCCATTCCTGAAACATTTCTCATTTTTGGCACACCACATTATCCTGCTCAAAGAGGCCACAGCCATCAGGGAACACCATTTTCATGAAAGGGTGTACATGGTTTGCAACAATGCTTAAGTAGGTGGTACGTGTCAAAGTGACATCCACATGCATGGAAGGACCCATCCTGGTGCCATGCGTTCCCCAGGTCATCCACGTGTATTAACCCGACGATCCACGTGATGTAAAACAAATTGTGATTCATCAGACCAGGCCACTTTCTTCTATGGCTCTGTGGTCCACTTCTGATGCTCACGTGTCCATTGTTGGTGCTTTTGACGGTGCACAGGGGTCAGCATGGGCACCCTGATTGGTCTGTGGCTATGCAGCCCCATATGCAACAAACTGCGACGCACTGCGTATTCTGACACCTTTCTATCAAAACCAGCATTAACTTCTCCAGCAATGTGAACAACACTAGCTCATGCGTGGGATTGGACCACATGGGCCAGCCTTCAATCCTCATGTGCATCAATGAGCCGTGGCTGCCCATGACTGTCGCTGGTTCACCACTGTTCCTTCCTTGGATCACTTTTGATTGATACTGACCATTGCAGACTGGGAACACCCCACAAGAGCTACAGTTTTTGGAGATGCTATGACCCAGTCGTCTAGCCATCACAATTTGGTCCTTGTCAAACTCGCTCAAATCCTTACACTTGCCCATTTTTCTTGCTTCTAACACATCAACTTTGAGGACGAAATATTCACTTGCTACCTAATATATCCAGCCCACTAATGGGTGTCATGATGAAGAGACAATCAGTCTTATTCCCTCCATCTGTCAGTAGTCATAATGTTATGTGTGATCAGTGTATATGTACAGGAACAGACTTGAGAATTTATCTATAAATTTAAAAAAATAAGAAGTTTATGATTATTAATTACAATTATTCAATCAACACTACCAGGGGCATAGCCATCATCAAAGAACACAATGATCTGAGTCTTCAGTTCCTGAGATGCTGAGAGTGCATAAGGACTCTTGAGTTCATTCTTGCAGCTAACAGCAGTCAGCAGAATGGAAGGCAGCTACTCATTAGGAGTAAGGAGGGTAGATCTATGCTACATGGGTGGATCTGTTGTCCAGCCAGGGGTTGCAAGCTTGAATGACTCATTCAGACAGATCCACATTTTGATTGATGGAGAAAGGAAAGAAAAATGTAGATAGTCTTTTCTAGGGGCACACTATTAAGTTAAAAAAATATTTAAAAAATGATTAAAGGGGTTTAAGCACCAATAATTTGATTGGGAAAACTTACCTCTTCTGGTTTAGAAATCTCATAATGATTAGCAAGCACTAAATATTGTCAGGCAAGGTAGAAAATACTAAACTAATGTGTTCAAAGCACATGAGTCTGTATAATAGTCTCTGATTATTATAGACCAGCTGCTGTGGATGTTAAGTTCTGAAGTAATCACAAAGAGTTGGATACTTACGTCGCCTGCAAATGAGATGAAGTATGGTCTGGAGCTGCTAATGGAGAAGCTGTGGTACAGTTCCTGTTCAAACATGGTTTTCCCCTCCTGCAAAACCATGAAGCACATAAAGACATATCAGAAAAGATTCTTCTAGAAGTTCAGAGGGAACAAACCGACTTCTTCACAGGTTGTAGATCACCTACACTTTATATATTTACTGTATTTATATTTCTGCTTTCTTGTTTGTTTAAAAAGCAAACCCCTGATTTTTAGACCTACGTGTTACCTTCCACGGACTAACTGCTTTGAAGAAAACCCACACAGCCACAGGAAGAACATGGAAACTCTAAACAGATAGGCCTTAACAGAGCAAAAGGTTGACACCCTGAACCTTCTTGCTGTGAGGCCACAGTGCTAAACAGTACCACACTATGCCACCCATCGATAATAACAATAACAACTTTAATTAACTGGAGTGTCTTTCAGGGTAACCACAGCACCTAGTACCGAGGAGAGCTCTCCACTTCATTACTCTGTCTAGATGAATTTCAGAGTCTGTATGAGCATCTGTCTGTAAACACAGATCTGTGGCTTGTAATTCATTTTGATCCATTAGTCTTGTATAACTGAATGCACATCATCTTTAAAACACTAATATTTTATTCAATAAGTACACTAAGTGTATGGATGCAGTCTGGCCTCAAACCATTGTAGAAGCAGTGAGACAGACAAAGCAGGTGGTGAGAATAAAAAATAGGAAACAAAAAGATTTAAATGATACAGACAGGAAAAATGCAGCCAATTCTGATGAATCTCGATTTCTGCTGAGGCTGCAGGTGGTAAACTTAGAATTTGGAGTCATTGCCACAAACGTTAGGACCCAACCTGCTTTGTACCAACTGTTGTAGTGATGTAATGATGTGGATAATGTTTGCTTGGCATACTTTGGGCACTTTAATACCAATAATCATGATTTTTATAACATGCTGAGTAATGTTGTTGACCATATTTATCCCTTCATGATCACAGTTTACCATCTCTATATTGGCTTCTTCTAGAAGCCAATATATCGACCCATTAGACAAAGCACAAGTTTTCTGAAAACAGATTAATTAACATGACAGTGGACTTCAGAGGCCCACACAGCCACCAGATGTAAATTCAACAGTACAACTTTGGGATGTGGCAGAAGAGATTGGCAGTATGAATGTGCAGCTGGCAAATAGGCAGAAATGATGTGATGCAATCATGTCAACATGGAGCGAGTCCCAAAGGGATGTTTCCAGCATCTTGTGGTATCCATGACACTGAGAACTGATGCTGCTCCTACAAATATCTCAGTGAGTGTTCAGTGACTGTGTATCACAGTTTTACTAACGCTTAAGTTTTGGGGAATCTGAGAAGCATTCCGTTTTTTATCAAGCTATAACACTGTACAGTCATGGACAAAAGGATTGGCACCCCTAGAATTTTTCCAGAAAATACACCATTTCTCCCAGAAATTGTTGCAATTACAAATGTTTTTGGTATACATGTTTATTTCCTTGATGTGCACTGGAAAAACACAAAAAAGCAGAAGAAAAAAAAGCCAAAATTGATATAATTTTACACAAAACTTTAAAAAATGGGCTGGACGCAATTGTTGGCACCCTTTTAAAACTGTGGGTAAATCATTTTATTTCAAACATGTGATGCTTGTTTAAACTCACCTGTGGCAAGTAACAGGTGCTGGCAATATAGAAATCACACCTGAAGCCAGTTAGAACATGTAAAAGTTGACTCAACCTTTGTGTTGTGTGCCTATGTGTGTCACACCAAGCATGGAGAAGAGAAAGAAGAGACAAGAAGTGTCTGAGGACTTAAGAAGCAAAACTGCAGAAAAACATGAACAATCTAAAGGTTACAAGACTATCTCCAGAGATCTTGAAGTTCCTTTGTCCACTGTGCGTAATATAATCAAGAAGTTTATAACCCATGGAACTGTGGCTAATCTCCCTGGATGGGGATGGAAGAGAAAAATTGATGAAAGAATGCAACGCAGGATAGTTTGAATGATGGATAAACATCCTCAGTCAACTTCCACACAAATTCAGGCTATCCTGCAGACTCAGGGTGCAAAAGTGTCAGCTTGGACCACACGTCGTCATCTGACTGAGAAGAAGCGCTATGGCAGGAGATAGAGGAGAACCCCACTGCTGACAAAGAAACATAAAAAAGCCAGACTGGAGTTTGCAAAAATGTACCTGAGTAAGCCTCAATCCTTCTGGGACAACATTTTGTGGACAGATGAGACTAAGGTAGAGACTATCAAAATATTTTGGGCCGCAGTGTAGGGCCTAGTGTCAGAAAGCTGGGTCTGCGTCAGAGGTCTTGGGTGTTCCAGCAGGACAATGACTGGAATCATACCTCAAATAGCAACAAGAAATGGTTGGAGACAAAGCGCTGGAGAGTTCTGAAGTGGCCAGCAATGAGTCCGGATCTAAATCCCATTGAACACCTATGGAGAGATCTCAAAATTATTGTTACAAGAAGGCACCCTTCAAATCTGAGAGACCTGGAGCAGTTTGCAAAAGAAGAGTGATCCAAAATTCCATTGGAGAAGTGTAAGAAATTTGTTGATGGTCATAGGAAGCGATTGGTTTCAGTTATTTCTTCCAAAGGGTGTGCAACCAAATATTGAGTTGAGGGTGCCAACAATTTTGTCTGACCCATTTTTTGAGTTTTGTGTAAAATTCTGTCAATTTTGGCTTTTTTCCTTCTGCTTTTCTCTATTTTTCCAATGCACATCAAGGAAATAAACACATGCATACCAAAAACATTTGTAATTGCAACAATTTCTGGGAGAAATGGTGTATTTTCTGGAAAAATTCCAGGGGTGCCAATACTTTCGTCCATGACTTTAGCACAATGGTTAATGTTATTGTGAGCAAAAGCTGACATCTGTATGTGACGCACCTCTAAAGCTCACTATTTGACATATTTTATCCCTACTGCTTAATATATATAAAATAATTGTCTGATTAGTCAGTTTATGCTGGAGTTGTGTGTTCTGCAATTTCTTGGCTCTGTGCAGCTCCCAAGAAACCAGCCGACTGTTTCAGTTTCCAACTAGCAAACAGGTCAACATAACACCTGTAAAACAGCATTTCTGTGCAGCTTTAACAACCAAGATCATAAACAGTACATCTGTTTGTGAGCATTATAGTTGCTGGTAGGTGGGATCTGTTACATTTGGACAAAGCACAACAGGCTGATTCCACTGTGCCCCGTCTTTAAGCTTAGCTAAGCCAACTGACAGCTTCTCATCCAACTTTCTACTAGAAAGTGAAAACACCAAAATCTAAAACTAGTCCCTGAAGATGCATCATTCATCTATGCTGCAGTGTTAAAAGCTTTAACAGATCTTTCCATGACAGCATAGTGTTACTCACCTTGATGTCAAACACTCTGATGAAGTAGGATCTCTGGGGGTTGTCTTTGACTAGGCAGGCCACTCCACAGCACCTCTTCACCCAGCTACAGCTTCGGTCGGCTACATACACCTGAACCACCGCCGAGCACAGGGTCTGAATATACAGAGAAAGAGGAAAAGGTGTGCTTCATTATTCATTAAAAGAGTAAACCCATAAAAATCTGCTAAAGCAGTAGTGGCATTGCTTAATCATGAGAATTTTAACTGTTTAATCGACATACCGCGTCTACATTTTACAGACTCATACAGACCCTTGACGCAAGCCTCTCAGAACATGTGACACAGCAGAGAAAGAGGAAGAGGAAATGTACATGATGCAAAACCTTTAAACAATGATAAGCCTTACTAAACCAGGGCAGAAACAGAGCAGATCATTGGGACAACACTAAGACCTTTGGAAATCAGATTAGGAGTCGCACATGCAAATGCTTTATCAGTGGATTCTCAAATGTACCAAGATAATTAATATATTAAGTATGACATTATGGCAGGACGTCTGCACAGAATCTTCCCATTCACTTGTAAGCTGTGACTTGTTTGTTGTCTTGATGTAGCCCAGCAAATTAGAATAAAAACAATAAGTCTTTGCCATTATTTATACACAGATCCCCAACTTTGGAGGACCAAAATCAACCTGCTAATTTTAAAGGGAATTGCTCTGATTACCTCTGCAACTTTGTCAGAGTGACAGTGGGTCTGACATTTCACCACAATGTTTTAACCTCCTTTTCTGGAGAACAGGAAGCAGAGTCCAGCTGCTGTCCTCAGCACTGCGTAGTCCTCGTACTCTTCTGGTTTGTGGTTTCTGCAGAGGTCGCACTGTCTTAAATCCTCTGCCAGGATTCCTCCCTCTGCGGCAGAAAGTAACTCCAGCCACTGGGGGAGGAAAGAGGAAATGCCACTAGGCCTGTTTCCTTCTCTGTGATTTATGAGCAGCAGGTCAGAGCTGCACCAGGAAACACTTTTTACCATGAAATCACCACTCAGCATCACACAGGCAAGGTCAAAGGTTTGCTGTCAAAAGCCTCATTTAAGTTCTGTGAATTTTCTCTAAGGGACAGTATTCAGCAGTAAACACTGACACAGCGCACTCACAGACTCTCTGCAGGTTACATCAACAAGCATCTGATAACCAGAAACCTGAAGGACAATATTCAATTCAATTTTATTTATATGGCGCCAATTACAGTGAAATTGTCTTGAGACGCTTTACAGAACCCATATGCCTGACCCACAATATCAGTGGCGGTCAGCAGTAGATAATACTTATCAGCTGGTCATTGAATATTTCCTTTAAGGCTGTGCGTCTTTGGCGCTACAGCTGAAAATATTAGCCAAATGTGATAGTCAGTTGACAGAAACATGCCTGATGTTGTACTTTATCATACATTGAGTGTTCGGTGTAGCCATGGCATTAGACCTGCACAAAGTATCACTGCCTTTTTCTCTTTTAGGTAACACTGAGGAGACTACCATCTTGTTTAACTAAAGTTTCGTCATTGCCACTGTACGACAGCAGGCAGGGGCTAGATGTTTGTGTTTAGGTTGAGCTCTACATGGTGGGAGACATAAACTGACTACTTTGACAGTAACTGTTGGGATCATAGGGCAAAAATTAAAGTAGTCTCATACCAATCCAAACATCACTTATCGAATGGCCGAGGATGAATAGGTATACTATCATGCCTTAAATACATGAAACAATTACTGGATTAGTAATGAAAAATGATGGTGTGGACTCAATAGTTACCGTACTTTCCGGACTATAAGCCGCCATTTTTTTCTCACGCTTTGAACCCTGTGGCTTATACGACGATGCAACTAATGTATAGATTTTTACGGGTGAGCTTCATGTCGTCAATACATTTAGCCTCATCACATCAGAATGAAATTAGCGAACAGGTCACAGTGGACCAAGGGAACTGTTCGAATTAAATCAAACGCACTCACACCAAATTCTTCAGATAAGTCATTTTGCGCTTCCTGCACACACCCTCATCATGGAAAACAAACGAAGAAATGCATATGATGCAGCTTTTAAGTTAAAGGTAATTGATCTGCCTGTTGAAGAAGGAAATAAAGCTGCTGCAAGTAAGCTTGGCATCAATGAACCGATGGTGAGATGTTGGAGTCGGCAGCGTGAAGAACTGACTCAATGCGTTTTACTGCTGTGTTACTGCCATGTTACAGGCACTGTTCAGAAAAAAAGCATTTATTTAATTAAAAGTTTAAAAAAAACAACTTTCTGTGTAAACATCTCTCTTACAACACGGACACCTGCGGCTTATACATGTACAAAACTTTTTCTCGTTTTAAATGTAGTGGGTGCTGCTTATATTCAGGTGCGCTCAATAGCCCAGAAATTACGGTAATTAGAATTACAGCTTTGTGGTTGTATACTGCCACAGTCACAGTTTACATTCATATCTCCTTCTGTTCCTAAGTGATGGTGCTGAATAATATGTCTTTTTTCCAGAATCCATACATTGTCATTAGGAAGCACCAGTGCTACTGGTGAAAAAAGAAACCTGGTTCTCAGGATGGTCAAACCAAACATATTCCCTTCTAGCACCAATTGTTCAAACTGAATCACAATAAACTATTCGCAGTGCTTATGTCTTTTAACTTCTTTTATGGTTTCATGCATCTG
Source organism: Amphiprion ocellaris (assembly GCF_022539595.1). Classification (NCBI taxonomy): domain Eukaryota; kingdom Metazoa; phylum Chordata; class Actinopteri; family Pomacentridae; genus Amphiprion; species Amphiprion ocellaris. Next base: position 26,866,047 of record NC_072768.1, read on the forward strand.
GAACGTTTTTCTGTCTGAAATCATCTCAACGGGAGTGTGTTCAGGAACGAGTCGGTAGTAACATATAGAAGGAACAAATTAACACTGCCGCAACAGATGCCTGCTGTTCTTGTGCTTCATAAATAGAATGATGCTCAGCAAAAGACAACAGATTCTCTTGGGGTATCCTTCAAAGAAGAGTTAAGAAGATAACAATACAGTCTTTGCACAACCTGACATGAAACTGTTGAACTGTCAGTGTTTCTGAGCACTTTACAGACTTCTCATCCTTTTTAGGCTAAAGAGTTGGGGATCATTCAAGTCCTTGCAGAGGTTGATTCTTGTTCACTGATTACACATGAAATTGTAAATGTCAAGTGTGTTACCAGAGTAACGAGTTTTAGAAAACCGCCTCTGCTCATAAAAGCATTACCACGAGGTGGCTACAAATTTTGCCATGAACCATTTAATCATTCAACTGAAAATTAACAATACTAATTTCTAAACTGTTGGTTGGACCAAAAAAGACATTTGACAGACTTCATCTCCAATTGTGGGACCTCATAATGCACATTTTTCTATATGCCACAATTTTTTTCATACATTTACACTAAAAGTAACGACTTGCTAAAAAGATGACTTCAATCAAAAAATTTATAACAGCTAACAGGCTGGACTTATTGTAAGATTCAGGCAATGTTCAAAGTTGTTTGATGCATTTTAGCCTCAGATTATAACTGAGGCTTTGGGGATCAATTACAACCTTTTCAGTTGGAAGCGAGAGAAAAGATTTGATGAATAACTGCTGAGGTCAAGAAAATTCTAAGACCCTAAAAAAAGGAGTGATGAGTCAGAATAGATTAAGAAACTAGTTGTAAACATCCAATTCTTAAATCCAAATACAGTACATCCCCAAAAATTTTATGAAATCTGCCACAAGATAAATCCAAACCCCAAAACCGATGTAGATTTAATTTTCAAACTAAAACTTGTATCACCAGATTTAGCTTTGCCACAGAGTCAAACTTTCTAATCCTGCTTTGCGAAATACCATCCATGACAGCTTCCATCTGTGTACATGAATGTGTAGAGGAGAATATCAAGTCTCTTCACAAGTTACACCGAATTTTGGTTCCTCCATCTCGGTGTTGATATGTTTTTCAGTGCCATTTGTTTGTCTTCCTGTCAGCACAAATACAGAAAAACTATTGAGCCAATTTTCACAAAACTCTACAGAGAGGGGCATGACCAAAGGAAGAGCCCATCAAGTTTTAGTGTGGTTCAGATGACTTTTTTTTTTTAAATGGTGAGACGGGGCACTGTACTTGGCAGAGGACTGTGCTCTACGAGTGCTCTTCTTGTCTTTAACCAAGACTAAGTCCAGTGACTGGAACAATAGTGGAATGAAATGACACTTTCCTTTCCTGGTGACAAATGGATTTATCCCAGGCTGAACACCAAAAATACATCTCTTTTAATTTTGCTAGAGATATGAAAGAGGACACTGCAGTAAATAGCAGTGATTTTACTGTTTCGCTTTACATACTTATTACTCCGCCAAGGAACGGGCGGAGTTATGCGATGATCGGCGTACGTTCGTCTGTGAATCTGTTAATCTGTCTGTGTGAAACATTACTGAAAAACGGAGCAACAGATTTGGATGAAATTTTCAGAGAAGCTCAGTAATGACACAAGGACCAAGTGATTAGATTTTGGCAGTGATGCGGCTTATAGCCTGGATCTATAGCTTTGTTAAAGATTTCCCATTGGGAGATATAGCAACCGGCACGGCGTTGCTGTAACCACGATGTGAACACTGTGTCAGTTACCTGCTGACGATCACATGATTGCGATCCTACTACAAATTGACTGTGATTTATCAGTTGGAAATCATACAAGGAACAAATGATTAAACTGTGGGCTGTTTCTGAGTCCCATCAATTCCTGCCATCCGCTACATATTTAGGTCACGCAATGTAGCAAACCCCAGCCAGACACGTTAAGTTCAGCCGTCAGCCTTATTTTGAACACAAATTCACCTTTCTGTACTTCACTCATTTCTTCACCGTAAGAGCTTGTTCCCATTGCAACTAAGTGCTTCTAAGTTTGTACACATCCTTTGCTAGACAGCAACAGCGTGGAACCGTTGTCTTTCATCTTTATTTCAATTTTCTGACTTTTCGGCAGCGTCTTCGTCATGTCAAGAAACCACGTCTTAGAGAATCTGTGCTGCTGGAATGGTGACAAAATAAAAGCCTGCAACATTAAAAATACGTCTTCAAAATAAAAGCATGGAAGGAACGGTTATTTTAACAGTAGCAAAACAAAGGTTTGCCAAAAGTGATGAACTGATCAACAGACTTTTATAAGATTAATTTACATGCAATTTGGTATTCATACATAACATGCACATGCATTACACATGCTTGTGCTCAGCGCAAGGTCATTTTTTATTAAAGATTTCATCCGTTGGACATGATACGTCAACTGAACAGCCTTGGCGGAGTACTGCACTCTCTGAGTGCTTTTCTAGTTAATCTATTTAATAGTTTAAGTTTTTACAAATCGCTGAAGTTGTGACTGTTTAACGCACTTGTTTTTTGAAAATAAGAAATCTATCAACTATGATACAGAGCCAGTAAAGAAAGGAAATTTAGTGATATAGATATTCTGCTTTAAGACATAGATTCGAACCGTATCAGTTTCCAGTATTATACTTCTAAATTTTTTTCTGAAATATACAGGAGCTTTATTACAATAAAACTTGGTTCAAAAATGGCAAAATTATGATTTAAATTAGTCAACAAGATTAGTAATTTGTCTGTTTTTGATATTAAGCTACATTTCAGTCACTATTGACGGGTCAATACAAATTTACCAAAGCTGTGTTTTTGGTTAAATTGGCTGTTCTGACCTCAGAGCTTCAGTAGTTTCACCCTGCAGGCTGCTGCTTTTTGCTGCCGACCTTGCAGGCTCAGCTGCAGTTCAACCTCTGAAACCTGCAGTAGCTGACTACAAAACCTACGACCTGTCCTGCAGCTATCGCAGTACATCACCTCCAAACAGAATCAGATTAAAATCACATAATCACAAATGGGAGAGATTTTTTTGTAGCTAGGTATAAGTGTAGGAAGGATTTAAAAAAAAAAAAAAAAAACATATGTACTAGTACAACAAACAGATGTTACTGGGTTTTGGGTTAAAACATTTTTGGTTGTGTGTTTGAACAGCTTGCAGCTCAGTGAAGCAGCTAAAAAATGTCCATGTAGCCTCCATAAAAACAACTTATTGACTATGAGAAATGTTAAGGAAAAGCATTTCATGGCCTCTTATCTCCATACACTGAGGAAACACATTGTTGTCTTTGATGTAGAAGGAAATGCTGAACTGCAACAATTCCTTACTCAAGCAACATTTCACATTTTGGATGTACAAGTTGGAAAATGCAATAACATTATATTCAAAGGCCATAACAATAAATTCTATGAGGTGAAAAGCGGTTGCAGAAAATGTATTTTTCAGCTAACTTAAAATTTTATTTTTAAAATAAAGTTGACATCTTCCTATGTATGTGGTGCGCCACCTGGAGGCCTGGTGAGAACTCCTATAGCATCACACATTTCAGTAACACTAAATCTGATGATCATTTTAACAAAAAAGAAAACAAACAAGCAAATAAAATCTGTTACGTGCAATATTTATAACAGTTTCCTAAAGGACATTGTGGCATCTTTAAATGGTTAATTTTGTCCAAAAAATAAAAATGCTCAGTTTACAATTACATAAAATAGAGAAAAGCAATGAATCCTCATATTGGATAAAGTGCGAAAAAATTGCTCGTTTAATGACAAAATGTATGTTCCATTGAACAATTAATTAATCGACTTCTTGATTATTTGCAGATGAAAACAGTATGCTAATCTATCAACCATGTTAAAAGAAGAGCAACAACAACAAAAAATTAATAAAAAACTGTAATAGCGATTAGTCTGGCAATCACTCCAAAAGCCCAAAAGCAGTCATTTCATTGTTACAGAAGTCCAAGACAACCAGTAAATATCTCCTTTAGATGAGCTAAACCCCGGTGATTAAAAAAAATAAATTAAAAAAACGTCACAAACTACGTTAATTTGATAAAATAACTCACAAAGCTGTTATTCATTTCTGCTCTTATTTTAACGAGAAACTAGCAGTTCGTGTTCATCAAATGTTTATATCATTACAAAAATATAACATAGAAACTGTCTATTAGGGTTATGAAACGACAGTGCACTATTCAAGGCGGGAGGTAAATTGTTTAAGTTTGGATGACTGTGCCTTTAAATAAACGCTGAAGGCCAGACTGAATGAAGATGGGATCGCCATATTTAATAATAAATAAACAACACAGGAGTTAGCAGACAACCCGAATGGTAACAGATTTCAATGCAGTACAGAGCCCCAAGTTTGAACACCACAATGGCGTCCAAACTGGTTTCTGCAGTATCATTTCAGCTGAGGGAGGTAGACTAGAAGCATTCCTGGTCTGCTGAATGCACCTGCACCTACTTTGGAACTGCAGGTGGTAAACAAACGGGGGAACTTACGGCGCATTTCCTTCCCAGGTAGCCAAACAGGCACTCGTTCTCCTGCGGGGTCAGAAGCAGGGAGCCGACGTTAGCAGCCCTGCGGGGCGGCGGGTGGCTGTTCATGGGTCCAAAACTTCTAGTTAACCCTAAAACGACGCAGTGATCACCGGAATGGACTCAGCAAACACTAAAAATTACAGAAAATCCATGCGGGCTCCGGTTGCTGTGGCCTGCAACCGGATCATCTCCACTCAGTCCGACTCCGGGCAGGAGGGCGGAGGACAGAAGGTGTTTTCCAGGCTTGCTTCTGCGTAAGAAGAAACCTTAACTCCTCCGACTGGTGTTAAATATAAAACTAAAGAGTCGCTAAGTGTCTAATGACGGAAAAACGCTCAACTTTCATTAGGAAACTCCTGCAGCTGCAGCTGCGATGCGTACATCCAACATGGCAGCAGCAGGGAACAAACCACTTTGAAGAGGGAGCTGAGGGGGTGTTGGTTAGAGCAAACTCTGCAAATAACTACTGCAGTATACATCACACACTGAATTTGGCAACTAGAGGCGCAGAAAGATATGGTTAAATATTTATTTAAAGTTGAAATTCCGTGCTGTGAATATGATTTTGATCCGTGACTGGGATAAAACGTGGACGCTAATACAAAATGGTTTAGTCCGATGTGGCAGCAGGAATGCAGTTCTGCGGAGGGAAAGGGAGGGGCGCGAGGGGTGTTTAGTATCCATGGTGGACCATAGACTGTATAGGAGTGGGACGTAGCATGGGGAGGAGCCACGTGAAAATGTAAATGAAACCTGTCGTCATAAATATTGTATGAAATGATGAATGTTTTGTTCACACGATGTGATTTGTTGGGGAAAACAATAACACATTTTAATGTATAGCCACATAAATAAAAAAAATATATTACAAGACATGTAAAAGCATGAAAAACTACATTATATCATAACATCATAATAAAAAATATGTTTTTGTTTTGCATTTGCAAAATCTTTCTGCATTGAAAGTGTTGTGTAAATATATATCTTTAACAATATCTGAATCTTAAACAATAGCAAAGTTTTTACATGAATTAAGAATAAGGATAAGGATAAACTTTATTGATCCCACAGTGGGGAAAGTTCACCGTTACAGCAGCTCCAAAGAAAAAGTATAAAGGCAGAATAGATAAGAAAAAGAAACACAGTGCAAAAATTTCAGAAAAAAACATTATATACTGATGATTTTTTTTTCTTATAAATATCATGTAGAAGATTGCCAAAAATAGTAAATACCTCTTACAGGACTGCAAAGAATTCAAGTTAAGTGAGTGAATAATGGTACTGGAAAAAGATTACCAACTATGGGCTCTATCATTTCCAGCTTTATGAATATTCCTGCTCCTCTGGCCCTACATTAATATACATTATACATATATACATTCATTTGCCAAAACATTCTGACTACTTTCAGATGAAGTAATATCAGCGATTCTCTCGTAAAAATGGCACATGTTAAGGTTTGGGGTAAGTTAAGGCCATTTCATGGCACAATCTATGTGCTATAAATATTACAAGCAGGATTTGTGTATGCGTGCATGTTTCAGAGCTGCAAACTAGCAGGACAACTTCCTGACAGCAAGAAGAAGAGCTACTTTGTTGACAACAATAGGACATATGTGAAATTACACAAACATATTGTCATACATCCAGTGAAAAAAACAAGCATCCAGTTAATTTTTTTGATGTGTGCGTCAAGGGTCATGGAAACTGGCAGATAGCAAAGTTACACATTGACCTTATGGGAACCAGCAACTGGCTGGTGGATAAATGAGCAGGTGTAAAGACTGAGTGACAGTAACAAGGTCTAAATCATAAAGGCCCGATGGTATCTGCAATCAGCAAGTCTTGTGGGGTGCTCCTGGTCAAAAGTGGAACCAGGAAGTGGTGAGAGGGTGTTTGGGAATGTGCTGAAACAAGCCTGATCAGTGCAACCACAACTCACAGCATCTGGCAGTTAAAGAATCTGCTGGTGTCTGGTACCACAGGACATCTTTATGACATCTTCAAACATCTTGTAGATATTTTAGGTGTTAGTGGTAATAATGGTTTAGTTCATCAGTGTATTGGGGATACAGACATCCCTAAGGAGGCAAAAAGCTGCTGCTGTTCTGAATGTCAGATAAACTTGAATGAGCCATCCATCCATCCATTATCTATACACCGCTTAATCCTCACTAGGGTCAAGGGGGGGCTGGAGTCTATCCCAGCTGACTCGGGCGAAGGCAGGGGACACCCTAGACAGGTCGCCAGTCTGTCGCAGGCTACATATAGAGACAAACAATCACTCTCACATTCACACCTACGGGCAATTTGGAGTAATCAATTAACCTCAGCATATTTTTGGACTGTGGGAGGAAGCCGGAGTACCCGGAGAGAACCCACGCATGCACAGGGAGAACATGCAAACTCCATGCAGAAAGATCCCGGGAAAGCCGGGACATGAACCAGGGATCTTCTCGCTGCAAGGCGAAAGTGCTAACCACTACACCACTGTGCAGCCCCTCTTGAATGAGCTTTTAAGATAAAAGTCAGGGCACTACTTTATCACAACCAATAAAATGAAGATAGCTGTGAAAGCAGAGATGGCAGATGGACAGACAGCAGCGCCAGTCGGTGTCATGCAGATCCAGTCCGCATGCAGCACTGTTAAATACCATCAGCAGCATTAACACCAACACTAATCTGTAGACCAGCTGCTTTCTGCAGTATAAAACACTAATCAGGGGTCAAACAGGTATAGTTTAAAAAGCCGTTTACAAGAATCAGAGAATCTGCACTGTTTCAAGACTGACAGCTTGCTAGTGTCTCCTACAAGCTGCAATCACAACGGCATGAAATATCTCAGTGAATATAAGATGGATTTCTGCAAAACTGCAATCATTGCTCGCATTTCACTTGACTTTGGTCACCCCCTCATTTTTTCTCTTGTCATACCATCAGGTTTAAACTTCCTTAAATGAAATTTCTTAACATCTACCAGATGAATTCACAGGAAATGTTGAAAATTGTGATCACTTGACTATTCCTTCACAGTAAGCCTGTGGTTCTGAGTGAGATGTTCAAACTACTGGATGGATTGACATGAAATTTGGTTCAAAAATTTGCGTTCCTCTCAGAATGAATACTGATCATTGCTGTGATCTTCTCAGTTTTCATGTAATACCATTATCAGATCACAATTTGTCAGAATGTACCCTGATTTATAACAAAATACCTGCAAAACTAATAATACTCCCAGCAGCTGTGTTTTGTATTTCATTCTAAGTAGCACATTTTAGCATCTAACCTGCTAAACTATGATGTTGAACATTGCTCTGCTCTGTAGAGCTATTAACATGGATATTGCTTTAATGAAAACACAAAACGCCATGTCATTCTGGGGCCTCACACTGTAACTAAGAGACCAACAGAACATGTTCTTCCTTATGAATACATTTCCAACTTATTATTTTCCTTCATAAACCCTGTAAAACTATCATCTTAGATACATCAGATGGTAAGGGGAAGTGGGCGAGGGGAGTTATTGCTGTTTCATGAGGCAGAAGAGATTTAGAGTGAAAGAGACCCTGCAAGACGGATGCATCTAATGATGATGATCATCTTATGTCTTCTTCTTGTCTTCATCAGGTTTGATGTCTCGCTTATAAAAACTGCAAATTACTGGCCCTCCTCAGTCTCCCAGGAGTTGTTCCGTGTGCTGTCTGCCTTTCCTGGATAATTCCTCCATATTCCACCATTTCCTTTAACAACCTTGAATGAAAACTGAGCTATTGCCTAACAATAAAATGCAAATAAAACTTGGTTGTATTAATCTAATAAAGTAATATAGAGTATTATATACAGTACAGTGGCTGCTTTACTGCAGAACTATTTTTACTTTCGATTCTTTCTGTACATTTTGCTGATATTTTTGTGCTTTCACTTGTACTTGTAAAGGAGTAAATTAATGCATATGTTAACTGGAGTAACAAATGTAAACACTTCTTCTCTGTGTACTGTTCACCACTACTGATATGCACTATTCTACCTTTACTGCCGTTCACCCTACTTAAGTACAGTATTACATTGGTACATTTCTCGAATCATCTTCAACATTTGCAAAACAGTAAGTGCATTTCTCTAAACAATTAGTACAAATAGCAAAACACCAAAAGCCATTCTCTTGCTCAAAATCCTTAGTTCATCTCTCCAAAGTAAATATCTGTGACAATGAACATGTCAGTGCCATCAGAGTGACAAGTCCTTGTGTCATTGTGTATGGATACGACAGTCAAATTGCTTAGTCATGTTGGCATTATAACAGTGTACTCTGGAGGGATGTTCTGATGTAAAATATGGCTAAAGTTTTGATGACAATTATTGTAAATTTTAAATTACACCTTAGTGTATGTGGGAGATTGATTGCAAGAGACTGAACAAGATCAACATTTATGCTTTTACTGTTTGTGTTGTAATTTATTGACAGACCATGTCATTGTGATACAGAAAGGAAAACAGTGCTGCATAGCACAGAAAAAAACAAAAGTAGAAATGTGAACATAGGACAATCTCCTTAGGGAAAACTGTACATGCAGTGCTGCTGCTTTTTTAATATGCACAAGTGACACAATGATGTGAAGATTGAACAAGTAGTTTTGAGAATTTCAATTCTGATCTGAGAAATGCACCAAAGCGACTAAGAAAAACTGTAATGTATATTACTGATGGCACCACTAGATGGTGTTGGACACTTTGCTGTAATACCTTACCTCTCCTCTGCTCAACAGGGTAAGAAAAGTCAGCAATACCATGCCAAAACTAATTATTATGTATGATTCATGTAAATGATATCCAAACAGTACTGAACCACTTTAAATGTCTATGGTTAATTTATTCTGTAATCATGAATAATATTCTACAAACGGATCATGCTTTGTGGCTAAAATTGTTGTAGCTTTACAGCATTGTTCAACACCAGATTTCCTGCAGAATTATAAGATATCTTCAGTGCTTGAACTGTAATGTGTCAGTGTTTATTTAACATGCTTAACCTTCACTCAGTGGTGGATCTATAACATTTTACAATGGGCAGCAAAGGAATAAAATCTTAAGGCAGGGGGCATAGTTTCACAATTCCATGGTATTTTCATCAAATTTTTAAAATTCAACATAAAAATGCCTTTGCAGATTAGATTGGCCACAGTATACACACACACACACACACACACACACACACTGAAACTGATATTTAAGTCACGTTTCAATATATGAAATGTAATTCCTATTTCATGTTTTGGACAACAAATTTAGAGCTGCATTTTATGTATGTATACATATATATATATATATATATACATACATAAAATATACATACATAATATATATATATATATATATATATATATATATATATATATATATATATATATATATATATATATATATATATTAGTGGTGGGACGCGATTACAAAATTTAATCGAATTAATTACAGGCTTTGTAATTAATTAATCGCAATAATTGCAGTTATGTCAAATAGCAATATTTGACACAATAAGTGAAGTTTTTCAATTCAAATAAAATTGTGGTTGACAGTTGAATCAATGAATAGACGTGTTTATAATTTAAAATTTATTTTAAAAAAGGAAAATGGGTCATATAGAAAAAGTGGTTTTGATGACTTAAAGCCTGAATTTAGTTGTTTTTTCTACTGTATGACATAAAATCAGCATAAGTAGTTCAAGGAGCTTCAGACAGTTGAAAATCCAGAGATTCATTCTGTTTTCATCTTTTCTGGGTCTGATAAATGGTGTAATTTTTATGGTTCTTTTTTATAGGAATATTAATTTTCATTTATGTAATATTTTATAAACAAAAATGTTATAATTAAGTGATTAAAAGAGATATTTTTGTTGTTTAGGTTATTCCTCCTCCAAGGAGGCAGAGCCTCGACAGAGTAAAAACTTAAACCACAAAAATGTTTCATTTCTATTTATCTGCATTTTTCATCTGTCTGCTACATTCACAACTTATTGCAAATCTAAGTGCAATTATAGCGATTTTATTCAACATTTTAAGACTTTCTGTAAACTCAAGCACTGTCTAGAAAAGTGGTCTATTATGGGATGGCATCGCGTCCCACCAGTAATATATATACATATATACATATTATATATATATATATATATATATATATATATATATATATATATATATATATATATATATATATATATATATATATATATATAAATAAAAATATGTATACTATAAAATAACTTAATATCTTAGCTGCTAATAACAGCAAAAGTTATCAAGCTAAAAATTATGTTAATTACTTTTGGGTTAACCACTTGGTTCTTAGTAATTTACTTCTTGATAATAATCGTTTTTGCTTTGTAGTGGAAAGATCATTGCCATTCTTATTTTTGTGCATGAAATACATAGCTACAGCCAGTTTAAGAGCCCTGTGGATATTTTTTGAAAAGAGCCAGTTAGCTGTTTTCCCCTTGTTTTAGTCTAAACTAAGTAGCTGCTGGCTGCAGCAGTTTTTTTGTTTTGTTTTTATATATATTTTGAACATTTCAACAACAAAAAATAAAACAACAACAAAAGAGAATGAATAACTTGCTCAAAAAGGAGTGGAAAGAAGTCAAAACTTATCTAATCCCACCCCTTCTCCTTAAAATGATTGTAAATCTATTCTTCCTGCTTCTTCAAAATTCTACCATTTTTGAACAATAATAATAACAATAACAACAACAACAACAACAACAACAACAACAACAACAACAATAATAATAATAATAATAATAATAATGAACATGATTAATAATTAATATACACCAATATGTCCATCTACATTTATATAAAATGACAAAGACAAAAGGACCTAAGAATAGCAAAATGCAACAGAAGGAAAAGACCAAACTGATAATACGCATGAATAAATATAGATACCAAATCATTTACTAAATAAATAATTAATAACAGTAACCTGTGCACTCAGTGACTGTCAGACCCCCACTTCATCCCTGTATCATGTGAAAAGATTATCTTTATATTTTGTTTTAAATGATTTCATGTTTGAACATTGTTTGATTTCCTTGATTTTAGCTTGATTTTTGTTTTTTACAGACTATGAGACTGTTCTGGCACAACAATTCCAGCCATCATTATTTTGAATGAACACCAAAGCCACACATTTTGTTTAGCTCCAAACATGACGACTGTGATTGTTTTAAAGGAATTCACTGCCCAGAGCGTTTTTTCTCCCCTATAAAATACTGTAGTGAAGCTGCACCATTATCCAATTCAATTCAATTTTATTTATATAGTGCCAATTACAGTCAAATTGTCTGGAGACGTTTCACAGAACCCATATGCCTGACCCCCAGAGCAAGCCAAAAGGCGACAATGGCAAGGATTATGTACTACAGAATGGCCTGGCAAAGCTAGACTAATTTTATGCAGAGGGATGCATATGCATATATGCAGCTGACATACATACACTATATTGCCAAAAGTATTCGCTCACCCATCCAAATAAACAGAATCAGGTGTTCCAATCACTTCCATGGCCACAGGTGTATAAAATCAAGCACCTAGGCATGCAGACTGCTTTTACAAACATTTGTGAAAGAACGGGTCAAAAGATTGGCCAAAAGAATTCCCATTTTGACCTGCTGCATTCTGTGATTCCAACGGGGGGCTCTGAACACCACAGCTGTGCTGGAGTTGATGCACGACAAGTCTGCCATACAGACCACCAATCCTGATCCTGGTAAGTTTTATTTCTCAAACACCCTGCTGTTAGCCTACTATGAATACGCTAGCTACAATAGTTCCACATCAATATTATGAATGTTATGCCAGCTAACGGATACAGGATCAGTGATCAGAGGTTTTCATCGATTATTGGTTGCTAGCCAGTTAGCCACTGGTAAGCTAACAAGCTATGAAACAACGCCTTATGAAAGCTGAGAAAAGCAGCAGCAATATTCATTACATGACCTGCAAACAAAACCTCCCACATTGTTACACAATTGCCCATTTAATCATATTACTGAACTACATGGTAATCATTGAAACTTCCCTTGAAGAACCAATAAACTGAGGCAAGGCCACAGTTCCACCAAGCTGGAAACTGGGAAAAGGGTGTTTTGTTCCTAAAGAGGAGGGATCCTCCTCCTAGTTCAGGACAATCTCCCTTCTGAATGTAGAGTGCAAGGTCTTCTTCTCTGTGTTGGCAAGAAGGATCACTTTGTACATGATGCAAAACCACTACATCAATGCATACATCCAGAAAGGTGGCATCCCAGGCTTTTTGGGCTGCCTGGAACACATCTAGATGATCAGCAACTTAATTCAAGAAGCAAAGCAGAAGAGAGGTGACCTAACAGTTGTCTGGTTAGATCTCGCTAATGCTTAAGGGTCAATCCCACATGACCTTATCGAAGAAGGACTTGACCACTATTACATCCCAGTGGCTATCATAGACATGATCACCAGCTATCTTGCTGGGTTCAAACTCAGATTTACATCAGCCCTTTTCACCACCAGTTGGCTGGACGTCCAAAAGGGGATTCCAACAAGGTGTACCATCTCCCCTATTTTGTTCATTATGGGAATGAACTTACTGATATCTGCAGCACAGGGCATAACCAGGTTCCCCAAATCGGCATCAGGCATTGTCCAGCCAGTGCTGTGAGCGTTCATGGACGATATCACAATAACAACAGTGACTCATGTCCAAGCAAGATGGGTATTGGAAACTTTGGGCAGCAGCATTTCGGGGCAGGGTTGCTGTTCAAAGCCAGGAAGTCCAGGCACTTGATTATCAAGAAGGGCAGAGTTACCAGCAAGTACAGTCTCCAAGTTCAGGCGAGGTCATTTCATCCGTTGAGGACAATCCAATAAAGTGCCTGGGGAAGTGGTTCAACGCGTCGCTGACAGATGGCACCAGTGTTGTTGAGGCAGTGAAGCAGACTGAGGAATGGCTGAAGAGGATCGATAAATCTTTACTTCCAGGCTCCTTTGGCTCTTCGCTATCTATGAGTTCCCCATGACGATTGTAGAAGTCATTTAGAGGAAAACCAACACACATCAACGGAGATGGCTGGGCGTTTCCCCAAGTTTCTCCTCAGTGGGCCTTTACATCCAGTCTGGGCAGGTGCAACTTCCCCTGTCATCGGCTGTGGAGGAGTACAAGGTGGCAAAGTGCAGAGTCATGTCAAGCCTGAGGGATTCCAGCGACGACCTGGTAGAACAAGGTGGTGTTGCAACCAGGTCCGGGTGCAAGTGGGCTGCCAGTGCAGCTGTGGAGCAGGCAGTGGGCCCTCTGAAGTTGCGAGACATTATCGGCAACCAATGTGTCCATCAGCAAGGCCTTAGCTCCACTCATTTCCAATCTTGGGAAGATGCAAATGCAAAGTCCAGATGAGACATGGTGCAGACGGAAGTTTGGAGCAGGGAGGAGGAGAAGCGGGTAGGGAGGGCAGTGGAACAAGGTTCCCAGGGAGCTTGGACAAAATGGGATCTGCCCAAACGCAAGGTCACGTGGCCAGAGGTGTGGCGACTGGAGCCTTACCATATCTCCTTCCTCTTGAGGTCTGTATATGACACCCTGCCTTTGCCAGCACATCTGCACACATGGGGGCTGAGAGAGGATCGACTCTGCAAGCTCTGCAGCCAGAAGGGGACTCTGGCACACATACTGTCTGGGTGCAAAACAGCTTTAACCCAAGGGTGGTATAGATGGTACCACGACAAAGTCGTCCTCTCACTCGCTGACACTATGGAGTGGGGAGCAAGGCAAGAAGAGGTCAGCTGGCACAGTCACAAGGAGAGTGATCTCTTTCCTTAAGGAAGGAGCTAGGGCTATTCCGACTACAAGAACAAAACCCAGCATACTTAAAACTGCAAGCTTTTGGGAGAAGAGTGTTGATGTAGGAAGGAGGTTGCAGTTCCCGGAGGTGGTTCAGACAACCCTCCGGCCAGACATTGTGCTGTGGTCAACCAAAGACCAGAAGATAATCCTGATCAAACTGACGGTACCATGGAAGGAAGGCTGTGAAGAGGCCCATGAGAGGAAGGCCCCAAAGTACAAGCCTCTTATCCAAGAGTGCAGAGACAAGGGCTGGCAGGCATGGTTGTTCGCGATGGAGATTGGGTGCCGGGGCTTCCCAGCCACGTCAGTATGGCGTTTGCTGTCAGCTCTGGGCCTGGACGAGTGGAGCAAGAAGCAAGCTGCTCATAGGGTCGGGGAGGAGGCAGAACACGACTCGTGTTGGATTTGGAGTAAGTGAAAGGAGGAAAGCTGGAGGCCAGGAGCAGGTGGGCAGTGAGCTGGCCACTCGCAGCCAGCCCATCAACTGGAGAGTGTTGAGGTTGAGGGCCGAAACATTCAGTGAAGTGTGTGCACCACCTGATGACATCTGCTTCTGACCAATGGCTACAGCTAATTGCTAATGAAGCTGAGGAAGGCACCCACAAGTGCATCTAACAAGTTTGCTAGCATTATTATGAATACAAGTCTAAAAATCTGATTAAAATTATCAAATTAACACAGTGAAATAAAGAGTACTGGTAATGTGCAGATTTTTTTTTTTATAATTTCAAGGTAAAATGCTGATTGTTCTTGAGGTTTCAGCTTTGCAGATATGGAAATTCAATGCATTGGTTTCTTAGACACAGATATTTTTTTGGGTGGTTTTTAGTTGTGTCTCACATAAAACAAGGCATTTAACACTGTTGGAAATTATCACAGATATTTTTGTTACACTTTCTAACATTGTATGGACAAAGCAATAATTTATCAGTTAATGGAGAAAATGATTTGTAATACAGATACTATCAACAACATTTCTTGTTCATTTTATTTAGTTGTTGGCCTTGGACAGTGAGGTGCAGTTGCCAGGACCACTACTCTTCAGCTCCTTCTCTCAACAGACCAAATCAAGTAAGATTTGTTCAGGCTATGCAAACATCAACATGATCTATATGTTATCTTTTGGCCCGTCCTGAAATTGCAAATTTGAACATTTACTTTAAGTTAACTGTGTTTATGAATATTGAAAGTAATTACTAACAACTAGTACCTTTTTGGGTGCTTTTATGCAGGAAAAAGGAAGCGGGATGCTTCTGCGGATCTGCTGCAGTATCTGGAGTGGCCACAGTAATGGTTCTTGGAACAGATCAGAAGATACCAAGACCTGGTCTCTGCCATGCTCCAGAACATTCAGAGGACGACTGAAAATTCAAAAACGCCTTGGTTGGACTGATGTGACGCATAATGTCGGTTCTAAAGCGACTGTCCCAGAAATAAACTGCATTGTCCACTACTTTTGCCCTTTTCTAGAAAAAATAATCTTATTTTTTGTAAATTATTTTACTTTTAGTTATTTAACTTCACCTGTTATGTATTTTTACTCTTGCACTTTGGGTGAATAAACAGAAATTTGTGATAAGAAATGCATGTTTTGTCTATAATCTACAGAGACTTTATTCAGTGTTCAGTGCACACTTCTATGTACACACATTTTGATGGATAATCAGTTGTGCTTTTCAACCAGATTCTTAGTCTTAAACATATCTGTAGCATATGTTGTTTTATTACTGTCACACTAAGCTATATAAACTGCACTATTGCAGCAGATATATTATAGAAGTGTCCTATCTTAAACATAGTCGCCATTGCCTATGACTATGATGACAACAGGTAGCTAATCATGGAAGAGCTAATCTGAAGAGCAAATGTCCAATAAGAGTCCAATAAGATTGATGTGATTTTTGCGAGTTCTCGTATCATGTTCTCGGGATTCTTCCTGTTTTTTTTTTCTCTCCATGTCCCTTCCGGGGCTTCGTAAAAGATAAACATAGCTATTACCATCAACCTAATGTAATGGATGCAAATGTAGTCGAAGCTAAGTAGCCAAGCTAATGCTAACACGTTCACTGTTAAGAATCAAAACATCTCTGACAATTACCTTTCTTCTCAAACATAGTCGTCGTTGCCTGTGACTACGATGAAGACAGGTAGCTAATTACAGAAGAGCTAATCTGAAGAGCAAACGTCCAAAGTTTTGCAAACTTGGAATCTTCCCCTATGGCCCAGATGTGACCGGGTCTCTTTTCTCTCGGTCTACCAGAGTAATCTAATCAAAACTGCTTTAGATCAAAATGATGGGCGTCATCATGTCGGTCTGTGGTGTTTACTTTCTAGGCACTCTCTCACAGATCAGACAATCCACAGCCACAAATTCATTACAATTCCTCCAGCAGTTGCTGAGCTATATCTCTTAGGTTTGGACCAGAGTGGTGAGCAGACAGTCAAACAATGACTTCTTTAGGCTCCGAATAATCAGCACACAAAGGT
This sequence comes from Amphiprion ocellaris, assembly GCF_022539595.1. NCBI lineage: Eukaryota > Metazoa > Chordata > Actinopteri > Pomacentridae > Amphiprion > Amphiprion ocellaris. The sequence goes on from NC_072768.1 coordinate 26,883,005, forward strand.
TACAGACAGCAGCAGCAGACAACAGCAGACTAATATATATTCCATTAATATATTCCAAATGTGTGTTTTTGTCAGGTAAAGTTTTATTGTAGCCAGACACCTCCAAAGATGGTTTGAACAGAGTGGTCAGACCACTATCATTTTCACCTGAAGGTTTGTGTGTCTATGTACTGTCTGAACACACTGCTATGACCTCTTGGCTTAAGCTTAATGCAGGTGTAAGGGAATTCTTTCTGGATACATACTTTTTAACTGATGACAAAGCATTATGGAAACCAACATTTCCCCTTCTTCCTCCAGCTCTTTTGTCCAGTACTAACATCCACCTGCTCTGCTCAGCATTTCTTATATTTCTACAGCTGACTGTAACTGCTCGTTCTCCAATATGCTGTGTAATTAAACCAAGTTTCTGCCACTGTCGCTGTGTGTGGCAAAGTTGTGCTACCTGCACAACAGCATCACAAAGAAGTCCTTGTCTAATATGCGATTATACAAGGATGAACCAGTGGCTGTTGCCAAGAGAGACAGAACAAGACAGCACAGCAGTCTAAAGTCTTGCTACACTTCCTTCTACAATTGTTCCTAACCCTTGAAATGCAGTTCAAACTTTGCTACCACACTCTAAGAAAACAATATATTTAGACCAAAATAGAATTTTATTATTTGAGCACCAAGTAGTTTAAAATTAGTGAAATTTGTCTGTCTTCTTTTATCACACTTGCTACATCCAGACCAAGACACTGGTTGTGAGTTACAGTATGTAATGAGACTGTACTCCCAGAGAAGACAACCTCATAGGTAACGAGTGACCTTGCCTGAGAGAATGTCAGCCTTTTTAGCAAAATCCCCATAACACATGGTTACATTCAACATGACAGCTCTCACTAGTGGCTGTGGTAGTCAGGACAGGAGCAGCTGATGTTAAAGAGCAACCAAGGTCAATGTAGGGAGGAGAATGATGTAGATAGACATGTAACTTTATATCCTGTTTCAAACCCACTATCAGTGTTGGTTCCATTCTATAATCATTAACATATGCAAACATTCTAACCATTACGATGAAAGTTCTCCAGCCCTAATAAACTTCTTATTTAAGCCCAAATCATGATCTTTCCAAAAATTCTAGCTAAGAAGGTGCTGACGTTCAGTCATGCATTATAAAGGGGAAGACATCCAATGAGAACTGGGAATGCTGATCTATCTGCAATCAGAAGGTCTACCTCAAATTTCTGTTAAGGTGTGCACAAAAATGAAAATAGCTGTAATTTATGGGCACATCAGGTGTTGCATTTTTCTAATCTAGGGACACAAGACCACTAAAGGAACCTTTCAACTCCTTGGAAATTTCCCAGGTATTAGTCCCTAGAGCTCAAAATTGTTTTTGGTGGAGGTGCACTTCTGTGTAAGAAACAGAAAACAACAGGTCTCATGCAAGAACTTCTCATGTGTACAGATTCAGTGTCATCTAGAACACATAAATAGAAATAAGCAATCAGTGGAAACAATTAATTGGCAACAAAGTGGTGCCAAAAAATAAAGAAGAAGAACTATTTTTCTCATGACTGAAACTGTGATTCCGACCCCTGAAGACAAGAATTTATTTTTAAAAATTAGCATGAGTTCTCACAATTTTGTTTAATTTCCTTTGGACATGGTGCAGAACTAGAGCCCAGCATGTGGGTGAACTTTCTGTAAAGATGTGCAACTTGGACCTATTAGTGTTTGAACAGCACACATCTCAGAGAAACACAAAGCACTCAAGATACATAAATCTGGAGTGAATTTGATAAAACTGAAAAGCTGACAGGTGCAGGAAAAAAGAGACATAAAAAGACAATGATATATGTTTATGTGTCACTGTGGGTTTATACACAAAATGCTCTATCTGCATTTGTACACAACCGTTCAAAACTTTGGGGTCACCGAGGCAATTTCATGTTTTCCATGAAAGCTCACACTTTTATTTATGTGCTAACATAATCACACAGGGGTTTTCTAATCATCAACTAGCTTTTCAACACAATTAGCTAACACAATGTACCATTAGAACATAGGAGTGATGGTTGCTGAAAATGGGCCTCTGTACCCCTATGTAGATATTCCATTAAATATCAACCATTTCCAGCTAGAATAATCATTTCATTAACATTGTCAAGACTCTCTTTCTGATTAATTGAATATAATCTTCATTGAAAAAAAAATGCTTTTCTTTCAAAAATAAGGACGTTTTTAAGTGACCCCAAACTTTTGAATGGTAGTGTAGGTTAGCATGAAAAAAAAAAGAAAAAAAGGGGAAAAGTGCAGTCACTGACTGTGACAGTGACTTTGCAAGCAATTATGCCACAGCTAAAATCTGCTCTGCACTTTTAGGTGGAATGAGTATAGAAAGGTGTGTGAACTGTGGTATCTTACTAGCACCCATAGCACACACCTTATGCATTATACAGAAAAATGTCAGGCTACATAAGCTGAGATGTGTTGATTCAGAGAGGAGATGTAAAACAATATCTGCCTAACAACAGCAGGTAAAGCTGTTCAGTTGTTTCTCCAGGAAGTGCCATGGCTGAAGGAATGTGCTGTGATTTAGTCTAATGTAAGCTAATATTTACCTAATATGGGCTACTCCTGGGTCAGGTTCATGTGATACTGCATGACGACTGTTAGGAAGTGTGAGACAGAGTAAACTTTGGTGCCAAGTCTGTCCGTTTGTGCAGCTTCAGACTGTTGTTTCTGGACATTTCTGTTGTGCTGATGTAGAGGTGGGATTGTACAGAGGGTTATTATAAACCTCCACATGTTTTCTCAGCTGGACAGATATAGGTGGGGGAGAAGAACATTGGAGTACCTTTTCCTCTGTCAGGAATCAGACTGATAGCTGCCACTGAATACATTGGCAAGCTCAACTGTCTACTCCAGTAGCACCATAGTGTTGCTGACCCTGCGCTCTGGCCACTATTAGGCAGGATAAAAGGGCCATAGCACCACTAATCAAAGCCACATTTGTTATCTTCTTAAAATGATGGAATGAACAGTGCCCATCTTGCACAATCCAGGTTTGAAAACCAGATGAACAAGTGCTTTAGGCTATCAATGGGGTATCTGTGGAAATCAAGCTTTCTGTGACAGTTCAGACAGTGCCAAGGGTGGTGCATCCACATCTATGGATGACATTCAACACAAAAACTCTTGCATACCGTTTGACACTGAACTGAAGGGCATTTATTAAATGACATAAAAAGAAGCATGATGAAAAGTGAGAGCATATTCTTTGGTAAGATGAGTCCAAGCTAATTATTATTATTTTTGGTTCAGATGGAGTCCAGCAAGTGTAGCATGAACTTGTCCAGGACTACCACAGTGAATGCATAATCCTGACAGTGAAGAACAGAGGTGGGAGGGAGATGATATTTTTAGATAGCACCATGAATGTCTGTGGATAAATCAAAATACTGGCTAACAAGATGACTCTCGGTCTGCAGAAGATAGAAGAAGAAATATTGCTTTAGGGTCATTACAGAATTGTCCATCCATTCATTATCTACGCACTGCTTAATCCTCATTAGGGTTGCAGGGGGGCTGGAGTCTATCCCAGCTGACTTAGGGTGAAGGCAGGGGACAACCTGGACAGGTCACCAGTCTATCACAGGGCTACACATAGAGACAATCACACTCACAAACACACCTACAGACAATTTAGAACCATAAATTAACCTCCACATATTTTTGGACCATGGGAGGAAGCTGGAGAACCTGAAGAAAACCCACGCATGCAAGGGAGAACATGCAAACTCCAAACCGGGGATCTCCTAGCTTCTTCTAGCAACATTGGTAACCACCGAGCCACTGTGCAGCTTTTTGTAGAATCGTGAAGCCTGAAAAAACTGTAAACAATCTTTGAATTTTGTAGGTGTTGTAACTGTGTCTAGTCTTGATCACATACTCGAACTTCTGAGCAAAGAAAATAGAATGGAATCCATTTTACAATGCATTACAAAAGATAAGAAAATATACTTATTTTGTAAAGAGTCAGCATTCAGAAAGGATAATATATTACATGAAAATTCACTGTTTTAATTTAACCGAGTGTTTTGTACCATTGTTTTTGATTTGGTATTCACAGCAAACAATAGGAAATCTGGTGGAAATTTCAGTGAGTTGTGATCATTTTCACAGATGCTTTGATGCCTCACTGCAATAAATAGGAACAACCAATGAGACATTTATGTGTAAGGATCTATGCCAAAATACAGTCTGATGAATTATTAGCATGGCTGCAAACCTTGTTTATTTATTCACAGGATAAAGGATAGATACCTGTGCAGTGCTACTTGAATGTGTAAACTGATGCAGGCACATCCCTGTCATGAGAGGTAGTGCATTTAATTTAAGTTTAACAAAGTCGAAACATTTTTATGTCAGTTAACTACCACAAGTTACAGGAATTGTAATCCACATACACTATTTAAAAGGGCCTAAAATGTGTTCTGATCTGTATACAATCTGGAGCCTTTTCTGCTGTTTGGTAAATGAGTTTCCTGTTGGTTGGTAAGGAGGGGCCAAACCAACAATAGTGGGGCACCTCTGCCCCAGTAACACCCAGGGGAGTTTAGAGCAAGGACACAGAGGCAGAGAGATAATTGAATAGTTTTGCAGATGGATACAATTTTCTGAGGCTTCTGAGGTTGAAAACACCAAGGATGATGAAATAATCCATCTGGAGATTTTCATCCTCAGCACAGCGAGTGGATGAGAGAAAGGTATGTGTATTTTATCTTATTAAAAAGTTCTACCTCATCAAATCATAAATAGAAACAGATTTGTATCAGTATTTACATAGTTCCTGGTGAAGGTGACATTCTGCTGGCGTTGGTGATGACCCAATTTAAGGCTTGGGCTTGACTGAAAAACACTGAAAGCTTTAAATCAGATGGATGGCTGTTGAGTTTACACTGTGAGGGTTAGGAATGTTGTGTTGTATTGACTATAAAACATTTGTCCAGAAAATTACAGTTTAATTATCTTGTATTATGGATGTTGTGGGACATGTGGTGTACATTTTATCCATCTTTTGATTTCAGTATCATTTAGCACTAAGTTAGATACACTGCCGTTCAAAAGTTAGGGGTCGCTTAGAAATGTCTTTAGTTTTGAAAGAAAAGCATTTTTCCCCCTAATGAAGATAACATTAAATGAATCAGAAATGACCCCAAACTTGTGAGCGGTAGTGTATATCTGTAACATTTCCCAGTTGTAATTATTTATTAAAACGTTTACTGACCAGTCAATAAAATGTTTACCAGTTTACTTTATTTATTCAGTTAGATAAGAGAACAAACATAATCCCAGTGTTTTTGAAAAATTATATGCTCAAACACATAGATGGGTCTAACTTGTGACTGGATTGAAACAAAGTGCTATAAGTGTTACTTTGACTTTTTGTCATTGTTTGTTTAATACATTTATTTCTGTCACCATCATGTAAAAAGACAATGATTTCTGAGACAGGAGCAGATGCTAGTAAACTGTAATCTTCATGTTGCATTTCTCTAATGTCTGGGCAACCTACATACCCTTCAAGTTGCTCATGTATTACTATTATTTCTACTTGCCCACCTTCAATAAAACATTCTAAAACTGGCCCTGACAAACATATATGTTATATATGAATGAACTGAATAATTGTGAATAATCATTTAGTCAAATCAGTGACAAGTTAAAGCAGGCTGCAACACTGGTGGGTTGTTGTAAACGTTAAAGCACTACTCTTAAGCCAACATGTGATTTTTTTTATTGACCTAACTGAACGGTGACATCTGAGAAACCGTGTGGAAGACAAATAACAGGAAGAATAGCAGATGGTTAGGACAGACAAACAGTGAAAGTAGAAAGTAAAATTCCTCTTGTTCGTTTTACAGCATAGAAGTGCTTGAGAACTGTTGATAATAAAACCATAAAATCACATCTGGAAACTGCCAGAGAGACCACAGCCTAAAAACTACACATGAACAAAAACAAGGCTCCACTGAAACCTGGAAATCAACCAGATGTAATCAGTGTGTGTAAAAGTATAACAACCTCAGTAGGCTTCAGATGAACTACTTTGTGTGAAATGCCAAAAATGTGACATGCACTGTGCTTGAAGTCAACTGAGGCTTTAACTAGGTTGCACATGTATATTTTGTCTGTTCGTGGACACGTGAGTAGTACAATCTGTCACATTTCATGTTTTGCTAATTTTCCATTCAGTGTCATTAAATCATTGCTAAAGGAGAGAGTGCAATGAGATGATATAGTTGAAAGAGCACCACTCAAATGATGTTGCAGTGTAGAAAACATGATTGCATTGGAATCAATCATATATACCAAACAGAAACAGCTTTAAAAACACTGATAGTGTCACAGTTGCAGGGGACTCTGAACCCAAAATGCAGGCACACCAACAAAGAGGAAACAGAACTGGTCAAACAAAGAGGCCTTTATTTCTAATAAAACTAAGGACATAAAACAAGCAAACCCAAAACAACCAAGCTAGACCAGATTACAGCCAAGAACCTAGGGATTTAACAGAAACCAAGGAATAAACTCTAAATCGATAAACTGATTTAACTAAGGCCTTGTCCACACATAGCAGGGTTTTTGTAAAACCGAATATCCTGCCCCCTCCGTCTAGAAAAAAACTTACGTACACACCACCTCGTTTTTAGAAAAAAACTTCATCTACACCTAACCGCATAAGTGCGTTTTTAAGCACATTCATAAGCATGCCGGACCTTTAGATGGCAGTAGTTCCCCAAATCCTAGCAAGGTGGTGGAGAATAACCGTCCTTAACGTTGTCCTTCGCCTGTGTTGTTGAATGTGGAGCAGTATCTGGGCTTGTAAAAACAAGCAAGTAAAAAGCGCCTGTACAAGAAACAGCGCCCAAAACCTTGTGAGAGCATCCATACTGTTACCGAATGTAAACACAGGTCGCATATGTGAAGTAAGAACATATTTTGTCGCAGGCGGTGACGTTTCGAAACGCAAAACCCCGGTTACTGATGTCCACATGCAGACGCATAAAACGGAGAATTCGCAAATCTTCACTTTGGTCAGAGTTTTTAAAAAGAATCATTTTTGATGACGTAAATCTATGTTTTCGTGTGGATGATAGGCCGAATCATAGAAAAATATCTTCATTTTGTGAGATACCCGGCTACGTGTGGACAAGGCCCCAGACCCACTCTAAGGGGCTAAGTGGAGCTAGACAACACAAACGGCCAACTCGTAACAAAGGAATGTAGGCTAGGAGGCGGGTGGGGGCGACAGCCAGACACCGCAGCCAGGAGATCAGAACGTATGCTGGCGTCGGCGGGGCGCGCCGCTGGTATCAGCCGGACAGAGTCCACGTCCGTACCGGGATCCAGGGAGGGAGCCGGCGGTGGCGGCTCGCCGATCGGGCGGGCGTGCCAGCAGGAGCCACGATCGCGGCCAGAGAACCGGTGATTGGAGGCAGGTGGAACACGACGGCTGCAGCGGCAGTCGGCAGGTAGACGGGAGGATGGGATTGTCCAGTGGAGAGCTGGGACACGAGAGAACCAGAGTGAGCACAGTGGTTATGATAAGAAACCATGAGATAACCCAAGACCTACTCACTACTCGGTGAAGCTGACGCTACGATCTGGCAGAGAGGTGGAGGGTGACCGATCAGATCCAGCCACGCTCCCTCTGCAGCTGGAGCCAATGAGCCCAGACGACAGAGGGGGGTGGAACAGAGAGAGAGAGCAGGAGACGGAAGAGAGAGAGCAAGGGAGAGGTGCCAGGAGGAGAGAGAGAAGAGAAGGTGAGGAAGCAAGAAGTGAGGAGAACAGGAGGGAGAGAGAAAGAAGAGAGAGAAAAAGGCAGACAGGGAGCCAGGGCGGGACTGTGACAGATAGGTGAGGTAAATAACATTGATGATCTTTTTCAATGGCACCTGTCATTGGATTGGATTTGGCCTATTAAGTAGCAATTGAACACTCAATCATGGGTTTGAAATGGATGTGCTGCAAGCAGGAAAAATAAGCAAGCAAACAAATGTTAAAGACTTAGATAGGGTCCAAAATGTCATGGCTTGATGACTTGATCAGAGCGTCTTCAAAACAGCAGCACTTTAGTCGTGTTCCTGCCATGCCTTGGTTAGTGCCTTCCAAAAAAGGTTCAAGAAGGAACTGGCAGCAGGGTGATGGGCATCCAAGGCTTACTGATTAACATGGAGAGAAAAAAACTGGCCCAAACTGACCCTACAGAAAATCTACTGTGGTGCATAAGTTGAATAGCTTTATACTGGTTATGATAGCTAAGTGCCAGAACACAGTGCATCGTAGCTCTCTGCATAGCAACAGACCAGTCGCAGTGCCCACGCTGATCTCTGTCCACTGCTGAATGTGCCTTCATTGGGCACAACTGGACTTTGGAGCAATGGAAGAGAATGATCTGATTGAATTAATCTGGTTCTTTTACATCATCTCGACTGTGACATTTGTGCATGCTGTTTACTTTAGGAAGAACTGGGGGTCCTTGGCTCTGCCTCACATGTAGTACCTACCTACACATTGTTGCAGACCACCTACACATCTTCCTGGCAGTCATATTCTTTAACAACCTATACAGGATTAGGAAAGTGGTTTTAATGTTGTGACTGATTGGGATATTATGACTCAGTAAATAGATGTTTTGCAGGGATATAAGTTATTATTTATAGGTATTATATCTTATGTCTTGTACTGTAATGCATAGAACAATTTTATTTGAGCAAAGATCTATATTGCCCTTTGTATTAGAATATTGACATTTATTTTTTTTCTTTTGTATAAAGCTCACAAAAGTAACTTTTCAGACATTTTTTTTATCCCCATAGAAGTGGTACAAAATATTGCACTACACATTCAGAAGTGATGTACAAACTGATGCCTTTCTCAGGTTGGAATTCAACCAAGACAGCCAAGCTTAGCTTTTATATTCTGAATTAAAAGACTTTACAAGTCCACTTACTCGATCATAACTGAGATTCCACAGTTGACTCAAATTGTCTAATTATGTCTGGTGGGTTCAGCTGTGTGACTATAGGTCTCATGGCAATATATCTGTTAGGCTTTTTCTTGAGGCTCAGATGCAGGAAGGAGAAGGAGTCCAGATGTTGCGGAAAACGAACTTTTATTTACAATCTGTAGAATGTGCAAAATTACAACTCCCAGTGTCCTCGAAAAAACGGAAATCGACAGAACTACAAAACAGCTAATACGCTAACTTGCTAGCGCCTCTAGTGACTAGTAGATAACAAAAACTATCGCGGAACTATAAGGGCTAGAGAACAATGCTGGAAAACTCGGAAGATCTCTACAATATTACTATGACGCAAAACCTTGACATTTACTCAAGTGCTAGGGAAAGAGTGGGTCGAAAACGCCACCTACGCTTTAGATGCTTAGTCCAAAAATTCTACGAACCAAATAACACATTTATCTACAAACTACGGGTCTGTACCCTCCGTGAATCACCACTACAACGACTACGACTATGTGCTAGAATTAACAAAAAACCTACTGCGAAGTACTCATTAACAGAACCAACTACAAAGAACTCAAAACGGAGCCTGCTCGGACCGGTGCTACAGCTGGCAAGTGAGAAGCAGGGGGCTGAGGCTCGAAGGCGGCCCGGATGTGCCTCTGCTGCGGAGACGACTGGTGAGGGCTAAGCCGGAGCTGGGCGAAGGATGGCTGAGGTGAAGGTAGAAGATGAACCGGGTGAGTCCACATCCAGGGGGGTCGGGTGATCTCCACCGGAAGGCAGTCCTGAGAGCAGCTTTTACGATCCGGCGTCGACAGAAGAGTGGAGCCCGGTTAAGTAGTGAGGGGGGAAGTGGCTGATCGGCTCGGCACATCTGCTCCCACTTCCGCTGATTACCCAGAAGGAGCTCTTCCACACCTGTCGCCGCCTCCTCCACAACAAGCATTCCTAAAAAGGAAACACACACACAAGGGGAGGAGGGGCACTAGCCAGGGCCTGCAGAGACAGGCCTGACAATATCAAATATTCCAGAAGATTCAAGTTATCAAAGTATGGTCTTTGAAATGAAGTGCATGAACTGTGAAATGCAGAGAAATTTGTATTCCTGTTTTTTTTCATCTCTGTGCTTTTCAGTTCCTTCCTTTTGCAGCTTTGGTCTGTTAAGAGCCACCGTAGTCTGGATCACATCTAATTCAGGTCTGATCATGTATCCAGTCCAGTACTGAATCTGGTTTCCTCATTTAAAGACTCTGTTGTGAATCAAGTCCATGATAACCTTGAGTCCAAAGAATAAAAAAAAAAAATGTTAACTTACTCAGCAAATGGGGCCTCACCTTGCAGACACATTTGTAACTTCACATACCCATAATCTATGTACATGTTGGGAGTCCAATCAACAGTCTGACTCAGAGTTTCTGTGGTTTCTGTGGCTGCCAACACATCACACACCACACACACACACACACACACACACACACACACACACACACACACACACACACACACACACACACACCCCTCTTGGTGTTTCTGCATAACGCCAGTCATTCTGTCTCTGGTTATTGGACATTAACGCTGGATCATTAACTGGTAATTGAGGGGTGGATTCATATTTTCCAGATTACACTGGTCCTGAATCAAACATACCCACTCAGGATCTTTAAAACCAGTCTATGACCTGCAGATACACTGCCACATCTGCACAAAACACTTGCTGCCAAAAAAAACCACAGATAGAATCATACTATTCAGTATAAATAAGTTTGATGATAACTTCAGAAGCTTAACCAGACACAAAAGGTCTGACATTCTCACACTGCAGTGGTGTATATAGGGTTATAGCAAGAGCACGTGCTGTTTTTAATCAGTCTTTTCAAAGCCACAAAAATGAAAGCTCAAGTGTAAATAATGGATTAAATAATGAGTTATCTGCTCTAACCTAAGCTGCAACATGAACATTAGCTGTGGGTGGATTGAGAAATTCTAAAGGTATAATATCTAATGCTGTCAAAAAGATATAACTCTTTTTAAATTAAAGTGACACAGAGATGCTGTGTTGACTCAAGTTGTCTAATAATTCTGGTGGGTTCAGCTGTGTGACTGTAGGCCTCGTGGCAATATATAAAATAATCCAGAAGATTCAAGTTATCAAATCATGTTCTTTGAAATGAAGTGCATGAACTGTGAAATGCAGAGAAATTTGTATTCCTGTTTTTTTTCCATCATTGTGCTTTTCAGTTCAATTGCACAGGTTATAGTGAAAGAATAAAGAATATGAATAGGTTCATTTTATGTCTATTTTTGAATCTTACTGAAAATCCTACTGTAAACTTAAAACTACAGTCAAACATACTTGATCATTAAAGTTGAATCTGACCTGATTTTTCACTTTTTTCGCCATGTAGCTTTTGTGTCAATATAGCACAATATGATGGAGGAATCTGATGCATGTAGTAAGTTGGCAAGCTGTGACTATATGCGTCATAGCTCAGTCTTGAAATAAAATGATGAACCATCCTAAGAACAAAATATCAAAGGAAGAAATGGCCCAGGACAGACAAAACAGAAATAAGACCAGGACGCTCCTGTGAGTGAATTTTAACTTCGTATCTGTCCAGCTCACAATGCAGACTTACTGTATCAGCTACCTGGCCAGGGACAATAAGTTGTTGTGCAAATATAATACGCACTTTATAAATCAAAGTAAGAAACAATTACATGGTATTACATGGTATGCACCAGTAGTGGTGCATACCATGTGGGCACTAATGCCCTGACCAGCAAACCCCTGGTTCAAATCCAAGCGGTTTGGACCATTTGCTGTATGTCACTCCCCTACTCTCTCTTCCTGTATTTTTCCCCCTATCAATAGAGGCACAAAAGCCCACAACCAAAGGCATTATTACTGTCTGTGCATTTTTTAATGACAATCCATTTAGTAGTTCTGGCTGTTGAGATATTTCAGTCTGGATCAAAGTGGTGAACCAACAAAATGACATTGACTGTCCACTGAGACACGACACTAGTGTGGCTAAACATCATAAAGGTTAGCTCACACGAACAATTCACCCTCCTGTCCTCATCTGGATGCAATTACTTGAGTTTAGATGCTTTTTGCTGTTTCATTGTCTCATTCATTTCATTTGTCTCAAATAGAGACAAAACATAAAACGGAGTCTCCTGTGTCAGACTTTGTGTTTGGGGGGTCTTTTTTGTGGGTAGAAGACTCTGTGTTTCCAGAGGCTCTTGGCTTTTGGTGGTTTGGAGGGCAGCCTGGGTGGCTGCACCACATGCTGTTTGTGATCCGCATCACCAGAAAAACCATCCAACTGGGAGGATTATGAAACCCTCGGACTGAAGAAATGCTTTCATAATCTGAGCTGGACATAAGGAAACTTTCTGAAGAATTATAGCCCTCTTAAAATGCTTTGAAGGAAACAATTGTAACTGTAACTCTGAATCCTTCTTCCACCATCTTCTCCACCAGCTCTCCACTCACTGATCCACATCCAAAGTTACTGTGAGTATAAAGTTTTTGTGCCATTAAAATCATCAGAGAACATCAGCTCCAGGCCAGCGCCTCCTCAGATGAATGAAAAGTTGAAATCATTGGCGAAGCCTCAGCCCACCAGTGGTTTCCTGCTTCCCTGCTCTGGTTACAATCCTGAAAAGAGAATGATGGGAGATTTTCCATTGCGTCCTTGAGGGAAATCTCTGTGGCCATGTTTCCTAAGAGTAGGGTCACTCTGTCTTTCCCCAAACTATGGAAAAGCTGAAATATAAATTACTTGCATATTAGGGGGCGCCAAGAGCAATTAGATGAGGAGGTTTTGGTGAATTCTCACATAAAAAGCTGGAGGGATCAGTTCCAGAAAAATGACAGAAGAAAATATAAAAAGTCTAAGCTACAAAGAGACTAACAAAGTGTTTGCCCATGTACTGTATACATAAGTAAATGCTGAAAGGGTTTTCAAGCTTTGAAGTTGTAGTTCTAAAGCAAAAATGCAGATCTCATTTAATCCAATTTTAATGGGATATATTATCCATTGATTCTACAACATTTCAAAAATATGTGGATCCTGATGTGTTGCTATGGAACTAAATACAGAAGGGTGTCAAATTACAAGAAAAAAACAACCCCCTTTAGTGCACCTTGGCATGAACTCTATATCTGAGGGTTGAACACTATTCTTCCAAAGGATATTCCCTCATTCAGTGTTTTAATGATATTGATGAAGAGTGCTGCAAAATGAGTTAGTGCAAAATCTCTCATAGGTTTTCATTTAAATTGAGATTTGATGACTGTGAAGGCCATTTTCCCTTGAATTTATCACCCGTCTGTAAGTATATGAGAATATGACATCCATATTAAGAAGTGCTAAGTTCACAATTTCATGTTAAAACTAATTTGCTGTGTTTTAAAGACCAAAAATTGTTAGAGCTCCCATGTTCTCTCTATGTGATGTTTTAATGGATATAATTGGGCAAGAAGAAGCTATAAAATCACAGTAGTACCAACTGAAAGCATTGGACAGTGGGCAGTTACAGTGGTTGTCACATAGTAAATAATGAGTGAGAACGGAGAACTTCCAGATCACTTTCTTTGTTCCCATTGTTTCAGGTTCTTTAGGATTTGTACCAGCATCCCTTTCAATCCCAGGTCTGCTCCCTCTGAGAATAGGGCAGCTTTGTGTTTTGTTGCATTGTGGAAATTGGAGCATTCACTTCAGTGATCATCATTCATGTCCTCTCACAGGGCTGCCTGATTATTCCTGCTCACTGAAGCACATAATGTATTTATTTTCCTTCTAAACATGTAATATCTTTCCCTGTGTAGGACCACTAATTGCTCCATGAGGAATCAGGGGCCATGGCGCTGATAGGGTTTCATCTCCTACCGCTGGTCTTGTGGGCTGGCATTGGGGTAAAGTTCCAAGTTGGGGGTGACCAGATGAAGCCAGCCCGGACACCACTGATCCCTCATCGGCCTTTTGTCATAGTCTGGAATGCTCCAACTGAGTCATGCCGCTTTCGATTCAAGGTAGACCTGGACCTCAGCATTTTCGACATTGTAGCAAACCTTAATGAAACATTAAGTGGACCAAATGTCACCATATTCTACCACAGCCATCTGGGATATTACCCATACTATTCCAACTCTGGGGTCCCTGTCAATGGTGGCCTCCCACAGAACCAGAGCATTTCCAAACATCTGAGCAAGGCCAGGGCTGATATTGACAAGCTAATTCCCCATAAAGACTTTCGAGGCCTAGGCGTCATTGACTGGGAGAACTGGAGGCCTCAATGGGTCCGAAACTGGGGCTCCAAGGACATTTACCGCAACAAGTCCAAGGAACAGATCCGAAAACTCCACCCAAACTGGCCAGAAAGCAAAGTAGAAAAGGAAGCAAAGGAAAGCTTTGAGAGAGCTGGGCAAACTTTCATGAACCTAACCCTGGCACTGGCTGAAGGTCGCAGGCCAGATGGGCTGTGGGGGTTTTATCTGTTCCCAGATTGCTACAACTATGGCTACAAGCAGCATCCACAACGCTACACAGGGGAATGCCCCAATGTTGAGCATGTTCGCAATGACCATCTGATGTGGCTCTGGAAGGAGAGTACAGCCCTCTACCCATCCATCTACCTGGACTATGAGCTAAAGTCTTCCCCCAACACTGTCAAATTTGTCCACTATCGTGTGAAGGAAGCCATGAGGATAGCGTCCATTGCTCGTCCAGACTTCACATTACCAGTATTTGTCTACTCCAGACCTTTCTATGCCTATACCTTTGTAGTTCTCTCAGTGGTAAGTTTTCAGTTTTTCAATGGATTAAAGTTCTCTAGTGTGTGTGCCTGCTGAATGTGTTTTTAAGTTGAACAATAACCTATGATTAAGGCCCTTACGACCTACACCATTGTCCAGACTTCATTTTCCTTCCTTATGTGTGTTTGTGGCCTTGAAAGCATTTGTACATTACCAATTGAAAAATTGCACATTGATACTTTTTATACTCCAGTGTTAACTATTGCTAAAAAGGTATCTGTTTCATTGTTGAAGAGTGACCTGGTTCACACCATTGGAGAGAGTGCTGCCTTGGGAGCATCAGGCGTTGTCCTCTGGGGTTCATCAGAGTATGCTCGATCACAGGTAGCACAAATTAATCACGTGCAAACTTTGTGTCTTTAATGTCTTCTCCAGAGATGTTTTTTTAAGTATGTGTTTTTCGTCAGGAAATTTACGAGACAACATCTGATTCATGTGTGAGAGTGGGCAGAATTTATGTTGATGATGGTGGATTGTTACTCCTAATCTTTCAATTTTTACATGGAAAAAATGACAGAAAGTACGAACAATAAAGTGGAAATCTAACCAGTCATAGCCTTACAGAGAAAGAAACCAATGTAAGAGCTGATGGCATGGTGGAGAGAAATGCCCAAAAGAGATGTAAAGCAGAGAAAATCTGTGGTTACTAGTTTAAAATGTGAAAAACACTACTACAATCTCTGTTTCAGACTTTGACAGTATGCTTTGACTCCTTTCTCCTTCAGAGGAACTGCCTGACAGTGAAGAAATACATTGATGGTCCTCTGGGACATTATGTCATCAATGTCACGTCAGCTGCTAAGCTGTGCAGCAAAGCACTGTGCAAGAAGAATGGTAGATGTGTCCGCAAGAGCCTGGACTCAGGAGCTTACTTGCACCTCAACCCACGCTTCTTCCACATCCACCGCAACCCAATGCCTAGGGGCCCCCGCTTCCACGTCAGTGGTCACCTCAACAACCATGATATCCTGGACATGAAGCAAAAATTCACCTGCCAGTGCTACCTGGGCTGGACAGGTGTTTACTGCGAGATGCCCCAGGCTCGGCCCCGGCCCCCTCCCCCACCCCAGCCTGCTGTCCCACTGCCTGTTCCTCGGGGGAACCGCCTACTAGGAGATATCCTGTTCCTCTTGTCCCTCCATTTCTCCTGCCTGTGTATCATCATGTTCTTGGGACTCTGTCTAATTATCAAGTGTCTCATACTGTAGACAGCTGCTGAAGAGTCTCAGTCAGACTGTGTTGAGCTGCAGTTTCTCTAATTTCCACTACTTTGAGAAATTTGTATTGAAATAAATAGGAAAACCGCTGATGTCTCAATGCAAAAACAAAAGTAAGTCCTTATTTCAATGCATGACTTAGTGACTATTTTGAAAATGATTTTTAATTAAAGGAATATACGTGTCAAACTGCCCTGCTGGCTTGAATCTGCACTGTAAAAAAGTCTGTAGATTTTACGGTGACATAGCAGAAGGGTTTCATGTAGCTTGCCCAGTGAGAGGATGCAAAAGTGTGTTCACTGTGAAAATGTCTTTTAATTCTCACATGTCCAAAAAGCATAGACATCTGTCAGAAAATGCGATTTATGCATCAATCAAAGATGCACTGTGTGAGAGTCCCACTACAAGCGCTACCATACACGGAGTTGCCAGTGTGTCAGATGCTGAAGACACTGTTGAGGACGGGTCTAATTTCAGTGGCCTATATCTGAGAAATATATGAATGTTTTACATAAAACTACAAAGACAACGTCTACTTCCAGTGTCTAACATTAAAAACATTGTTGAAGAAATATAGAATATACACGAGTTGGGACAGACATATACTTTGAATCGACATAACTTGCTTCTAAAAGATATGTCCGTTTCAGATGAAGATGTTGTAAAAATCTGTGACACAAACAATCGGACTTGTTTACAGCTTGCCACACAGGGCCCATGAGAACTGCTTACTTGAGAGCCCAGTGCTTTAAAGACATGTTCAAATATGTGGAGCCAAAAAAGTGCTGTTGGGCAGAGATGAGAACAGGACAGAGAGGTGTGCCTATTATATTCCTGTGCTCAAAACCTCATGTCAGTGGATCCTAATGATGTTTCCGAAACAGATATTCTCTCTGACCGTTGTGATGGTAAGGTGTTTCTGTCAAACACATTTTTTCAGGAAAACCAAAGTTGTCTCAAGCTGGTTTTATACCAAAATACGTTTGCAGTTGTGAACCCATTGGGTTGTGCTACAAAGAAGCACAAAGTTTTGGCTGTGTACTCTCTACTCAACATGCCCTCCCACATCAAATGTTGACCACACGCAGTTAGTGTCAGGATGCGCCACAAGCACAAGCGATAAAGTTCAGGTCGGTATTTAATACTCTACAAAACTTTGATGTGTGTTCACCTGGTATGCCCCCCTGCCTCAGTCATGACATCTTTGAGGGTGTCCTCTCATATGATGTTGCTCTTTACCTCAGGTACTTCATCAACAAAAAGAAATGGTTCACTTACACAATTTGGAACAGGCGAATCAAGCAGTTTAAATGCAAAGCAGCAGATGCTTACTTCAAACCTTGTGAGGTCAGTCCTCAAACACTGAAACTGAGTGGACAAGCTGTCCAAAATTGGAACTTCTTGAGACTGCTACCTCTGATAATTGGAGACAAAGTAGAGGATACCCAAGATAATGTGTCCTGGCTGTGTGGGGCCGTTGGCCCCCTCGGGGGAGGGAGAGGGGGTGGGGGTGGGCGGGTCGGGTGGTGGGGTGGGGGGTTTGGTGGGGACTGGGGTGGGCGGGGTTAGGGTTTGGGTGGCGGGTGGGTCCTCGTGCCCCGGGCCACCTGGGTCGGTCTGGGCGCGCAGGGGGTGTCAGTAGCTGCTCCCTCTTGTTCTCCGGGTTCGCGTCGTTCACGGTGGCCCCGGTGGCTCTCTGGGGGTGCCGCCCTGTGGCTCCTACGGCCCGGGGGGAGGGATGCCCTGTTGACTTGGCCCTGCCTTGCCGTGACTGCTGTTCTGGGCTTCGGGGTTCTTCACACTTGCATGTTTGATCAGGTCTTGCCAGCTACTGCCGAGTCCCATTTCAGCGATTGATGGGTCCCGCCAGAATGTGCTGAGAATTTCTCCAGTCTCTACCCTAAACTCATTCTCTCTCGCACTAGTATCCTTTTCTGGCCTATTCTATTCTATTCTATACTATCAAGACACCCACAATTATGGTGCTCAGTACCATTTGTTCATTTATTATTGAATGTCTTTTTCTTTTGTGTTGGTTTGGTTTTCTTTTCTTTTTTCAAATTTTTATTTATTTTTTATTTTTTTATTGATGGGCAATTAGTAGTTGGGCATAACACACCACCTTACAATCTTTAATTGCAATAGCAACGCCTGTTATTTTCTATCCCTGTTCATCCTGTTCGTCCTGTTCGTCCTGTCCAGTCTTTGTTTCCCCCACACATCACTGAGGTGTAGCACTGCCCTCCCTGGCTCATAATAGGGAATTCTAATAAAGAATATCTGCTTAGCTTTCAGGGAGGGCCGGTGATGGTCACACACATGCACTAAATATTAAAATATTTGGCTGCAAGACTAAAATATGCATCAATCTCATATAATGTTGACTCCCCTTTTGTGGAGTTAAACAATGAGAACAAATGCAGACAAAAAAAAAAAAAAAAAAAAAAAAAAAGATAATGTGTGGCAGTTAATTTGCAGCTAAATGACATTGTTGACCTGATTTGTTCTCAGCAAATTTCCAAGGCTCAGGTCGCTTATCTGGATGCACTCATCCAAGAATATTTGGAAACCAGGAAGGCGCTATTTCCAGATATCAGTTTGAGATCTAAACACCATTACCTGCTGCATTATCCAGGACTGATCCTGAAATTTGGCTCACTTATCAGGCTATGGACTATGCATTTTGAGAGCCAACATAGCTACTTCAAAAGACATAGAAGGCATCTGAAAAATTTCAAAAATCTGTGCATGACTCTTTCAGAGAGGCATCAGATGTCTCAGGCCTTTCTTTCTGCTGGGTCAGTGAGTCCTCCAGCCTTGCAAATAAAAGGTGAGTAACTTCCTCACTATTTTAGGTGTCTCACCTTTTTACTCAGAGCTTTACAGTGGGGAAGTTAAAGGCACAATCCTACATTTTGGCTTCACTGAAAGAAATACAAACATCCCTGTTGATGTGAAGTATAATGGGATAATTTACAGGAGGGGCCATCTTGTCGTCACAACGAATGTTGATTCAGTGGAGTTTGGTGAAATCATCCTCCTTCTTGTGATTTGCACTTCATTTTCCAATGAGGGTGCATGATGGGGAATTTCTTTCACACTACCACATGTACAGTGTAAATAGGACACTGGAAGATTAGAATGCAGACTTGTTAGTGACCTGATTGACATGTGGCCTTTATATTACATTAAAAAAAATGGATACCAGATTGCCCCATTGAAGCACAGTCTCTTGTCACACTAAATGCTTTTATTGCAATGGACCAGATACTAAACTCCCTTTGTTTGTGTCTTAACAGATATGGATGCATCACAGATACCAAAGAAGCAAAGCAATGCTGTGGCAGTAGTACTTCTGGATATTCCTGATCAAGTCGATAAGTCAGTAGAAGAGACTTTAAAGGTATTTGGTGCAGCAACAACAGATGATTTACAGTACACTACGGAAGGAGATTTGCTGCCAGTATTAAAGCCCAGACAAGCCAGAAGACTAGTTGCTGCCTGGGCCCAAAGCGGTGGGGGTAAAACACACACCACCACATCACAGCACACTTCCCTTATAGAGCTGCATAAATAATTTAAAATAGTGAAAATTTCAGTTTAGCTGAATGGAATATTCAAATCACAAATAACTGTGATGATGACTCTAAATCTTGATCTCCAAATGAAACATGTAGCAAAAAATGCTACATCATCATTACTTTTAAGCATATTTTCAGTATATATTAAAATTGTGATGCGAAAAAGAACAATTCTAGCAATTTTGATAATACCGTGCAGCCCTACTATCTAGAATAGTGGAACTGTGAACTGTGGGCTGGGGCCCACTGGTGGGCCAGAGATGTTACAAATTGTCCTCCAAATCATTTGCAAATGAAAATACTGAATACTGTCATACTGAAATTTCTGCAACATGTTTCAGATGCAGGGCTGCACTTTCGCCTTGGAGCGAGAAGATCTCTGGTTCGCATCCCGGCTTTCCTGGGATCTTTCTGCATGGAGTTTGCATGTTCTTCCTGTGCAGGCATGGATTTTCTCCAGCTTCCTCCCACAGTCCAAAAATGTGCTGAGGTTAACTGATTATTCTAAACTGCCCATAGGTGTGAATGCGAATGTGATTGTTTGTCTGTATATGTAGCCCTGTGATGGACTGGCAACCTGTGTGTCCCCTGCCTTCGCCCCAAGTCAGCTGGGATAAGCTCCAGCCCCCCCGCGACCCTAATGTGGATTAAGCGGTGTATAGATAATGGATGGATGTTTCAGATGCTGGTAGAGCTTTGCACTTAAATTATCATCAAGGAGTACAAAGACATTTACCACATTTATTGAAATTTTATTACTTTTTTTTTTACAAACTATTGCAACTTTTTCTTTGAAATTTAAAAAATGCAAAAAATACAAGTTTTAGAAAAAAATATTTTGTAAAACTTGAACATTTCATTTAAAAATTAATTTTAAGAAGTCATTTTAAAAAGTAGTAAAATTTCCAGGAAAAAAAATATAAAATTCTTAGAAAAAGTCACACTATTTTTGCAAAAAAGAAAAGTCATAACGTCAAATTGTATTGGGTCAGATGTTGTCCACAACAATTTGTAAGATTTTCCAGTGGGCCATGAGTTGGAAAAAGGTGGGAACCACTGATCTAGAAACGTATCAATAAGCTTCATTATGTTACAGAGTAGAAAAACATTCAAGGTTTAATGTTTTCAAATCTCTTTTGTTGTACTTTTACAGACACAACCCCTCCAACTTCCTCTCTAGTCTCTCTCCTTTACTCTCCCTCTCCATCCTAAGTCACCCCCTCATCAACATCATCCACAGCTACATCATCACCCTCAGAAAGCTGTTATGCACTTATGCCAAACTGGGTAGACAGTTTTCAGGTACCATGGCAGAAACTCCCTGAAGAGGTGGTACAGAGTTTGGAAAGACAGAAAAGCCCAAGTGTATGACTACATCGAGAAATAGTAAGGATTGTGGTCTCTGAGATGATGAAGATTTGCAAGAATCCAACCAAACACAACACCACAGAGATAGCAAAAAGGATGGTCACCAGGTATCCAAAGTCTCTTCAAGGTGTGATTGATGCTGATGTTATTGGACTTGAAATCATTCCCTGATAAAGCAGTTCTAGTCAAGAGTCGAAAATGTTAAACGACCTGACACACGAAAGATAAAAAAAACGCAAAGTAGCATCAGATGATGACACCGATGAAATATCTGCCGAACAAAGATCACGCGTTCAAGACACGTATGGCTGAGTCAACTGGGAGCCGAAATATTTGCTACTTTCTGAGACTGTGGAGAGTCAGCTAGAAAAAAAAAGAACAAATGGAAATTTTTGAAGAGATTAACTACAATTTAGATGGTGTCAAAGAATTAATCAAGTCCACCTATTTCACGCAGCATAAAGCAATCAACAAAGGTGCATGCATCCAGAAATTATGCCAGGAAAGACCATTTTTGTTTAAGGAAGTCGGTATGGCAGTACACTTCCAGGAACTAACTGGCATAAGTTTGACTGAGTTCTTCCTTACCAATGTGGACAAAAGGGGGGCATGTCTCTTAAACTTCTTCAGATGTGTTGATGCACATAAACGTAAACAAGTTCTGGATGCTCTTCTCAAGCAGCAAACTGAAAGAGGGCAGTCCACTGGTTGCTCAGAAGAAGTCATACAGATGGTACTCCTTTTACTGGCCTATTCTGATGAGAAGGAAGAGCATGTATTCCATTTCATTGGGAAGACAAGCCTTGCTGAGAAGGTTCAGATGGAGAAGGTGCCACCAACACCATGCCTTATTGTGCGTGGGAAGTAAACTGAACCAAACCTGCAACCTTTCTCTTCCACGGCACCAACACCCACTTGTACTCTTGGCTTGTTTACTGTCATATTTTCTTGCAGCCCACTTTGAGACACTGGTTAACTTCTCGCCTGATAACTGGTTCAGCCAACAGTAGATTGTGTGACTCTCATCGTATATTGAAATAAGTACGATGGATTTCTATTTATAGCTGATATTGAAGCTTTTGTCATTAAAGTTTATTTTTAAACTTATTTTATTTGTTCTTAGGATCCTCATGCTTTCCCGCTGAGACATTTATGTTGAGCGTCGACCAAGAGGTTGTTAAGAACAACATCACCTTTCCTCACATCTGGCCTCTGCCTGATGTTTGGCACTTACTACTGCTTCAACATACACTACCCAGTGGAACTACAGTCAACATTGGAGTTCCTCCAGTGGTAAAATTTCTGTCTTTTTGTAATGCTAGAAAATACAAGGCAATTCATGTCACAACTGAGGTTGTTTGTTTTTCTTTCTTTCTTAAAGGTGTTTCTTTTCAATAAATCCTGAGAAAGGCTCCAAAGTTGAGTGGAGGAAGAAGAAAAAAGTGTTCTCAGTCAATCCCAGGGTCCTCACTCTCATCTCAGACCTTGCTGACCATGAGTGGACCTACTAGTGACTAGCCACTAGGACTAGTGGCAGTGTTCTCCCCTCCTCCGGCCCTGCTCTCTCTCTCTCCTACGTGTGCGTTGGCACAGAGGCTTGGCAGCAGGTGTTGACAATCAGTAATCAGTGAATCCAAGCAGGTGGGAGTGATTCAATCAGCCATAGTGGGGCAGGTTATCTCAATATTCGTAAGAATCTTTCACTTGGTGATACAAGCACCAAAATTGGCACAAATGACGTCCAGGACATACATTTCAAGAAAAGTACGTTAGCCATCAGAAAATTCGAGATGGCTGCCAGTTTTCAAGATGGCTGCTGAAGCAAACCTGACAAATTGCAATTTTTGAAGTGGAACTCCAATTAACAATTTCTTTATGGTAAAAAAATAAAATGAATGTATTCTCATATGGTAAAGCCAATGATGCCTTGCAAATGTCAATATGGCCACCATTTTTCAAAATGGCGACTTATTGATGACTGTATATAGTGCTGTTTTCAACTGGCCACCATTTTTCAAAATGGCGACTTATTGATGACTGTATATAGTGCTGTTTTCAACTTAAACCTTGCATGTTTCTAAGCTCTGTGGTAACAAAGTAACAAAGTTTACATGTCCATTGCTAATTATTTGTCACACTACTGTAGTTTAATATTAAAGCTTTTGGCTTGTGATACCTTAAGAGAGTGATGTCAAAGCACAACCAGGGCACACTGGTGACATTACTGCTGTGGGGTTCAGCGTCGGCTTGTAGTGTACTAACTGTAGTTGTAGTTACTAACTGTTGTAGTGGTAAACTAACTTTAGACAGTAGTATCTATAAGTGTCCCAAATGCTATCTAATTAGCCCCTTATGCATCTCAACTAGAAGTGTAGTTAGTTGAAGTGTAGTTGTTAGATAGCCGCGCCTGAATTGACAGGGTGTGCCAGCGTGGGAGAGCCGAGCCAAGGGTAACGGGGCTTTAGTTACCCGGAAGGCGTACAGATCGCACGGGATATAAACGGCGTTGGATGAACGATCGGGCTAGGTGTAGGGCAACAAAGGCCTGGACCTAGTCGTATCCCATACTTCAATGTGCTTTGATGTTTTGTACAGTTAGGTGGTAAAAGGATAGCCCCTCGGCCTTCAACTGTATACGCAAAATGTCTGCGAACAACCCATTGAGCAGTGGAGCCAAGACTGACTGGGGGAAGTGTTGCCTCTGTCAGACAGACACGAGAGAGAAGTTGAAGTCTCCTCCTACACGATATGAGTCTAGTTCTGATGGCTATTCCATGCTAGCCACGAACATACCACAATTTCAGTCCAGCTTTCTCAGAGACAGTGACAATAAGACAGAACTGTTTGAGTATGTAGCAGACAAGATTGTATCCATGTGTCCCGACAATGTCGTAGTTGTGACCAAAGGAGAGAAGGTCTTGTCAAACAAATCCATCAACTTTGAAGGCCTACAACCTTGCAATCATGAAGAAGCTGACTCCAGGATTTTCACACACGCAGTTCATGCAGCCAAACAGAAGACAAAGTCTGTGTTGATCAAGGCATGCGACACAGATATCCTTGTCATAGCAGTTGGTCTCTTTGCGAGTCTTCAGAATGTTGGCTTAGAAATGCTTTGGGTAGAATTCGGCCAGGGACAGTCCATTAGATGGTTCCCAATTCACAACTTGGGGATGAACCTCGGCCAAGAGAAATGTAGTGGCATGCTCATCTTTCATGCCTTCACTGGCTGTGACGTGGTCTCGGCCTTTCGAGGTAGAGGGAAGACAACTGCATGGCAAACATGGGCACTTTGTCCTGAAGTGGGCCCAGTGTTCAGCAACCTGAGTCAGTACCCACCTACCATAGAAGATGCTGATCTCAACATTCTCGAGAAATTTGTTGTCACTATGTATGACAAACACAGCAACACTACCAAGGTTGATGAGGCGAGACTGCACTTGTTTGCTCGGAAGCAAAGACCCTATGACTCCATTCCTCCAACTAGTGCATCTCTCGTTCAGCATGTTAAACGATCTGCATTCCAAGCTGCTTGCATATGGGGCCAATCAACAGAATGTACAATGCAACCTGAAAGTCCTGGCAACTGGGGCTGGCAAAAAAAAGGTGAAGCCTGGGAAGTTCTTTGGTCAACCCTCCCACCCATTGCTCAGTCCTGCCAGCAGCTGACAAAATGTCGTTGCACGGGTGAATGTCGGTGACCATGCAAATGTTATCGCTACACCCTGAAGTGCACACAACTGTGTAGCTGTAAATGCAAAGAGTAAAACAATGATCCAGGCTAAATTCAAACAAGTCACTTCAGTCTGCTGTAGTACCTATATTGTGCTTCTGTCACAACAAATTGAGATACCACATCGGTAACTTCACTGAGACAGTGCTAGTTCATATAATTGTCATCATATCACTATAACGCTTAATGATATTGAAATTTTGATTGCAGAATTCGATTCCTCGTGTCAAAAAACATATATTTTGATGTACAGATCATGAAAATGTCATTACTTTGACAATATTTAGTGCAAATACTGTTTCGTACTGGAACGAATGGCGGCCATCTTGAAAAATGGCGGCCATTTTGTTTTTGAAGTTGGCTAACGTGCTTTTCTGAGAGAGGAGGTTCTGAAGCACCTGTGTGCCAATTTTGGTGCTTGTATCACCAAGTGAAAGATTGTTTCAGCAATCTGCCCCACTACCACTCCAGCTCTCCTATATAACCAGACGCCACTCTACATTCGGAGCTGGACTGCGAAAGACCAACAGTTAGTGCTTTGCACTGTTCAGTCTGTGCCTTTTGTTCCTTGTACTTTTAGTAATCCTGTTTCCTTTGTTTAGAGTTAATTTCCGCCTGCTTTAACCACCTGGATCATCTGCATTCACTTTTGACTGGCTTCTGGATCGTCAATCCCCTGGTTTCCCTCTGGCTTCCTCTGGTTCACTGCTTCCAGCATCCGTTTTCCCTAAACCCTCCCGGAGACGTGTTAAAGACATGTTCAAATATGTTCCCTGGGTAGGGATAGCAGAGGGTAAATGAAAAAAAGGCTCGTTGTACCAAATGAAACCTCCAATGTTGGGAAATTCAATTTGAGAAGGAAACTTAAAAAAAAAACAAACCCGCAACAGGCAAAGCATGACATAAGACAAGGATAGTTGGGATAAGGATGTGGGGTGATGGAGGGGGGAGCACTGCACAGTTAGTCAGTTCCTGTGCAGCAATTTCTGCGCACGGATTCCTGACCCCTTTGCATAGCGAGGGAAGCTTGTGGAGGCGGGGGGGAGGGGCGTATTGGCATGTCTGTGCGAATGTTTAGCTCAGTTCTCAGTTCATGAGTCCGAATGTTTGTGTATGCGTGTAGCCCATCTATTTCCATCTCAGACCCCCGGTGTCTCAGTTCGCGAGGGTGGGAGCGCGATAACACAGCAAGTTGCTATGGAGACGTCCTCGGTTGGCCCGGTCCAAAAGTCAACAGGGGTCCTTAGGAAAGTGGCGGGGAGGGTTTAGGAGAGCTATCTCTTGGCCATGAAACTTCCAGAGGAGTTTGTTAATGTTCCAGGGGCGCCAGAATGTAATCAGTTTCCTTCATGTTTAGGTGGGAGAGGAGCAATTTCACCTTTCCCCTACTGCTCTCAACAATTTTAGACCCCAGCTGTAGCGATTCTCACCCTGATGGCTTCCACTTTGCGACTCACGTCAACAGTCACACCAAGCAAATTGTTCATCTTATGATTGAGTTCGTCATACCGAGCCTCAGCAGCCGTGATCCGATCGTTTGCATAGACCAGCAGTGTTTGGACATCATTTCTATCTGCGGTCTTCCTGATTTTCCAGAAGCTCAGGCCAGTGAACAAGCCAATTATCAGCAGGTCTGTCATCATAAATCCAAATATATAAACATCTTCCACATCTTCCATGGATAGAGGTGCCAGGCACATGATCCCCTTCCACTTCCCCCAGGCGTCGATCACGTAACCAGAGGCGAAACTCCCAATTAAGTTTCCGATTCTGAGCAATACCAGACTTATTGTTATTCTGTTTTGGGTTACTTATTCTGTTTAGTCGTGTTTAGAATCCTGTTAATATTTCTGATTTCTTCTATTGAAGTTTTGGATTAGTAATCCTTCTGTTCTGGTATCGTTGTTAAGTCTCGGGTAGTTTCCTGTAGGATTACTGTAGTCGGGGATTTGGTAAATTAACACTTTAGTCTCTTATTTTCCGTTGCATTCCTGTCTTGATGTTACCAATCACGGGTTTGTGTTTTTGTATTTATTCCATCTAGCAGAACTTCCTGTATTCTTATCTGAAATCTGGGGTTTAGTTGTAGTTTGGTTTCTTTCTTGTTTTATAATAGTTGTGTAATTAATCCGCCTGACCACTAGTAAGTCTAGTCTCTGTTCCGTTTAGTGGAACTTCCTGTACTGTCGGTTCCATTTCCTGATTTCCGGTGTTCAGTTGTAGTTCTTATTTCTTGTCTTTGTAAATAAAAGCATTCTAAAACTCTTCCAGTGTCTGTAATCTCTTTCCTGCATCTGCCTCTGAACCCACCGTAACAGTGATACTGAGGGATGATATGCTAAAAGCAGAAAAGTGACTATAGCTTGAGAAGTTTGTGATTTGCCATATGTCTATAAATGCTTTTTATGCCTGCAGCAAATTATAGGATCAGAGAGGGATGAGCTATATTGAGATTCCTCTTAAATATTAACAGCAACATTGAAATTAGATAATGCATCTGCTGTGAAACATCATGATTACAGCCCTACCATACAAATCCTTCAGGAATATTTTTCTCTTGTCTTCTTGGTTCTTTGCTGCAGCAAAACATCTTCTGTTTGGGCTGAAACCTGGAGTTGATTTAAATAGTGTATTTTTTTTAATCCTTTGCAGGATACTATAAAATGTGGAAAAGATGAGCTTTTATGATTAGTTTCTGACTTTAGCTGAGTTTATTTTTGCCATTGTCAGTATCACACATGGTGCCATTTTAACCAAAAGAGACATCAATGCTACTGGCCTGCAGCATGCTTTGGCTCATTTTAATTGATTGCCCACCTCCAAATTTTTGTAACCTGGCACATTATCAGAATAGACAATCTGGAGACACCAGTCTGTGAGCAGGTGCATCTCTACAGGCATCTACACCATTGGTCAAACATTTTAGAACACCACATTTTTTTCAGTTTTTTATTGAAGTTCAAGTATTACTAGCTTGAAATGGTACAAAGGTAAGGGGTGAACTGCCAGAGGTTAAAAATAGGTATAGATTACCAAAAACTGAAAAATAATGTACATTTCTGAATTGTACAAAAAGGCCCTTTTCAGGGAACAAGAAATTATTCAACAACTTAAAACTGTTCTGCAGCAATGGAGGTTGATCAAGCCTTGAAAGTTGGTGCTACCAAATCATACAGGTGTCCCAACTTTTCTTGACTACTTACAAGCCCCTCTGTCTCCATAAAAGTAGTGTTTTAACACAGCATGGCACAATACCCTTGAGAGCATTATTTTAACAGTATTTTCTGCAGAAACTGTGTTGCTATAAAAATGGCAAGGAAAAGGCAATTAACAATTCAAGAGAGACAGACTATCATAACACTTAAAAACATGTCTTTCCTATAGAGAAATTGCAAAAACAAACAAACAAAAAAAAGGTCAAGGTGTCAGGGAGTACAGTTTTCTTCACTATCAAAAGGCACTCAGAAACTGGGGGAAACTCTGATAGGAAGAAGTCTGGAAGACCTAAGGCCACAACAGAATCAGAAGACAAGTTTCTGAGAGTCAACAGTTTGTGTGATGTGCGGCTCATAGGACAACATCTTCAAGCACAGCTTAATAGTGGTCGTAGTAAGCAAGTCAGTTTCAACTGTGAAGCGAAGATTTGGAGTTGCAGGTTTGACAGATCGAGTTGCAGCAAGAAAGCCATTGCTAAGATGTCGGAATAAGAAAAAGAGGCTTTTCTGGACCATGAAACACCGCCAATGGACTACTGAAGACTGGAGGAAGGTATTGTGGACTGATGAATCAAAATGTAAAATCTTTGGTCCATTGCACAGGATTTTTGTACGCCATCCAGTAGGTGAAAGGATGGTTCCTCAGTGTGTGACATCAAGTGTCAAACATGAAGGAGGAAGTGTGATGGTCTGGGGCTCTTTTGCCAGATCCAGGGTTGGTGACTTGTACAGAGTGAGAGGTACCCTAGACCAAAATGGCTACCACAGCATTCTGCAGCGCCATGCAGTACCCTCTGGTATCCCCCTCTTGGGTCAGGGATTCATCCTACAGCAAGACAATAACCCAAAACATAAGTCCAAGCTATACCAAAGCTACCTTAGGAAAAAAAGAACTAGATGGTAAGCTTGAAAACATGGAGTGGCAGCACAGTCTCCAGACTTCAACCCCATGGAGCTGGTTTGGGATGAACTGGACAGAAGAGTGAAAGCAAAGCAACCTACAAGTGCCGCACATTTATGGGAACTTCTACAGCAGAGTTTGGAAGAAATTCCTAAAGAACATTTGATTTCCATTGTGGAAAGAATGCCACGAGTGTGTTCAGCTGTTATATCTGCCAAAGGTGGCTACTTTGATGAGTGAAAAGTTTAGAATACATTTTTGTCTCTCAATTGATTTTTTAAAATTAATTTGTTTATTTGTTCTATCCTTTCATTTCAGACTACAATGAGATATTAACATGCATTGTTTCCAATA